>NC_086129.1:15090657-15456037 GCF_963921235.1 Mobula hypostoma | reverse complement strand
GCATGATCACTTTCAGGAAGTTTTGCACTTGGACCAAAGGTCCCTCTGTATATCAATGCTGTTAAGGGTCCTGGTGTTAACTATACACTTTCCCCTTGTATTTCATTTTCCAAAAAGCAACACCTCACATTTGTCCAGATTAAGTTCCACCTGCCATTTCTCCACTCATAACAGGTCTATCTCCTGCTGTATCCTTTCAACAACATGCTACACTAACCACCGCTCCAATCTTTGTGTTGTCTGTAAAATAACTCACCCACCCATCTACATTTTTATCCAGAGCAACACAAAACACGGTGCTGGAGGAACTCAGCAGGTCAGAGAGCATCTGTGGAGGGGAGTACAACAGCCAACACCATCCATCGAGACTGGAAAGGAAGGGGTAGAAGCCAGAAAGTGGGGAAGGAGTACAAGCTGGCAGGCGATAGGCAAGTCCGGGTGAGTGCGTGGGGAGGGGGATGAAGTAAGGAGGGAGGTAAAGGGCTGAAGGAAGGAATTGAATGGGAGAGAAGAGTGGACCACTGGAGAAAAGGAAAAGGAGTTGCACCAGAGGAAGGGAATGTATATGTAAAAAAATTATAATCTGTCTCAGTGCTGGGAGTGAGTCTGTCAGACCAATTGGAATACATTTCTAGAATTTTCAACTTTCATTTATTCATTATGAAAACATTGATCAGGGCTGTGATGACCGATAAGACCAATACAATGGAACCTGAAATGTATCCTCAAATCAGCAAGATTCCTTGGAGGCAGTTCAAATGTGGGTCCGGATGTAGAGTTCTTTTGCTTGCAAATGTAAAATGGATCTGACTCTGAAATCTTACACTGAAGGAACTGGACAGACGGCAGCACGGAACTGACTTGTTTGGCAATAGATTTGTAACCACTGCATGGAACTGTTGGAAAAGCAAAAGACAATACTGTACTGGATTTTTAGTTAAGGTCTCGATTTGGGAGAGAGGAGGGGAGTTAATGATGGACCCAGTTTTCAGGTCTCTGTTCCAAATGTTCAAAGTGCTCATACTCCAGAATCAATATCTCGATATCATGTAAACATACATCTCCATCAGAATCAAAGTATCATGATTTGTGTTTATAATTTACATATTTAAAAATACCATTTAAAAGATAGTTTTGTAGACCTCTTGAAGCTTTTGGCACTTACTGGGTGGTGGGTTAGTTTAGGAGATTCAAAGTTCATCGCAATTCTTGTTGCCATCCTCTGCTGTCATGGAAATGAAGAGTCTCATTCCAATTGGAAGGTGGTCCGTCAACCCAGCCAGCTGGGTAATAAAAGTAAATTCCTCCACTTCCTGTCACAACAAATAAATTAACTCAATTACCAATCACCATCAATAAGTCAGAATCAGTGCCTCCATAATAAAGGAACAGATTTCATTACTTAGGATAATTAAGACAATGGTCCCCAATATATTAAGATGGACCCTTGACCTCACAATCTACCTCGTTATGATCTTGTACCTTATAGACTACCAGCACTGCACTTTCCCTGCAGCTGTCACAGAGTCACAGCAATACAGCACGGAAAAAGGCCTTTATCACAACATCCTCCTTGCCTGTGTTTGACTTGTGATTAACAAGGGAAGTCAAAGACAGCATTGAAGCAAAAGAGAGGGCATATCATATTGCAAAAACAGAAACATAGAAAACCTACAGCAGAATACAGGGCTTCGGCCCACAATGCCGTGCCGAACATGTACTTACTTTGGAAATTACCTAGGGTTACCCATAGCCTTCTATTTTTCCAAGCACCATGTACCTATCCAGGAGTCTCTTAAAAGGCCCTATTGTATCCGCCTCCACCACCGTCGCCAGCAGCCCATTCCATGCACTCACCACTCTCTGTGTAAAAAACCTACCCCTGATATCCCCTCCGTACCTACTTCCAAACACCTTAAAACTGTGCCCTCTCATGTTAGCCATTTCAGCCCTGGGAAAAAGCCTCTAACTATCCACACGATCAATGCTCCTCATCATCTTATACACCTATATCAGGTCACCTCTCATCCTCTGTCGCTCCAAGGAGAAAAGGCCAAGTTCACTCAACCTATTCTCATAAGGCATGTGCCCCAATCCAGGCAACATCCTCTGCACCCTATCTATGGTTTCCACATCCTTCTTGCAGTGAGGTGACCAGAATTGAGCACAGTACTCCAAGTGAGGTCTGACCAGGGTCCTATATAGCTGTAACGTTACCTCTCGGCTCTTGAACTCAATCCCACAGTCGATGAAGGCCAATACGCTGTATGCCTTCCTTTTTTTTTGTAATTTATTTTTTATTGAAGTTCACCATCAAACAGACATTTCCATAAGATGTATTTCAGATATTGTACATATATATTATATAATCATATTTGCCACAAATCTCCACATAATATTTATCTGAGGTATACACCTATAGAAAAGAGAGGAAAGAAACAACAAGCAAAAGGAGAAAACTATGTACAGGTAGGGAGTGATTTTTTTTTACAACATATTTATTGATTTGTGAAAATAAAATTAGGCCTATGAGGTGTTATGTAGTTGAACTATTTTTCCCGGTATGAATCAAATTGTTCCAACTTATGATTAACAGATGCTGTTATCTTCTCCATTTTGTAAATATCCATTGTAATTTCCATCCATGCGTTTAAAGTTGGGCTCTGCTGTGATAACCATTTCCTGGTAAGAGTCTTTTGACCAGCTACCAGCAGTATATTCATTAAATATTTACCTCTTTTCGACCATTCCTGAAGTACATACCCAAAATATATGGTCTTACTTTCTAAGGGTATTTCACATTGAAAAATGTCTTGTAGGGCATTGTGTATCTCACTCCAATAGTATTTGTTAATGGGGCAATCCCAGAAAATATAATGGTTTGCATTTTGATTTCCACAATTTCTCCAGCAAACAGGGAGGTTGCTATCATAATGGGATTTCTGAGAGGGTGTAATAAAATAGCTTATCAAGTTTTTTCCATCCAAACTCCCCCCATTTCTGTGAAATGGCACGCTTCCATTGATACCTCCATATTATTGTCCATTCTTCCTCAGATATTATTATCTCTCCTTCCTCCCATTTTGTTTTAATGTATGAAATCGAATGTGTTTTAAGATTTGACAAACCCTTATCCACGTTTGAAATGATTCTACTACCATTATCTGAATTATATGCTTTTCTAAATAGCTCTATCAAACATGTACCTGCCTTGGTTACATTTTTAACTCTCCTATTAACATACTGTCGCATCTGTAGATACCGATAAAAGTCTTGTTCTTCTAATAAGTGTTTCTCTTTAAGCATTTCAAAACTGAACAGAGTTCCTTCTTTCATTATATTGCAAATAACTGTTATTCCTTTAGTTGTCCAGTCCTCAAATCTAGCATCCAGTTTATTCGGCATAAAATCCGAGTCATACACACACCATTTAAGAATTGCAGTATCTCCCTCTAGTTTATATTCTTTTATAATGGTTTTGCGTATTTTAAGAGTCCATTTCATCCATGGCTTATCAATAGTATTTATGTACCTTTGTAGGTTGTTATCAGCCAAAATTGCCTGTATGGGGATGGGAAGTATCCTCTCCTCAATGTTTTTCCATTAAGTGTCATATGATGGGTTGCACCAGCATATCACAGTTCTCAACTGTGCTGCAAAATAATAATCTCTAAGAGAAGGTAGGCCCCATCCCCCCTTTTCCTTGGCTAATTGCAAAGTTTTGAGATGAACTCCAGACCTTTTACCTTGTTATATATATCTTGATAACATTTTGTTCCATTCATTGAATTGATTCTGATTAATCTCTATTGGTAGTGTCACATACCCCGTGATGGGAATAAAGAACCAGCAGAAATAGAAAACACTTTGGAGTCCAGTATTGCTATTAACCAATAATAATATTTATTAGTAACTACACAATACAGTAATATAAATGTAGATAAATCAAACAGGTTAGCAATGATTATATTTAAGTAAGTATATCAGTAAGTGTGGAAATATATGAAAATCAAGCTTCTTCAAGTCTAGGGGTAAAAAGATACAGTCTCACGATGATGAGTAAAGTTCAGTTCAGTTCAGTTCGTGGTGTTGAGTTGAGAAGTGATAGAGAGAGAGAGGGAAAGATTTGAGTCTTCAGGTGAGCTGACGCCGTCGATCTTCTTGCTGTCCTCTGAAATCCTTTAAAAGTCACCGACTGTGACCACAGCATAGGGGACTGTTTTTCTGTGGTGGAGCTATCAACCTAGGCAAAGGTTGGACGCATGGACAACTCCCCACCGGTCAATCCCTTTTCTCACTGCAAGAGCGACTGATCGATCCTCCAAAAACCCATTTTTTCTGTGGGCACAACAAAGCTCATTCAGTGTCCCAAAACATGTGTCTGAGGTCTATATCATCTGACCTCCTATTTACCTCACGGTACTGAGTACCAACTGTCAGTCAAATAACTCCTCCTTCCTTTGTCTGTGTAAGAAATGCACTAGCATGCCATGTCCTTGGGAAGTATAAACACACTGCCGAAAAATCATAACATGGATTGTCCATCAAATAACGCCGCCCTCAGTCACCATAGTGACTTACGAGCTGCTCGGTGCTCTCCAACTCAGCAGAAATCCAAAAGTTACTCCCCGTGCGTTAAAGTGACAGTCCAAAAGTTAGTCTTCATCTCTCTCTCTCTCTATCTCTCTCTCTCTTTTCAAAACCACAGTTCATAGGGGTAATCGAGCACAGTTCATAGGGGTAATTTAGGACCCCGTCACACCCCCTTCCTTCAGAGAAAATTTTTTCTTGACGAAGATGAATTTTTTTAAGTCCACATGTAAATTACAGAGTTTGAAACAATACATGTATGATCATCAGATGACAGAGCAAATCGTGTACAATTTCCAACTTAACATCTAGATAAACAATCAGCTCCTTTCACATGTTTGATTTTTGAGTCACATTCTTGCAATATCAGACTCCAATTTAATAACCTTCTATTCTTATCCTTCATCTTAGTTAGAAACACCAACGGATTATAACCCATGTAAACCATAAGTGGTCTCTGGGCAATAGAGAGATTATGAGGTCTCTGAACATAGACCTCAAAATGTTGTAAAGCCAGAATAAGTGCTAACAGTTCCTTTTCAACAGTTGAATAATTTTTCTGGTGCACATTAAATTTCTTTGAGAAATAAGCTATTGGGGGTTCAATGTCATCCACACCCTTCTGTAATAGGCCCCAGCAGCTTCATCACTAGCGTCTGTTGCTATAGAAAATGGCTTGGAAAAATCAGGTGCCTTGAGCACAGGGTGATAACACAGGATGGTTTTCAGACGTTCAAATGCCTCCTGACAAAGGTCATTCCATACAAATCTTTCACTCTTCCCTAAGAGTTTTGTTAGGGGGAGAGCGATGACAGCAAAGTTCTTACAAAACTTATGATAATACCCAACCATTCCTAAAAACCTTCTTAAAGCTTTCTTGCTGTTTGGAACAGGAACCTCAACAATAGCTTGAACCTTGGCCTCTACAGGAGCCAGTTGGCCCTGGCCTACCACATAGCCAAGATAAATAACAGTAGCATGACAACAAAAACGGGAGATTGCTTCACACCCAGCAAGTGGTGATGAGGGAGACGGTGTGCTCTGGAGACTGCAGTGTGAACAACACATCTCAGCAATGTGAAGCCACAGCAGTCCCCTCACCAATCCAAGGGACAAAACGGACTGGTGGCTTTGCATCATGTTTCCAGCGCAATAACACATGTTATGACATGATAATGATCCCGTTACAACTCTCACCCTCATGCCACAGTATGTAGGATACAAAATGGGCTTGATGTGGGTTGAGAAGATGTTTCACTTCATCAGGATTTGATCCAAGCTGATGCCGGAGAGTGGCAACTCTTTGCATGCAGCTCCGAAGGGAATTATCAAATATTCCCATTTAGGACGACTACGGCTGAAACCCACAATCACAGCCATGGGTACTTCAGTAAGCAACATTGTTTTGAGATGTTTTAAAAAAATCTATCCACCCTCAAAATTGGCAGACTTGGGTCATGAGTGTAGTTTCCCTTGAAGAAAAAAGAAACATGGAAAAGCGTGTTGGCCTGCAAGATCAAAACACAGGGCCCTGAGGCCCCCACTCCCTACCATCCTGCTGGCTAATGTACAGTCTCTGGAAAATGAAATTGAAGGCCTCAGAGCAAGATTGCAGCACCTGATGGACAGAGATTGCTGTGTAATTTGCTTCACAGAGACATGGCTTACCCCCAGCACTCCACACACAGTGCTGCATCCTGAGGGTGTCACCTTCAACTGCATGGACAAACAGTGGAGACAAGTTAAAGGTAGCGGAGGCAGAGTTTGCTTCATGATTAACACATTGTGGTGCACAGACATGGTGGTTCTCTCTCAGTCCTGCTCCCCCAACCTGGAACATATGGCCGTCAAGTGTCATCCATTTTATCTGCCGAGGGAGTTTTCCACCATCATCCTGGTTGCAGTATACATTCCACCCCTGGCCAACAACAGACTGGCATTGAAGGAGCTGAGCACCATAATCAACAGTCAGGAGACAGCGTATCCTGATGCCTTTCCGATCTGAAGGTGAACCCCTGAGTATTGACCATATCTGAATGAATATGCCATGTGTCCCCAACCTGATGAAAACCTGTTAGAGGAGTGTGCGCCTTCGAGAACTTATCAGACACACCCAAACCAGAAGCCGTGGATGAATCAGGAGATACAGTCTGCTGAGGGCTAGATTTGTGGCTTTCAAGGCCGGTGATCCAGAACTTTACAGGAAGTCCAGGTATGACCCACCGAATGCTGTAAAAGCAATTGCAGGTGAAGTTAAAGACATCAGCTATAAAAATTGGCGAGCATTTTGACTGGTTGCATCACTATCTGATAATGAGGCACCAATTACACGATTAATAAAAGCTGCAGAGGGTTGTAAACTCAGTCAACTCTGTCATCGAGGACATCTTCAAAAGGTTGTGCCTCAAGGAGGCAGCATCCATCATTAAGGGCCCTCACCATCCAGGACATGCTCTCTCCTGATTACTACAGTCAGCGAGGAGGTACACGAGCCTGAAGATGCACATTCAACGTTTTAGGAATAGCTCCTTTTTCTCTGACATCAGATTTCTGAATGGACCATGAACACTACCTCACTATGTTGCTCTTGAAATACCTGTTTACTTTAAAAAATGTATTTTGTATTGTAACTTTTTTATGTATAGCACTGTATCGCTGCTGCAAAACAACAAATTTCACAACATATGTGGGTGACCTGATTCTGATTCTGATAGTGTCATTTTTGGAAAATAAAGGGTCCTCCATTTAAAGAGTTGAGAAGAAATTTCATTTTTTGTCAGGGGAATGTTTGGAATACCCGACTCTGGAGAGCTGAGGAATCAGTCTCACTGAAGGCACTTGGGCAGTGATTGCTGATTGTTTAAGCTATAATAGAATTGAGAATTCTGAGACTGAGAGCGGAAATGGGTGGTGGATTAGGCTTGAAAGATGCACCGACCTATCCCTGCCCTTGTCTTTGTGTTCTTGTGCAAAGCTATGCAACCCAACATCCTTCCTGTAACATGACCAAAACAGTACAGTGCGCTAGCTATACTTCTTATATGTTTCTGGCATGACCTTCCTGTAATCTCTGCTTTAGATAATAAACATACTTATCTTAGTTAATAAAGTGTAGACAGAAAGGATGAGATAGTCTGGCATCAAACACGGTCAGCTGAAGGGCCTGTCCTTGGTGTGTACTGTTCTATTGTCCCATTTCATGGTTTTCTCTACCAATTGTGGATGATTTTTGAATGATTTGTAGGTATCCACTTCAAGGTCTCTTTTATTCTAGCATTCAACCAGAGCTCAGCTGTGAACTCTAACCCAAATATCCTTGTGGCTGACTTTTCCTTCCCCAAAAGAGATGACAACTGAAGTCTGGCTTTACTATGATGGGACAGGTTTGGAAATAAAGAGTTGACAAGTCATAAGAGAAACTACAATAACTTGCAGAAGAAATATACACTCAGTGGCCACTTTATCAAGTACCTCCTGTAACTAATAAAGTGGCCACTAAATTTATGTTCATGGTCTTCTGCTGCCGTTAATTAAACTCAATAATTTCTAAGTTCAATATGTTGTGTGTTCAGAGATGCTCTTCTGAACACCACTGTTGTAACACGTAGTTATTTGAGTTACTGTCACTTTCCAGTCAGCTTGCACCAGTGTGCCCGTTCTCCTCTGACCTCTCACATTAACAACACATTTTTGGCCCACAGATCTACTGCTCACTGGATGTTTTTCTTGTTATTCGCACTCTTTCTCTAAACTCCAGAACAGGGGTTTCCATCCTGGGGTGAACAGACCCCTCAGTTAATGGTCAGGTTCCTTAGCATAAAAAGGGTTGGTAACCCCTGCTGGAGAGACCATTGTGTGTGAAATTCCCAGGAGATCAACAGTTTCTGAGATACTCAAACCACCCTGGCTGGCACCAACAGTCAATGTCACTTAGATCACATTTCTTCCCCGTTCTGATCTTTGAACAATAACTGAACCACTTGAAAAACATAAAATGTTTATCTGCATTGAGTTGCTGCCACATGATTGGCTGATTAGATATTTGCATTAATGAGCAGGAGTGCAGGTGTACCTAATTAAGTGGCCACTGAGTGTATGTTGGAGAGACATTAAGACGTTAGTTGTGCTCAGTGTTGTGACTGTGATTGAAGTCACCACAGAGAAACTGAAGCTGGTGTCTTTATTCAGTACAACAAGCAGGCTTCGTACTGGAGGCACTCTTAGAAGAGGCCTCCTGACCCATTGTTACATGAGTTGCTGTTGCGTTTCTGTCAGCTTGAATGAACCAGTTTGGCCGTTCTCCTCCAACCTCCTTCATTAACAAGGTGTGGTCACAGGTAGACAGACTAGTTCCTGAGGATTGAAGGGTGGCTAATGTAACCCCACTTTTTAAAAAAGGAGGGAGAGAGAAACCGGGGAATTATAGACCGGTTAGTCTAACGTCGGTGGTGGGGAAACTGCTGGAGTCAGTTATCAAAGATGTGATAACAGCACATTTGGAAAGCGGTGAAATCATCGGACAAAGTCAGCATGGATTTGTGAAAGGAAAATCATGTCTGACGAATCTCATAGAATTTTTTGAGGATGTAACTAGTAGAGTGGATAGGGGAGAACCAGTGGATGTGGTATATTTGGATTTTCAAAAGGCTTTTGACAAGGTCCCACACAGGAGATTAGTGTGCAAACTTAAAGCACACGGTATTGGGGATAAGGTATTGATGTGGATGGAGAATTGGTTAGCAGACAGGAAGCAAAGAGTGGAAATAAACGGGACCTTTTCAGAATGGCAGGCAGTGACTAGTGGGGTACCGCAAGGCTCAGTGCTGGGACCCCAGTTGTTTAAAATATATATTAATGACTTGGATGAGGGAATTAAATGCAGCATCTCCAAGTTTGCGGATGACACAAAGCTGGGCGGCAGTGTGAGCAGTGAGGAGGATGCTAAGAGGATGCAGGGTGACTTGGATAGGTTGGGTGAGTGGGCAAATTCATGGCAGATGCAATTTAATGTGGATAAATGTGAAGTTATCCACTTTGGTGGCAAAAATAGGAAAACAGATTATTATCTGAATGGTGGCCAATTAGGAAAAGGGGAGGTGCAACGAGACCTGGGTGTCATTATACACCAGTCATTGAAAGTGGGCATGCAGGTACAGCAGGCGGTGAAAAAGGAGAATGGTATGCTGGCATTTATAGCGAGAGGATTCGAGTACAGGAGCAGGGAGCTACTACTGCAGTTGTACAAGGCCTTGGTGAGACCACACCTGGAGTATTGTGTGCAGTTTTGGTCCCCTAATCTGAGGAAAGACATCCTTGCCATAGAGGGAGTACAAAGAAGGTTCACCAGATTGATTCCTGGGATGGCAGGACTTTCATATGAAGAAAGACTGGATGAACTAGGCTTGTACTCGTTGGAATTTAGAAGATTGAGGGGGGATCTGATTGAAACGTATAAAATCCTAAAGGGATTGGACAGGCTAGATGCAGGAAGATTGTTCCTGATGTTGGGGAAGTCCAGAACGAGGGGTCACAGTTTGAGGATAAAGGGGAAGCCTTTTAGGACTGAGATTAGGAAAAACTTCTTCACACAGAGAGTGGCGAATCTGTGGAATTCTCTGCCACAGGAAACAGTTGAGGCCAGTTCATTGGCTATATTTAAGAGAGAGTTAGATATGGACCTTGTGGCTACGGGGATCAGGGGGTATGGAGGGAAGGCTGGTGCAGGGTTCTGAGTTGGATGATCAGCCATGATCATAATAAATGGCGGTGCAGGCTTGAAGGGCCGAATGGCCTACTCCTGCACCTATTTTCTATGTTTCTGTGGTTAGGGAAGAAGGCTTTTGGTACACTGGCCTTCCTAAGTCAGGGCACTGAGTATAATAATGGGTCGCATTGAGTCGTAAAGTTGTTGGTGAGACCGCACTTGGAGTATTGTGGTCGGTTTCGGTCACTCTGCACATTGTTTGTCTTGTGTGCTCCAATTTCCTCTACATGGTAAAAGTGTGCTGGTAGGTTAATAAGATGCTGTATATATCTTAGCAGAGGAGTAGATAAGCTTGATTTGACCACTCAGTCAGGAGAAACATGTTCCCTGCATCTAACCCAACAAATCTTTTTTACTTTTTGATGAGAATGTACTGGTTCCACATTTAACCCCTGAATCACATTCTTTAGTTTTCCTAACTTTTCCCATTGATTCTGCATGTATCTAAAATATTAACTAATGAGGTTGCAGTGTTTATCCCAGTGAATGCAACTGTTTACCAGTCCCCCTTCTGTCACTCGACAGCTTTATTGCTCTCTAAACCTTGTTGCTTCAGCTGCTTTGCTATTAGCAGCCTGAGCTACTGACTTGTACATCCTCCAGGCACTGTCCTCCAATGTTTGTAAATCTGAGATGGCCTCATGGTGAACATTATCGTACAACTGTCTGAATGATAGCTCGTACCATTCAACTTTGCAGTGAGTTTTTGGGCAGAATTACCTCTGAAGTTGTGGCATCCTTCAGTGGAGGTGCAGTGACTTGGTCTGTGGATCTCTTGTTGTAGTGGCTGAGCAGGTACACAGCCATTACAACCTGAGCTCAAATTGCCCCTCTCTTTTTATAGACATTCACACCTGTGAATGGGTACAGTCTTTTTCTAAGGGTAGGGGTATCTAACACTAGAGGGTAAAAGTGAGAGAGCAGATATTTAAAGCGGGAAGGTTTTTCACATGGAAATGGCATAAGCTGCCAGAAAGTGGTAGAGGCTGTGTTACTCTTCAGACTCTGTTCCGATGAATCAATCTTCAATCCTGTTTCCCTTCTCTCCATCCTTTCTTAAATAGTGGGATCGTATTTGCTGCCCTCCAATGTACAACAGTCCCAAAACCTGTAGCACTTTGGAAGAAGACTGGAGCATCTAGTAACTCGAAACAACCTCATTCAAAGTTACACAGTGGCTGACTGTGACCACCTGTACTTGGTCAGACAGCTTATTCATTGGGTCTGAGTGACACACACAAGTCAGTATGTATTGCCTGCAAATAATTGTCCTTGAGAAGGTGGTACTGAGCAGCCATTTTGAAATGTGTGTGGGATGGTGCTGAGAGAAAGCATACATGTGTTTTGTGCATGAGCTTACTGTGGCCATGATTGGTTTTGTGGGGAACTGGTTTTGAAAATAGTTTGTAAGCACTTCTCAGTTCAGAGCTGAGGGTGAGGTGATAGAATAGGGTTTATTACTTTATTTTTAATTTTTTTATTTACAGATACAGTGCGGAGTAGGCCCTTCTGGCCCTTTGAACTACGCTGCCCCAACAATCCCCCGATTCAACAGTAGCCTAATTTACAATGACCAATTCATTTCCAAAGGTCACGGCTTTGGACTGTGGGAGGAAACCGGATCACCCGAAGGAAACCCATGCATTCAACGGGGAGGACGTACCGACTCCTTACAGAGGATGCCGGAATTGAACTCTGACCTCGGGCGCCCCTCGCTGTAATAGCGTCGTACTAACCACTACGCTACCGTAGCGCCCCTATCACTGACAAATGTTGTGAAATTTGTTGTTTGGTGTGTTACGTACCCTGTAACTGGGTTGCCAAACCAGCAGAAATGGATCACTCAGTTGGAGTCTGGATTACTGGAACTAAGAAAGTTTTATTAAAGAAATAAGCAACACAGTACTCTAATAGTAAGGATATAAATGCAACAGTTCAGCAATGATAAACACACATGTACACAGAATTAGGATAACAGGATCAATCAAGCTCTATCGTCGTCTAGGGGTAAATGACCAGTTTCAAAGTGACGCAAAGTTCAGTTCAATTGAGTTCAGTTCAGTTCACAGTAATCACTGCCGTGGCGATGGACAGTGGGGGGAAGGAGAGAGAGAGCAAAAGCGAATGAATATTCAAACGGCTTCCACCCAGACCTTCGATATTCTTCGTAGTCAGCTTTTGGGCGAGCCCTTTGTAATGTCTTCCGAGGTCACCGACTGTGACCCCTCCGTTTTCAGATACGATCGCTCCTCTGCAGTGAACCTGGCCCCCAGGCAAGGGCGGACACACACCAGGTTCCCGCCGATCGTACCTTTCCAACCTGTGCGTCTATGGCTTGGTCCCGCGACCAGCTCTCCAAAACTCCCACCGACTTGTGGGAGGCGCACCGCTTCCAGGGTCTTGTTACCTTGTGGTGTCGTGTGTGTCCTGCCTTAGCGAACCTGTCCCTTTTTATCCCCCTGCTGGGGTATCGCCTGTCCATCACTTCAAACAGTTCAGGGTTCAAAGAGCAGCCGATCTTGACAGCTCTCAGACCGTGTCTCCTTCCGTTAAACTCTCCCGTCCCTTCATTAACATCTCCAAATGCTGCTCCATTGTTTTCCTTATCTCTCTTTCTCCTGAAGACAGGTGGCAGACCAACTGCTGATCCCACTGGTGCCAGCACAGGACAGCTAACATCTTAGTCTATGTGTACTTTCGTCACAGGTGGCAGCAGCACGATGCAAAACATGAGAATTACTATAAGTCACAAAAAGAAATAAAAAGCGCAAAAGACAACTAATGAGCTGGTGTTCATGGGTTCAGTGTCCATTCAGAAATCTGATGATGGCGGGGAAGAAACTATTCATAAAACATTGAGTGTGGGTCTTCAAGCTTCTATACCAGCTTGATGGATACATTTCAAAACAATTCTAACATTATAACATAGAGCTCTTTGAAATTGTTGAAATATTAATCAAACAAGTCATATTATAATGGACCCCATGTTAACAACCATTGCTGACAATTGTTTGAAAGTTCCAGGAATTTTTAGTCACACACAGAGGTCCTGTACTAACCAAGGTTTAAAGCAGGATATGCCAGCTATTCCTTTCAAAAATCTGGGCTGGTGCTTTGGGTGGTGAATAAGCTGTTCTTATTCTCAGAAGCTGTTCAGGTATGATGCTGTGGGTGGGAGGGAGGGCATTGATTTCAGGCTCTATATTGCGGGAGCATTTTCTGGGATTGGGCACTATCTTCAGGAGAGGATATTTGGAAAGATGCTGAGACACTGTTTATGAAAGGCAAAGGGCCATGGTTCACGTTGAATAAGTTGCTGATCCAGGCCAGTAGAGATTTTTCCTTGTTTAAATCCATTGGGAGCCTGAAATTTAAAAGAAAAATGGATGCGCTGTAAATATTCAGCAGCATTTGTGGAGACAGAAACATTTCAAACAGCTGATCTTCCACAGAAATGGGACAAAGAGAAGCATTTGTTCCTACATCACTGAACCCTCTTTCACATCATCTGGGGAATGTTCACCCTTCCTGATGTTTAGTTCCTTGGTGACGATCAGCTGTTGATGTATTAAATTAAGTGCTGTGGTGAATATTTTTTTTGAATTCCACATCTGTAATTGCACCAAAAAAATACAAAGAATGTTGAAACTGTGAGCTTGGTTGAATGGTAAAACCAAAACATCAGGAGAGAGGAGAAGATGGCGGAGTGACGCAGCGTGCGTGGCCGTTCCGAATGATATTGTATGTGTTAACTAGGGGGCTGTGCACAATCCGGATTTGATGGAGACAGCCGTGAGAAGCACGGAGGAACACCTGGAGTAACTTCTGAAATGCCCGCTTCGCTGCCGCTGCCACTGTGCGATCGAGAATCTCCGGAGGGGAAGGCCCCAAATCCTCGGCTTTGCCTATTGCCTGTTGCCGGGGCCAAAGTGCTCGGTGCTCAGTGTCAGAGAGCTAGTCGGAAGCTTGGAGTTGGACTGTGGTCGGATGCTTCCAAGATGCTGCATCGGCAAGTTGGCGGCGCTGGAGGTTCACCGTCTGCGTGAGATGATGGGGCTTTCGAAAGATTTTGAGACTTTTTACCGTGCCCATGATCTGTTCTTATCAAATTACGGTATTGTTTTTGTTAGTTTTAAGTCGGTTTGTCATGTGTTTCTGTGATATCATTCTGGAAAAACATTGTATCATTTCTTAATGCATGCATTACTAAGTGACAATAAAAGAGGACTGCGTGTCCTCATAATGTAATCTAATCTAACATAATTTACCCTGCCGAAGGACTCAACCCAAAATGTTGACTGTGCCCTTTTCCATAGATGCTGCCTGGCCTGCTGAGTTCCTCCAGCATCTTGTGTGTGTGTGTGTGTGTGTGTGTGTTGCTTGGATTTCCAGAATCTGCAGGTTCTCTCTTGTTTGTGATTTGACATACTTTATCCATTACTGTGTTCTCTGGCTGAGCTCAGCTTCCTGTGGTCCTCTTGTAGGAGAAGAGAACGCAGCCTGGCATAACGCTGAATATAACTGCACCTTTCCTGCTATGATTGAGGATTGGAGGGAAACTTTTCATCAAGGGTCTGAAGGTTCTACAGAAATCAATTTTCCTTTTGGGTTTGTCCAGGTAACTTAAAGTATTAATCTGATTTATGCAATTCCGATTTTCAAATTGTAGCCAGAACTTCAAGAGCTTCATATTACTGGCTGCATCTTCATCAGGTACATCTTTTTGGCTTGTAATGAGCACGGACATTATGTTCCTGTTGGCCCTCTAACACTGCAACATGACATGTTGGAGAAGTACAACAACAACATAATTGTCTTCCAACAGTGCAGGATGTCATCACAGACACCCACCTACACAGTCCAACATTGTGGGTCTGACCCTCCCAATGCAGCATTCTGTCATGAGTGCACCCCAATACAACACCTTCCCAGGACTGTCCCTTCCACTGGTATACATGTTGGATGTCATTGGGCCAGTATCCAGTGCCTGGACTATTGATCTGGAGACTTGAGTTTAATTGTGGTGTAACAATTAATTAGGTAAATCTGGAATTAAAAGGCAAGAGTTGGTGGAAGTTACCAGTTGTTGCAGAAACCAGAATGGTGACCTACCGAGCTGATTAAGATCAAGATCTTGCTGCAATTCTTGATATCCTCTTCACTGTTTATGACACCACCTATTTCGGTATCATCTGCAAACTTACTAACTATTCCCTTTATATTCTCATCCAAGTTGTTAATATCACTGAGAAATAACAAAAGGGTCCAGCAACGACCCATGGGCCACACCACTAGTCACAGACTTACAGTCTGAGAAAACCCTTTTACCACCCTACTATCCTGCTAATTTTGTATCTGGTTTACTCACTCTCCTTGGATATCATGTGCTCTAACCTTCCAGAGCAGCCCTTATCAGAAGCCTCACTGAAATCCACATATACTCTGTTTGTCATCCTCCCCTCGTCAACCCTCTTCGTTTATTCATCAAGAAACTCAAAAGTCATAAGCCGAGATCTCCTACGCACATAGCCACGCTGGCTATCCGAGTTGAACTCTGTCTTATTAGGTGTAAGTGTATTTTATCCTTGAGAATGCTTTCCAGCAACTTACCTTCCACGAACAAAGTTGCTGGAGAGCACCCTGAGGGATAAAATAGACTTCGGCAAACAGGTTCGTGGCCTTCTGCTGGTGTAGAACATCCACTTCAAGGTTCGACACGTGTGTTCAGAGATGCTCTTCTGCACACCACTGTTGCAATGCAGGGTTATTTAAGTTACTGTTGCCTTCCTATCAGCTTGAACCTGTCCAGCTATTCTCCTCTGACCTCTCTCATAAATAAGGTGTTTATGCCCACAGAACTGCCACTTAGTGGATGTTTTGTTTTTCACACCGTTCTCTATAAGCTTTAGAGCCTGTTGTGTGTGAAGATACTAGGAGATCAGCAGTTTCTGAGCTACTCAAACAACTCCAATGATCATTCCACAGTCAAAGTCACTTAGATCACATTTGTTCCCCATTCTGATGTTTGCTCTGAGCAACAACTAAACCGCTTGACCATGCCTGCTTGCTTTTCTGCATTGAGCAGCATTGGCTGATGAGATATTTTCATTAATGAGCAGGTGTACCCAATAAAGTGGCACTGAGTGTATAATTACTAGGTCTATCCTTATAGCCCTTCTTAAATATAGGCACAACGTTTGCTATCTTCTAGTTTGCTATCTCCTAGTCTTCTAGTACCTCGCCGAAAGATAGTAATGTTGTAAATATCACAGTGAGAATCCACAGTTTCCCATCATGTTCTTGGATATACCCTGTCCTGACGTGGAGATTTGTCCATCTTCATACATCTAAACACATGAAGCACCCCTTTTACTGTAACATGGAATGATCTCAAAATGACTTTATTAACCTTGCCAAGTTCCCAAGTCTTCACATCTTCTTCCATGGTAAAAACAAAGGAGAACTTTGCCGACCTCCAGCACCTCTGCACATAGATTCTGGCTTGGTCTTTGACAGGCCCTGTCCTCTACATACCGTAGTTATTCCTTTCTCTTTAATATACTTAAAAAATAAAACTCTTTTAGGATTCTCCATAGTTTTCTCTGGCAAGGCCATGTTATGCCCCCTGTTGGCCCTCCTAATCTCCTTTGTGAGTCTACACCGGCATCCACTTTAACCCAGATACCTGTATCTAACTTGAGCCTCCTTTATCTTGACCAGATTTACAATATCTCTTGACATCCAGAGTTCCCAACATCTACAGCTTTGTCTTTTACTTTAATGGGAACATGTGGTCTTTGAACTCATGTTATCCCACTTGGAAAAAAACTCCCACTTGCCTAAGCTCCTTTACCTGCAAACAACCTAGCCTAATCAACTTTTGCAACCTCTTGACTGACGTCACCAAAATTTGCCTTGCCCCTGTTCAGAACACAAATCTTCTTGACTCCGGTCTTTAACATTGATTTACTTTTTTGTAGCTTTCTACCTATCACCATAAAGTCCCAGACGATTCCTTCCCTTGGATTCGCTGGCATCAAACGGCTGATTTTGGTTATGCTCCAAATCCTAAAATGAAAAGGACATTCATGGCAGTTGCAATGGACCTGGGGGACGAGAAATCTCCTTATGGCACGTAAGTGACAAAGTTTAAAATGTATTTCCAGATGCCGCTGAATAACTTCTGTCAGAAACAGCTGGATGTGAAGAGAGCACACTGTGTTCTCAGTGAGCATTGTCCATTCCAGGATGTATTTTCACAGGAGATGGAATATCACAGCCAGGTGGTGATGACGGGCAAAAGGAATAGACTAAGTGACAACATCAATGAGGTGCAACCTTCAGCAGAGTTATAATTGTAGCAAAAGAGCCATGTGAAGAATTATTAGCAGATGAAAGACCTGGTTTCATTTGTTATAATTATTATTGGAATTCATCACAAACACGAACTTTCCTTTGATGGACATAGTCATGGTCATAGTCATACTTTATTGATCCTGGGGGAAATTGGTTTTCGTTACAGTTGCACCATAAATAATAAATAGTAATAAAACCATAAATAGTTAAATAGTAATATGTAAATTATTCCAGGAAATAAGTCCAGGACCAGCCTATTGGCTCAGGGTGTCTGACCCTCCAAGGGAGGAGTTGTAATGCACTTGGGTAAACATAGTAGCAAATTTGTGAATGGCAAGATCCCACAAAATCCCAAATGAATGATAGTTAGGTGGAACCCTGAGAGAACCGGCATTCATTTATTTGGTACGGGATCTTCAGCAGGAGTGAATGTGCCATAGTTTTTGAGAGTATTGCACCAAGTGCTTACCTGGGCTGTCGGGTTAACTTTGAGAAGATGGTCTGGAATCCATAAAATTCAAACTCTGGAGAATCAGGTTTGTATAAAGTGACAGCAAACACTTACTTTTATGTTTTTCAGCATTCATCCGCGGTATAAACAAGAAGTAGCCTACAGATTATACCTTGGTGCTCTTGCCATAGCTTACGGAGAGACTGAAGTTGTTTTCCAAGGTCCTTTTCCAAAGCACTTCCAGCAAAAGAACTCCACAGAATTGAGTATCACCTATTCGCAGGAACTTGCTGTACTGGAGCTCAGTAAAGATGTGTTTGAGGTATGGTACAGATACAGTCAGCTTCTGATGACTGGTTGAACTGCCACACCTGATTATGGATTAGCAATAATATAACTAAAAGAGGCAAAATTTAGCTTCAGAGATGTGCTAATGCAGTACACACTTGAGAGCATAATAGGATTGAGCATGGTCAACGTGAATTTATTGAAGAAAAGTTTTATTTAACAGATCTTCTGGAATTGGTTCCGGTGAATCCAGGGCTAAGGGTATCAAGAATAAGAGAAGGCAGGTTTTAGGTGAGGGGTAGTAGATTTAAAGTAGATCTGAGGGGAGGTTTTTTTTCTTACACAGTGTTTGAAATCTGGAAAATGCTGCCAGAGGAGGTGGAGAAATCAGATACAATTGATAAATTAGTTAATTATTGTCACTTGTACCCAGGTACAGTGGAAAATCTTTGGTTAGCATA
Organism: Mobula hypostoma; assembly: GCF_963921235.1. Taxonomy (NCBI): domain Eukaryota; kingdom Metazoa; phylum Chordata; class Chondrichthyes; order Myliobatiformes; family Myliobatidae; genus Mobula; species Mobula hypostoma. The sequence goes on along the minus strand of NC_086129.1, from coordinate 15,437,127 downwards.
CCATCATTACAACAATGCATTGAGGTAGTACAAGGGAAATCAATAGAATGCAGAATCAAATGTTACAGTTATAGAGATAGTGTTGTACAGGGAGACAATAATGGGGTAGATTGTGTGGTCAAGAGTCCATCTTGCACGAGGGGATGTTCAATAGTCTCATAATAGTGGTATAGAAACTGTCCTTGGGCCTGGTGGTACGTGCTTTGGGCATTTGCATCATCAGCTTAAGGGGAGGTGGAGAAGAGAATATGTCTGGGGTGGGTGGGGTCTTTGAATGTGTTGGCTGCTTTACTCAGGTAACGAGAAGTGCAGACAGAGTCCGCAGAGGGGAAGCTGGTTCTCATGATGTGTCCACAACACTCTGCATTTTCTTGCGGTCGCTATGTTTAAGAGGCAATTAGATAAGCTCTTAAATAAGCAAGGCATAGAAGGATATGGACCTAATGCAGGCAAATGGGATTCGTGTAGCAAAAAGGCTAAAGAGCCTGTTTTTCTGCTATACAATGCTATGTTTAGATATAGACAGTTCCAATAAACAGATATGTGTTGACAGATTTATTAACACGTTTATTCAAAACTTTCTCTGAGTAAGAACCAATTACTGCTTGCTTCCTTTGTACCTTCAAAGCCTTTGAGTTATTAATTCAGTCAGGTAAATAAATGCTGATCAGTGCTGTATGGAAAAAAAATTGTTCTCTCTCTGAAATCAATCCTTTGCACAGCTCCAGGCTAGGAATTGAGCAGTCTCTCTACTACTCTTTTAATAATCGTTGCTCCTACAAAATCATTGTGTCCTGTAATCAAACAAAGTGTTGGATGTACTCAACACTTACCAATTACTTGCCCCTGAGAACTGCAATGGGGAGGAAGATGGTACCGTACCACTATGATGTGTGGTACCCATGATCATTTTCTGTGCCTGTCACACTGATCAGCAGGTTTCTGTCAGGAGCAGGAAGCAATAAACCAGGCAGAGCTTTTCTTGGCAATTCAGGACCAAGTTAGTTTGTAGTTATGGAATAAAATTGCCTGTGATCATTTTTACATGAACAAGTGTGTTGAGATTGGTGAGCTGAGGTGGACTGAACCAGTGTCAATGATTGGACGTTTTTATTCCCCATAGGTTCGATGCTGTTCAAAGTGGTATAATTCGAACTGTAAGTGGGTTTCGGCCCCCATGGTTAACAGTTCTGTCAACTTAGTGTTTTTGTCACTGGAAGAGTGCCAGCAGAAAGTGAACGGAATTCGTTATGCATGGAGGGAATGGCCCTGTAATCTGAAGAAATGTCCTCTATACAGCAGAAGTTCTAAGTTGCCTGCCCCAACATTCATCATACCCAAAAATGATCATTTATAAAAAAAATCATCAGATGGAATCAAAAGATTCAAGTAACAAAGTGAGCTGGTTAGGTTTGTTACGTACCCCGTAACTGGGTTGCCAAACCAGCAGAAATGGATCACTCAGTTGGAGTCTGGAGTACTAGAACTAAGAAAGTTTTATTAAAGAAACAAGCAACACAGTAATCGAAAGGATAATAAATGCAACAGTTCAGTGATGATAAACACACATGTGCACAGCATTAAGATAACAGCATCAATCAAGCTCTATCGTTGTCTAGGGGTAAATGACCAATTTCAAAATGACTCAAAGTTCAGTCCAGTTTGTAGTTCAGTTCGCAGTAATCGTTGCCATGGCGATGGACAAGGTGGGGGAAGAGAGACAGAATAGGAACAACTGATCATTCAGAACGGCTTCACTCACAGACCAGCGATATGGCTCACAAACAGCTTTTGGGCAGGTCCTTGGTGATGTCACCTGAGGTCACCGACTGTGACCCCTCCTCCAGATGCGGTCGATCCTCTGCAGTGAACCCGGCACCCAGGCAAGGGCGGACACACACCGGGTTCCCGCTGATCGTACCTTTCCACCCTGTGCGTTGTCCGGTACTTCTCACCACTCGTGAGAGGCGCACCGCTTCCAGGGTCTCGTTACCTCGGGTGGCGTGTGTCTGTCTTAGCGAACCTGTCCCTTTTTATCCCCCTGCTGGGGTATCGCCTGTCCATCACTTCAAACAGTTCAGGGTTCAAAGGGGGGAGCCGCTCCAGACAGCTCTCCCTCCCACATCACTTCATTACACATCTCCAGACGCTGCTCCATTGTTCCTTATCTCTCCTTCCCCTGAGGGCAGGTGGCAGACCAACTGCTGATGCCACTGATGCTAACCCAGGCCAGCAAACATCTTAATTTTATGTGTATTCTCGTAACACTTCCCCCTTTTAAGGATTTTTACCGGGAGGTAAAAATTACAAACATGACTACATTATCTGATACATACACAACATACATCTTTAACAGTTCTTTAGCTAATACAGAGAATTTGAAGCTGTCAACACCTTGACAGACAGTCATCACATTTTCTGTTCCTTTTACACGTGTTATTAATAATCCCTTAGACCAGGCTCCAACTCAGCAAACTTCATAGTGGCCAAAAACACTGATGAATTGCGACCAATGTAACCTCTCATTTGGTTTTGTCCCGGACCACAACAACAAGGGTCGTCCCATTCCGACTCAATTTTCTCTCGCAAGGGCTTAGTAGGAGGGGGACGGGTATTGACCGCAGAGTTATTGCAAAACTTCCTGCAGTACCCCACCATCTCCAAAAGCCTTCTGAGGGCCCTCTTGTCTGTCGGGGTTGGGAGGTCAGCGATAGCCTGCACTGTAGCTTGCATCACTGCCAGCTGCCCCTGTGTCACCACAATTCCCAGGTAAGTGACTCTCGTGTGGCCGAATTCATTTTTTTCAAGGTTCACTATCAAACTGGCTTCAGACAGCCGTGTTAAATTGCCAATACACACCTCTGTGTTCATCAGCCCTTTAGTCACTGAATTACTCGAAAAATATGGGTGTTGTTTACTTGGCTGCCCTATTGTAACCACAATCACCCAACGTCCCAGTTCTTTGCATTTCCTCGGGACAATCAAACACATGGGTGCGAGTCGTTTAATTACTCCTTCGGGGATTAAGGGAGAGACCTTATCAGTAGACCTGGCCAAAACAATAGCCTTCTCCCATCTGACCGATCCCATCCTAATCTTTTCAAAATGGTTTTTTCCTCTTAGCAGGGGGCCCCTAGCTTCATTGATTTCCACGCTAACACCGACTCGGTTTGTTAGCATATCAAAAGCCGGTGACCGTCTCAGTTCGCGTCGGTCATGATCAATAACATTCTTCCCCCTGGGCAGCCGGTAAATCTCTTCCATGATTCCACCAACTGTTTCCTCCAGCACCGCAAAATGTCCACCGGGGGGTACCTCGTGGGCCATGTTAAAAACCTCATCCCCATAACTCTTTTGCACCACCCCCCACTCCTCATCTGCGGATACTGTCCTTGATTTCCCTTTCTTCCTTAGCACTTCCTCATCCGCACAATAGCCTACTAGTTCCCTTGTCAAGGCTGTGTCAGAGAGGGCTGTCTCTGCAAAACCCATCAGCCCCTCGCCTCGCTCCTGCGTCTGCACAAATTCTTTCCTGGCTACTGCTACGTCCGTCCCAGCTCCCTCACTACCTCTTATCTCACTACACCCTGTCTCATACAAGGTTGGCAGAAATGTTTCAGCCAAATTCACCATCGCGGGCGGGGCCTCCATGCTGGCAGGCTGACCCGTCAATCTCACGACTGGGAACACGATTCCTCCGGCGATGTCATTACCGAGCAAGACTTCCACGTCTTTCATCGGTAATTCGGACCTCACCCCGATCGTGACTAGTCCAGAGACCAGGTTGCTCTGTAAATGTATCTGGTGCAAAGGGACTGACTCTGTCCCTTCCCCAACACCTTTGACCTCTACCTCCCCAGTCTGGGTCTCTGAGCTAAACTCTAATACACTCTTCAGTATTAGTGACTGACACGCTCCCGTGTCTCTCCAGATCCGCACTGGAACTGGTTTTAACCTCTTTTTCACTGACACCAGTCCGGCCGAGATAAACCTCTCGCGCCCTTCCTGGACTTTTTCAGACCTGTCCTTCCCTAGCGGTTCGCTTAACAGCTCGATACAGCCATTCAAAATTTCCGCTTTTCCTTTCCCCGTCTCCTTCCTTGGGGCAAAGTACCTGGACGCAAAGTGTCCGACTTTCCCACAATTATAACAGACGACCCCAGGAGACTTCCTACCAGACTGCTCCCGGTCTACCTTATCCTTTTCACTAGTCCCCGGCTTACTTTCTGACTTTTCCGGCGGACTCTCCCCGCCGTCCTGACTACCCTTCTGGTAGCCTTTACTCGGGGTAACCTTCATTTTATGCGTCAACGCATACTCATCCGCTAACTTAGCAGTTGCGGCTAACGTGGCTGCCTCTTTCTCATCGAGGTAGGGTCTCATACCCTCAGGGACACAACCTTTAAACTGCTCTATCAGAATCAGCTGCAGCAGTCTGTCATAATCCCCCTCTACCCCTTTCGAGGCGCACCAACGCTCACAATATGTTTGCATCTCGCGAGCAAACTCCAAATACGTGCGGTCCCACTGCTTCCTCGCATTCCGGAACCTCTGCCGGTATGCCTCCGGGACCAACTCATAAATCCTGAGGATGGCCTCTTTCACCACCTCATACTTCTGGGCATCTTCCGCGGACAAAGCTGAGTAAGCTTCTTGGGCTTTCCCTTTCAGTACACTCTGAAGTAAGACAACCCACTTATCCCTCGGCCATTCCTGACTTATAGCCACCTTTTCGAAGTGGAGAAAGTACCGATCCACATCGGTATCGTCAAATGGGGGAACCAGCCTAACCTCCTGGGTCGCCCGGAACCCTCCACCTTGGTTCGGCACGAGCCCCTGCTCGGCCCTTATCTTTAACTTCTCCAGCTCAAATTCCCTTTCCCTCTGTTTCTCCTCTCTCTCCAACTGTCTTTCTCTCTCTTGCCTTTCTACCTCTTTCTCTCTCTCCCGCCTTTCTAACTCTCTCTCTTTCTCCCGCCTTTCTAACTCTCTCTCTCTCCTGCCTTTCTAACTCTCCCTCTTTCTCCTGCCTTTCTAACTCTTTCTCTCTCTCCCGCCTTTCTAACTCTCTCTCTTTCTCCTGCCTTTCTAACTCTCTCTCTTTCTCCTGCCTTTCTAACTGCTTCTCTTCGTGTTCTAACTGCCGTACCCGGAACTCGTGCTCGAGTCTCAGTTTTTCAAGCTGTACCTGTACCGCGTCTCCAGCAGGTTTTTCAATAGACACCACCCCCAGCTCACCTTGGGGAAACACACCTTTAGATACATAGTGCTCTACAATAGCTCTGTGTATCTCCTCTCTCCTCATTGTCGACTTCACCTTGGCAAGATTCACCCGTTTGGCCACAGCTATCAATTCCGATTTCCTGGCATCCTCTAATGCCTCCAAGGTCGGCGCCTTTATAAATTCCTCAACCTCCATTTCTGCTGTTTGTCTTTTCTTTCTTTCGGGAATTTTAACCCAATCAATTTACTCCGTCCCAAATTTAGCGTTCAAAATCGCGGACGAGAACCCCACTTATGTTACGTACCCCGTAACTGGGTTGCCAAACCAGCAGAAATGGATCACTCAGTTGGAGTCTGGAGTACTAGAACTAAGAAAGTTTTATTAAAGAAACAAGCAACACAGTAATCGAAAGGATAATAAATGCAACAGTTCAGTGATGATAAACACACATGTGCACAGCATTAAGATAACAGCATCAATCAAGCTCTATCGTTGTCTAGGGGTAAATGACCAATTTCAAAATGACTCAAAGTTCAGTCCAGTTTGTAGTTCAGTTCGCAGTAATCGTTGCCATGGCGATGGACAAGGTGGGGGAAGAGAGACAGAATAGGAACAACTGATCATTCAGAACAGCTTCACTCACAGACCAGCAAGATGGCTCACAGACCAGCGAGATGGCTCACAAACAGCTTTTGGGCGGGTCCTTGGTGATGACACCTGAGGTCACCGACTGTGACCCCTCCTCCAGATGCGGTCGATCCTCTGCAGTGAACCCGGCACCCAGGCAAGGGCGGACACACACCGGGTTCCCGCTGATCGTACCTTTCCACCCTGTGCGTTGTCCGGTACTTCTCACCACTCGTGAGAGGCGCACCGCTTCCAGGGTCTCGTTACCTCGGGTGGCGTGTGTCTGTCTTAGCGAACCTGTCCCTTTTTATCCCCCTGCTGGGGTATCGCCTGTCCATCACTTCAAACAGTTCAGGGTTCAAAGGGGGGAGCCGCTCCAGACAGCTCTCCCTCCCACATCCCTTCATTACACATCTCCAGACGCTGCTCCATTGTTCCTTATCTCTCCTTCCCCTGAGGGCAGGTGGCAGACCAACTGCTGATGCCACTGATGCTAGCCCAGGCCAGCAAACATCTTAATTTTATGTGTATTCTCGTAACAGGTTATAAAATGCATATTGAGCCTTCTATCAGCCCTTCAAAAATTGATTGTTCTTGTGACTCATGTTCTTATATAAGATTAATTTTGATTCAGCTGTCTTTTAACTGACAGTGATATTGATTTTTTAAAAGTACAAAATCTGAGAGATCTCTGCAGGTGTATTATATTTAGGTATGGCCATATCACTCATGCTTCTTAAGATTAATATATTTTCTAATGCATCTTTCCCAGGTGCTTCTGGTTCATATATTCTACATTTTGCTCTAGTAGTGATTGTCTTGAGTTCCTGATTCCTGGTAGATCGGAAGAAAGGTGTATAATGCCCAAGGATTGGGAACCCGCAAAGTATGATTTAAAAACTAATGCAAAGTTCTTGAAACATTTTTCCTGGAATCAGTCTTATTGCTTTGCTTTCTAACACTAGGAGTGCCATATTGCTGCTCCTTTACTACTTGTTACTCAAGTGGATGTACAAAAATATTAAAGCACAAGGAACAGAAGCAGAAGGAGGCCAACTGCTCTTCATTTGCTCTGCTGTTCACTAAAATCACAATTTGATGCCAGTTTCTTGCACTAACATAATGTTTGTTAATATCTAAAAATCTTACTGATTTGTATAAACTGTATTTAGTAGTGAAGTCTCTATAACCATCTTGGGTGGAGTTCCAAAGATTCATTAACTTCTGGGTAAAGAGGTTTCTTCTTGTCTTGTTCCTGAATGGATGTCCCCTTATTTTGAGCTTGTGACACCTGATTCTATTGCTCTGCCTGAGGGGAAATCATTTCTGCTGCATCTGTCCTGTTACGTTCCTCAAGACTGATACGGTGGCACAGCACCCAAGTCTAATCCTGAGCTTGAATGCTTTTTGTGTGGAGTTCACCCAGTGGATTTTCTCCACATGCCCCAGTTTCTCCCACATTCCAAAGATGGACTGATAGTTTCACCATTTATTGTCAGTTATCCTTGACCCAAAATGTTAGCTCTGTTTCACTTCTCACAGCTGCTGCCTGACCTGTTGAGTGTTTCCAGCATTTTGTGTTTTACGTATTTCAGTTTTCTAACACATTTTCATGAACTATTAGTTATTTGTTACAATAGGTTAATGAAAAGAGTTGGAATGTGTGAGAGTGCATAACTTGCTGAGTGCGAGGAGACCTGGGACTAGCTATTTCCCATTTTGTGCCATCTCGGAGCTAAGTGGAGAAATGGCTTGTGAGCAAATTAATGCAAAATCAAATTATTATAACTTGCCAGCTTAATGGCTGACTAGATTCCCATGTAGTGTTGCCTTTTTGCTGAACATAACCATGTTGCTCAGTCATCAGGTGGAGGAGAGCATATTATATTACTGGCACTCACTCTGTGAGTTGTGATATTGAAGCAATGAGAGCCAATCATATTTTTGTTTGGCCGCTGATAATTTTAAGATTTGATACAGTCCATCCATCCAATTTAAATTGGGGGCAGTAGGAAAAGGATGAGAGTTTACACTCTCAGTAGTTTAGATTTGCACTAAATGCAACTCAGGTACAGAACATACAAAATAGAATGCATTCACCTAAATGATGAAGTCAAAGCTGAGAAGAGTGCAAAGCAGTGGAATCTTTAGAAGTTGATGAGAAAAGGGGTGAAGTGACCAAACGTGCAAGTTACTTGCACTGAAATGTAACTGTTGCTCAGCCAATGAAGATGCAGTGATGTACATTGTGTTTACTAGTTGTTCACGTGTAGCAGCAGCAGCAGTAGGCGAGGAAGGGACTCCTGCTGCAGTATTTGAACCTCCGTTGTCTGGAGAAAGGTCAGTGTAGGTAACTGGGCTGGGAGAGCAGTGAAAGGAACTGTGGCTGATGCTCCTGCAAAAGAGAAATACTCCTCAGTGGAAGAGTTGGAAAAGGCATTTAAGCTTGGATCTGCTCATTATCACTTCACCTCCTATCCCGCTGCAGCTCTGATGAAACAGAGTTCATTGTTGTCAGTTTGCACTATTTCTTTCAGTCAGAGTCCAGGTTTATCACCGGCATATGTTGTGAAATTTGTTAACTTTACAGCAGCAGTACAATGCAATGCATGATAATAGAGAAAATAACTGTGAATTAGAAAAAAAAACTATATACCAATAAAATAGTTAAGTTAAATAAGTAGTGTAAAAATGGAACAAAAAAGTAGTGAGGTAGTGTCCAAGGCTTCAATGTCCATTTAGGAATCGGATGGCAGAGGGGAAAAAGCTGTTCCTGACTCACTGAGTGTGTGACTTCAGGCTTCTGTATCTCAGTGGGGTCCTTAATGATGGACACTGCCTTTTTGAGGCATCCTTCCTTGATGTCCTGGATACTACAGAGTCCAGTGCTCATGATTGAGCACTCATTTTTGTTCACTGAATAACAAATAACACTGTAATAACTGAGTTTCTCCTTGTTGAAGCCCTCACCTTGGGTTTCTTTAGAAGCTAATTCTGTTTATAAATTTTCTATCATTTCTCTTCTCGAACTTCCAGTAATACACTGCACCCCTCCCCACCATTCCCCATTTCCCTCTCTCACCTTACCTCCATATCACCTCCCTTTGATGCTCCTCCCCTTTTTCTTTCTTCCATGGCCTTCTGTCCTCTCCTGTTAGGTTCCCCCTTCTCCATCCCTTTATCTCTTTCACCAATCAACTTCCCAGCACCCCTCCCGACTGTTTACTCTTTTCCATAATCTTACCTCAGTTACATGCAACAATTCCATGTGTTTTATATTATTTTATGGAATGTGCGCATAGCTGAAAATGCTGCATTTAATGTTCCTCCACATTACCTCCATAATGTGTTGTGTGCTGGGACAGCAGGCTGAGGGGAGCAGACACTAACAGAATCAACAAACTCATTCGTAAGGCCAGTGATGTTGTGGGGATGGAACTGGACTCTCTGACTGTGGTGTCTGAAAAGAGGATGCTGTCCAAGTTGCATGCTATCTTGGTCAATGTCTCCCATCCACTACATAATGTACTGGGTGGGCACAGGAGTACATTCAGCCAGAGACTCATTCCTCCGAGATGCAGCACAGAGCGTCACAGGAAGTCATTCCTGCCTGTGACCATCAAACTTTACAACTCCTTCCTTGGAGGGTCAGACACCCTGAGCCGATAGGCTGCTCCTGGACTTATTTCATAATTTACTGGCATAATTTACATATTACTATTTAACTATGGTTGTATTACTATTTATTATTTATGGTGCAACTGTAATGAAAAACCAATTTCCCCCGGGATCAATAAAGTATGACTATGACTATCTCCTTCCAGCAAAGCTGGGATAGATGGTTTGCTATATATCCCTGACATTCTGTGAATGATTGTCCATAGCTGCTTTATAGGTGTCTCAGGGCCCACAGTTCCACAAAATCTTCTCCAACTATCCCTCTTGGCATTTTTAATTACTCTCCTTGCTACTGCTCTTTCCTTTTTATACTCCATAACATTATCTAACACTGGGTACTTTCTTAATTTCCTGTAATCTCTATTTCTGTTTCTTACTGTGTGACAAAAGACCAAGTTATCAGAAGATTGATACCGATAAGAGAGACAAAGAGAGAAACATTCCAAATGTTAATGAGAGACGAGAGAGATTAACGAAAAGAGACACAGTTCCGAGTATTGTCAGACCGGTTGCTTTGAACCTGAACTGTTTGAAGTTTGATGGACAGGTGATACCCCAGCAGGGGGATAAAAGGAACAGGTTCGCTAAGGCAAGGGACACACCACGACACCACGAGATAACAAGACCCTGGAAGTGCGTTGTGCCCCCCCCCACAAGTTGGTGGGAGTTTTGGAGGTCTGGTCACGGGAACCGACCATAGACGCACAGGATGGAAAGGTACGATCGGCGGGAACCTGGTGTGCATGTCCGCCCTTGCCTGGGTGCCAGGTTCACCGCAGAAGAACGATCGTATCCGGAACGGAGGGGTCACAGTCGGTGACCTCAGAAGACATTACAAAGGGCTCGCCTGAAAGCTAACTGCGAGGAATATCAAAGGTCTGTTTGAATCCGATTTGAATATCATCATTCGCTCTCTCTCTCTCTCCAACGGCACAACAGCGATTACTGTGAACTGAACTGAACTAAACTGAACTGAACTCTGACGTTACTTGAGACTGATCATTTTACCCCTAGACTGCGATAGAGCTTGATTGATCCTATTATCCTAGTTCTGTGTACATGTGTGTTTTATCATTGCTAACCTGTTGCATTTATATCCTTACTATTAGAGTACTGTGTTACTTATTTCTTTAATAAGACTTTCTTAGTTCCAGTAATCCAGACTCCAACTAAGTGGTCCATTTCTGCTGGTTTGGCAACCCAGTTACGGGGTACGTAACATAAGTGGGGTTCTCGTCTGGGATTTTGAACGCTAAATTTGGGACGGGGTAAATTGATTGGGTTAAAATTTCCAAAGGAAAGAAAAGGCAAACAGCAGAAATGGAGATTGAGGAATTTATAAAGGCGCCGACCTTGGAGGCATTAGAGGATGTCAGGAAATCAGAATTGGCAGCTATGGCCAAACTGTTGAATCTTTTTAAGGTGAAGTCGACAATGAGGAGAGAGGAGATACACAGAGCTATCGTAGAGCATTATGTGTCTAAAGGCGTGTTTCCCCGAGGGGAGCTGGAGGTGGTGTCTATTGAAAAACCTGCTGGAGACGCGGTACAGGTACAGATTGAAAAATTGAGACTCGAGCACGAGTTCCGGGTAAGGCAGCTGGAACACGAAGAGAAACAGTTAGAACGGCAAGAGAGAGAGAGGCAGTTGGAGCGAGAAGAGAGGCAGTTGGAGAAACAGAAGGAAAGGGAATTCGAGCTGGAGAGGATAAAGATGATGGCAGCGCCGGGGCCCATGCCGAACCAAGGTGGAGGGTTCAGGGCGACCCAGGAGGTTAGGCTGGTTCCCCCATTTGACGAGACCGATGTTGATCGGTACTTTCTCCATTTTGAAAAAGTTGCTGCAAGTCAGGACTGGCTGAGGGATAAGTGGGCTGTTTTGCTTCAGAGTGTACTAAAAGGGAAAGCCCAACAAGCTTACTCGGCCTTGTCTGCAGAAGATGCCCAGAGGTATGAGGTGGTGAAAGAGGCCATCCTCAGGATTTATGAGTTGTTCCCGGAGGCATACCGGCAGGGGTTCCGGAACATGAGGAAGCAGTGGGACCGCACGTATTTAGAGTTTGCCCGTGAGATGCAGACATATTGTGAGCGTTGGTGCGCCTTGAAGGGGGTAAATGGGGATTATGACAGACTGCTACAGCTAATACTGATTGAGCAGTTTAAGGGTTGTGTCCCTGAGGGTATGAGACCCTACCTCGATGAGAAAGAGGCAGACACTTTAGCCGCAACTGCTAAGTTAGCGGATGAGTATGTGTTGACACATAAAACGAAGGTTACCCTGAGTAAAGGCTACCAGAAGGGTAGTCAAGACGGCAGAGAGAGTCCGCCAGAAAAGTCAGAAAGTAAGCCGGGGACTAGTGAGAAGGATAAGATAGACCGGGAGCAGTTTGGTAGGAAGTCTCCTGGGGTCGTATGCTATAATTGTGGGAAAGTCGGACACTTTGCATCCAGGTGCTTTGCCCCAAAGAAGGTGACGGGAAAAGGGAAAACGATGGTTCCGACTGGCTGTATTGAGCTGGTAAACAAACCGCTAGGAGAGAAGAGGTCTGATTAAGTTCAGGAAGGGCGCGAGAAGTTTATCTCAGCCGGATTGGTGTTGGTGAAGGAGGGGTTAAACCCAGTTCCAGTACGGATCTGGAGAGACACTGGAGCTTGTCAGTCATTGATATTAAAGAGTGTGTTAGACTTTAGTTCAGAGACCGAGACTGGGGAAGTCAGGGTCATCAAAGGCATTGGAAAAGGGACTGAAGCAGTACCTTTGCACCAGATACATCTAAAAAGTGACTTGGTCTCTGGACCGGTCACGATCGGGGTGAGGCCCGAACTACCGATGAAAGACGTGGAGGTCTTACTCGGTAATGACCTCGCCAGCGGAGAAGTGTACCAAGCAGTAAGATTGACAAGCCAGCCTGCCAGCATTGAGGTCCCGCCCATGGACTCACAGGTTTATCCCGTTTGCACAGTGACTCGGCGTGTGTCCAGAAAGGCTGCCGAAGTAAATATAGAATTGGCTGAGACGTTTTTACCAGCCTTGTATCAGAAGGGGTTAGAAAGTGAGGAGGAGCGTAGCGAAACGGAAATTAAGGTAGATTTATCATTAGCAAGGGAGGAATTTGTACAGGCACAGGAGCGAGACGAGGAGCTGACAGTTTTGACGGAGACAGCTCTCTCCGAAGCAGAATTAGGAAGGGAGCCAGAGGGCTATTGTGTGGAGGAGGGAGTACTAAGGAGGAAATGGAGACCAAGTACCATGCCCGCAGATGAGGAATGGGGGGTGGTGCCGAAAATTTATGGGGATGAGATTCTTAACCTGGCCCACAAGATACCCCTCGGTGGACATTTTTGGGGGAGGAAAACAGTCGGCAGAATCATGAAAGAGTTCTACTGGCCACACAGGAGGAAGGATGTTATTGACTATTGTAGACGTGAGCTAACATAGTTACAGGCTTTTGATATGCTGACAGCTTGCCACGATAGGCAAACAAACCTTGTCGGTGTTATCACGAAAATTAATGAGGCTAGGGTGCCACCTGATAAGGGGAAAACCCATTTTGAAAAGATAAGTATGGTGCCGACCAGATGGGAGAACTCTATTGTTTTGGCCAACTTTGCTGATAAGGTCTCTCCCTTAATCCCCGAACAAAGCGACCCGCTAAGAGAGCTAATTAAACGGCACGCACACGTATGTCCAGATGTCCCGAGGCGATGCAAAGAGCTGGGACATGGTGTTGTCATCACATCAGGTCAGCCTAGTGAGCAACCTCCCTATAGGATGATTAATTCAGTGACAAAAGGGCTAAAGAACGCAGAAGCGTATATTGGCGATGTAGTGGTCTGGAGTGACACATGGGAGGAGCACATTGTGGCACTGTTTAAATGGCTGTTTGAAGCCAGCCTGACAGTGAACCTCGCAAAAAGTGAACTCGGACACGCAAAGGTCACTTATATGGGATTTGTGGTAGGAGGGGCAGCTGGCTCCAATGCAAGCTAAGGTGCGGGCTATCTCTGAAGTCCCCACCCCGACAGACAAGAGAGCCCTGAGAAGGTTCTTGGAGATGGTGGGGTACTATCGGAAGTTTTGCAAAAAAAAAACAAACTTTGTGGGTATTACCCACCCTCTTACTAAGCCCTTGCCAAAGAATGCTAAGTTGGTGTGGGATGACCCTTGTTATCTTTGTCCGGGACGAAAACCACTGAGAAGTTACACTGATCACAATTCATTAGTGTTTTTGGCCACTATGAAGTTTGCGAAGTTGGAGCCTGGTCTTAGAGGATTATTAAAATAACACATATAAAAGGAACAGAAAATGTGATTGCTGACTGTCTGTCAAGGTGTTGACAACTTAAAGTTCTCTGTATTAGCCAAATAGCTGATGAACATGTATATTTGTGTGTATCTAATAGTGTATTCATGCCTATAATTTTTACCCCGGTCAAAATCCTTTGAAGGGTAGGGGTGTGACAAAAGACCAAGTTATCAGAAGATTGATGCCGATAAGAGAGACAAAGAGAGAAACATTCCAAATGTTAATGAGAGACGAGAGAGATTAATGAAAAGAGACACAGTTCCGAGTATTGTCAGACCGGTGGCTTTGAACCTGAACTGTTTGAAGTTTGATGGACAGGAGATACCCCAGCAGGGGGATAAAAGGAACAGGTTCGCTAAGGCAAGGGACACACCACGACACCACGAGATAACGAGACCCTGGAAGTGCGTTGTGCCCCCCTCCCCACAAGTTGGTGGGAGTTTTGGAGGTCTAGTCACGGGACCGACCATAGACGCACAGGATGGAAAGGTACGATCGGCGGGAACCTGGTGTGTGTGTCCGCCCTTGCCTGGGTGCCAGGTTCACCGCAGAAGAACGATCGTATCTGGAACAGAGGGGTCACAGTCAGTGACCTCAGAAGACATTACAAAGGGCTCGCCCGAAAGCTAACTGCGAGGAATATCAAAGGTCTGTTTGAATCCGATTTGAATATCATCATTCGCTCTCTCTCTCTCTCCAACGGCACAACAGCGATTACTGCGAACTGAACTAAACTGAACTCTGCGTCACTTGAGACTGATCATTTTACCCCTAGGCTGCAATAGAGCTTGATTGATCCTATTATCCTAGTTCTGTGTACATGTGTGTTTTATCATTGCTAACCTGTTGCATTTATATCCTTACTATTCGAGTACTGCGTTACTTATTTCTTTAATAAAACTTTCTTAGTTCCAGTAATCCAGACTCCAACAAAGTGGTCCATTTCTGCTGGTTTGGCAACCCAGTTACGGGGTACGTAACAACTGCTATATCACAATTTTTATTCCACCACAGAACTAATGCTCGAGCCTTAAGTACGTTCCGTAGCGGAATAGTCAACTGAGCAACTGTATGAATTATAGAACAGAGGGATTCATTCCAATCGTCTATGGAGCCCTTGCTATTAATCTCTTCTATTATATCCACAGCTTTCTCCTGGTACTCATCCCAATGGACCAAAGAAAAATTATACCTAGCAGACCTCTCCTCAACTTCTACTACCAAATTTCTACCAAATCTAGGATAGTGATCACTTCCTAGTGTGTATCTGTCCATAACATCCCGTTCCCCAACCCTAGCTAAGTTTGAGGAAGTGATAGATAAGTCTAAGTGACTACAAGTATTCTTTACAATATTAAATCTTGTAGGCCTTCTGTCATTTCGCAGTACCATGTTGTATTTATCTAGAAACTCCTCTATTACCACTACATTACTATCTTTACTTTCACTATCCCATATAGGATTATGGGCATTGAAATCTCCAACCCAGATTACTGGGGATTTTACCTTATTCATAATTTCATCCAAATCTGATAACGTCATATTACCTGGATTATAAAAGTTAATCAAAGTTATTTGACCATGAGAGCTGCAAACCTCCACAGCCACAATTTCAAGGTTAGATTTAAAATCAAGTCTTCTAAATTAGAGTCCTGTTTTTATGAAAGTTGCACACCCTCCACCAGATTTACCTGTTCTGTCAGCTCTCAAACCATCATATCCAGGGTTCACAAAATCTAAATGAGGCTTTAACCATGTCTCCTGTATACAGATCAAATCAGGCTTGTCTTTAAAAGTTCCAACAAATCTTTTTAATTCTTGACCATTTGCAGATAAACTTCTTGCATTCCACTGTAATATTAAAAACATCCAAATACTAATTATTGGCCTCTTCATCCACATAAAGCTCCTCCGTACTCTCTGATCCCGAAAACTGGGAGGTATTCAGTGATTACTTGCAGACATCCCACCTCTCCCGGAAGTTCCAGGAGTCTCCCGCATATTAATAGTGGCTCCCTGATGCCCGCAAATTATATAGAATATCACGGAAATCAATTTTTTTTGAGAGAGAGCGCGACAGCGAGTGCAAGAGAGAGAGCGAGAGAGCAAGAGAGCAAGCGGGAGTGAGAGAGTGAGAGAGCAAGCGTGAGAGAGAGAGCACAAGAGAGTGGCCACGAGCGAGAGAGCAAGCGCGAGAGAGGGCAAGAGCAAGAGCGAGAAAGCAAGCGCGAGAGAGAGTGGCCATAAGTGAGAAAGCACGCGCGCGAGAGAGAGCAAGCGAGAGCAAGACCATGAGCGAGCGAGTTCCAAAAAAAGTCAGAGTGGCGGAGTGTTTCAGAAAAAGAAAATATAAAATGTATGTCACCCCAGACTACACTAAAGTGTACCCCTGCCTGATAGGGGTCAAAAATAATGACAGTGTTGCTCGCTGCGCTGTTTGCAACAATGACATTTCTATTGCCCATGGTGGGTTAAGACTGTAAAAGACATGTTGAGGTGAGATTAACAGGTATCATTCATTCATTAGCATAGCTAACGTTATTTAAACTAGCTGGCCAGCTGCTAAGGAGCTACTCTATTGCAGACATCCTACCTCTCCCGGAAGTTCCAGGAGTCTCCCGCAAATTGATGGTGCTACCTCCATGAAATGAGTTTTTGCAGGGTGGGATGTCTGTGTTTGTCTGTCATATACTCATGTAATTTTTCCGGTGAAATCTGTTTTATATTAAGGAATCTCTCTGCAGCTCCAACAACTACTTTTATCATATCCGACCTCTTGGCTGTAGTTTTAGCCCCGACCAGTACATCAACAACAAACGCCAAAAAAGACTCTTTAGTCATCAACAACATGCCTGAAGGAACCATAGTTGGAGAACTCGGAATGAACTGACTCCCCATCATTCCAATCTTTTCTTTACTTATCCTTTGCTCTCTATCAACTTTCTTTACTGCTTCAGCATATGATATTTTCTGTTGGATACTAACATCCTGAATCTGCTTTGCCTTACTAAAATACTCACATCCTCTGAACGCCACTACATGGTCCCCTCCACAGTTACTGCATTTAGGCACCGCTGCCTTACATGCTTTAATATCATGATCCTCTCCACACTTCATACATCTTCTTTTACCCCAACATGAACCAGCAACATGTCCAAATCTCTGGCAATTATAACAGCGTAAGGGAGGCCTAATGTATTCTCTAACTTGATAAGACACGCACCCAAGATAGGAAGAACATCACCTGCAAAAACCAGAAGAACAGGGGAATCCCAATTACGACCTTCTCTGGATTTTAATCATTTGGCTTCAATCACTCGACCACCTTTAACTTTGTCCAAAATTTCCTTTTCAGTCATGCCAGACCAAATACCATACACTACCCCCTTAACTCCCTTCCTTTCTTTCAGAGTAATACACTCCACTTTCACAACCAATTTTCCCACTATTTTAGCACTGTTATATTGGTCAATATCTTTGCAACAAATTTTCAGCAATCCATTAGACATAATCTTGGCCTGGAATCCTTTACCTATTTGGTTCTCTAATGCTGCTGCCACTTTCAAAGGATGAAGGGCTCTAAATCCTCCTTCTCCTTCCTTCTGACCTTTAGTTTTATACAGGACTATAAATTCCTCCAATTCACCCATTTTCCTCAATTTGTTGTCCCCCATTACTTCAGGTCTTTCACTTAATGCACCCCTTTTTGGCTACCCTTATTTCTGGAGTACTGTATTCCACAGTCTCCCACCCTCCTCCTTCAATCTCAAACCACCCCCCCCCCACCTTTTGCAGCCATAGGCTGCAAGCTAACCAAACTACTAGGCTCCTCCATGCCAAAGTCCCCACCCACTCAATCAACAGCCCCAACTGGCTATTCCTCAGCCCAACAACCACCTTGCTCTGGATCTGCAGAATCTCTCGAGTTTATGAATTCAGGCCATCACTCGGACAGCGCCAAGCCCCAGATAATGGCTGCTGTATTACCCAGAAGGCCACGCGTCAGAGTAGGCATTCCACTCACGTTGAAGGATCTCAATGCGCAGGCGCACGGGTCAGAGCTGCCATCGTGAACCGGGAGTTGGGTGAGGTACTGTTGAGGGTGAGGGACCTGAGGGTCAAGTCAGGGAGGGGGACGCCGAAGGAGAAGGTGGGAGCAGGTCTGTTTCTGCGGGACATGGCCAGGTGCCCGGATCCAGTCGGTAATGATAGGCTGAAGTCCCACGCCCTTAGTTACCTGAGTAACCGCGCGTCCTCTGCGGAGACAGAGCGGGATGGGAGCGAGCAAGAGGCAGAAGAGGGGAGGAGGAGGGTTTGGATGTGGGAAAGGGGCTGAATGTGTTGCTGCGGGTGGAGTTGCCCAGATCAGGGTTGGTGAAGGGACGTCCTTCTCCTTGGCCCTCCATTCCCCCCGCTCCTGCCGTTCACTCTGCTCTTGCCCCTCTCTGCATTAGCTGAGGGTGAGGGAGCTCAGCGGGCCAGATGGGGGACTTTCGCTGGGGATTAGTTGCAGGGAATTAATTGATAGCCGGAAAAGTTTTCCTGGCATTTTCCTCGGCTGAGACGGCCGATTTCTCACAATCACAGAGTTGGGGATAAGGCGGGGGCATCTTCCAGGATAAAGGGAATTTTGGACCGAATAGGGAACTGTTCCTGGGCTCAAGAGAAAGAAAGCGGAGATAATGCACAGAATTGTTCCCAGGATCAAACGAGTTGGGGGAGGAGAGGGGGATAAGCCTGGAGTTGAGGCGTTTGCAGGAATCTAGGAATCAGTGCACCTAATGGTTGTATCAGTATTTTACGTTTTCATTTTATTTCTCTCTAAAGTTAGCTGTAGAGCAATGCTGGTTTCAATCTTGGGGTAGACATGAGAGAATATGTGTCTTGCATTTTAAAGATTCCTCTTTATTTCTGCAGGTAGATCTTGAGTGCAGAGCAGGAACTGGAGATGTTGATGCCCAGCAGCCTTATACCATCACGATTTCTGACCCTCGTGGCTCATTTTGTCATTGTAGTTAATATCTTCTGGTCCAGGGTAAGTACAGAGGAAAGACACAGGAAAAACATGAGGGACAGTTCTTGGCCAAGATCAGGTTCAGCCTTCACTAAAGCTCAATATTTGGTGGGGGCAACATCTCAAAACGGAAGGGGTAGAGCAGAAATTTGCACTTGTATAGAGCTATTGTTGAGAGACTAAGTTATAGAGAGGGGTTAAGCATATTAGCACTATTTTCACTGGAGTATGGGGGAATGAAGGGTGGCCTTATAGAGGTGTATAAAATCGTGAGGGGCATGGGATGACTGCACAGCCTTTCCAGAGTTGGGGATTCAAGAACTTGAGGGAATAAGTTTAAGGTGAGAGGGGAAAGAGTTAATAGGAATCTTGGGGGTAAATTATTCCACCAAGAGGGTGATCATTATATGGAATGAACTGCTCGTGGAAGTGGTTGAGACAGGTACATTAAATCATTTGAAAGGTACTTGGATAAGTACATGAATAGAAAGGTTTCAAAGTTCAAATTAAATTTATTATCAATGTATATATATAGGCATCCGTTAGTCTCATGAGACCATGGATTTGCGCCTTGGAAGGTGTCCAGGGCGCAGGCCTGGGCAAGGTTGTATGGAAGATCAGCAGTTGCCCATGCTGCAAGTCTCCCCTCTCCACGACACCGACGTTGTCCAAGGGAAGGGCATTAGGACCCATACAGCTTGGCACCGATGTCATTGCAGAGCAATGTGTGGTTAAGTGCCTTGCTCAAGGACACACACGCTGCCTCAGCCAAGGCTCGAACTAGCGACCTTCAAATCACCAGACGAATGCCTTAACCACATGGCCACACACCAACATCAATGTATGTATATATGTGTATATATATCACCATATACAATCCTGAGATTCATTTTCTTGTGGACATACTCAATAAATCTAATAACCATAATAGAATCAATGAAAGACCACACCAAGTAGGACAGACAAACAACCAATGTGCAAAAGACAACAAATTGTGCAAATACAAAAGAAAAAATAATAATAAATGAGCAATAAAGGTTGAGAATATGAGATGAAGAGACCTTGAAAGTGAGTCCAGTTAAAACCCAACTACTTTCATATAACTATAGCCCACCAAGAGCAATTGAAAGTAGATATCCTTGGGCATGGCAAACAGAGTCTGTCAAATATTCAGGCATCGTTATGCCAAAAGATTTGGCAAAATTATCAGAATGCAATTATCAGCCAAATATAAAAAAAATTAAGGAAGATAAAACAAGATGGAACCTAATTTCTTTTCTTGGTCTCAGTTCAAGGATTGAATCTATCTCCATACAGACTTTCCATCCCCATACAGGCAATTTTGGCTGATAACAACTGACAAAGTTACATAAATACTATTGATAACCTGTGGGTAAAATGGACTCTTAAAATATGGAAAACTATTATAAAAGAATATAAACTAGAGAGAGACATTGCAATTCTTAAATGGTGTGCACATGACTCGGATTTTACGTCAAATAAACTGGATGCTTGACTTAAGGACTGGACAGCTAAAGGAATAACAGCTATTTGGAATATAATGAAAGAAGGAACACTGTTCAGTTTTGAAATGCTCAAAGAGAAACACTTATTAGAAAAACAAGACTTTTACTGGTATTTACAGATGTGACAGTATGTTAATAGGATGGTTAAAAATGTAACCAAGGCAAGTACATGTCTGATAGAGCTATTTAGAAAAGCATATAATTCAGATGACAGTAGTAGGATAATTTCAAGCATGTGTAAGGGTTTGTCAAATCTTAAAACACATTTGACTTCATACATTAAAACAAAATGGAAAAGGAAAGAGGGATAATAATATCTGAGGAAGACTGGACAATAATATGGAGGTATCAGTGGAAGTGTACCAGTTCACAGAAATGGAGGGAGTGCGGGTGGGAAAACTTGATAAGATATTTTATTACACCCTCTTAGAAATCCCATTGTGATAGTAACCTCCCTGTTTGCTGGAGAAATTGTAGAAATCAAAATGCAAACCATTATCATATTTTCTGGGAATACCCCGTTATCAAATACTATTGGAGTGGGATACAACAAGACATCTTTAAGTGTGAAATACCCTTAGAGAGTAAGACCATATATTTTGGGTATGTACTTCAAGAATGGTTGAGAAGAGATAAATATTTAATGAATGTACTGCTGGTAGCTGGTCAAAAGACTCTTACCAGGAAATGGTTATCACAAGAGAGCCCAACTTTAAATGTATGGATGGAAATTACAATGGACATTTACAAAATGGAGAAGATAACAGCATCTGTTAATCATAAATTGGAACAATTTGATTCATACTGGGAAAAATGGGTTAACTACATAACACCTCATAGGCCTGATTTTATTCTCACAAGTCAATGAATATGTTGTAAAAACAAGATCACTCCCTACTCTGTACATAGTTTTCTTCTTTCGATTGTTCTTTCTTTCCTCTCCTTTCTATAAGTGTATACCTCAGATAAATATTTTGTGGAGATTTGTGACAAATATGATTATATGATACATATGTACAGAATCTGAAATACATCTTACGGAAATGTCTGTTTGATGGTGAACTTCAATAAAAAATAAATTACAAAAAAAAGGAAGGCATACAGCGTATTGGCCTTCATCGACTGTGGGACTGAGTACAAGAGCCGAGAGGTAACGTTACAGCTATATAGGACCCTAGTCAGACCTCACTTGGAGTACTGTGCTCAGCATTCAATATCTCAAGTACCTTATTGACATTGGCTTTTGGCAGTATGCATACTGCAGTCAGGATCATGCAGGAGAACTCTTAGTGAGAAAAACGGTCAGCACCTAATCATTAGCTGTTCCAGGTTGGGGGAACAAGAGTGTGACAAAACCACCACATCCGATTACCACGAAACACAGACCCCTGTCTTTTGCCTTCTCAGAATCAGCAGTCTGGCCCATCCTGTGTTTCGAAAAGCCTTTAGGTCTTAACAATGTGTCCAGCATGTCCAAAGTGAGCCATATCTCCATGAAACACAGAACACAGCAATTCCTCATTTCCCTCCGATACAGCAATCTTGCTCTTAGATCCTCAGTCTTGGAGAAAGTTCTCCAGCAACTGTACATTTGCTAGCAAGATGTTGGGTAGAGGAACTTTATTGCTTGGAGTTTCAGTCTGGCTTGGAGTCTTCCCCTCATCCCTCTCTTTCAGTCATGGTGATGTACCTTCGGCTGCTAAAGGTTGCTGTACCTGCATGGTTGAGAGTTAAGTCCACCGAGTCCTTCAGAGGATCTTTTAATCGCTAGTGCATTAAGATGGTTCAAAGAGAAATTGCAGGCTGCAGATTGCAGTAAGAGTAATTCAGAAGAGGTATATTTAGAAGCTTTGTAAGCAGTCCGTGCTCACCGTGGTTCATCTTGGTAGAAGGTTTTGAGGGATATGGGCCGAACGCTGTCAAATAGAATTGGGTTAGATTGAAATCTTGCTCAACGTGGACCAATTGGGCTGAAGGGCCTGTTTTCACGTTGCATAACTATGACCCTGTTATCGTGGATGACCATCCTAAAGTATTTTACAAAATTTTATTCAGATCAAAGTGGACATCTACGGAATTATTAAGCGTGAGATCCAAACATTTCCATTAGTGAAAGGGGAAATGCTGAAACCACAGCTAGAGGGATGTAGTAAAGCTGGAGGATGTTGCTCCTCAGGTGGAAAGAGATGAGGCCATGAAGTTATGTTTTTCCGACAAAGAATTTCAGATTTAATTTCATGGTACTTCTCACGGAGAGCAAAGACTGGGATGACAAGAGCAAGACTTGATGCAAGGTGTGCCACAGGCAGCTCTGTTATGGAGATTATGCTGGAAGCTGTGAAGCTAGACGGAGCATGTGATGGGATTAAATTAATGTAACAAAGTGATAGATGAAAATTTCGGTATTGAATGCACTGAGATGGACAAAAGGCACAGAACAGCATCAGCATGTCACAGAGTCATACGGAATGTGATCCGTAGCATTATGCAAATAATGGCTGTGGATAATGCCGTGACTATTCTTCAGATGTAGTTCAGTGACTTTGGGGCATACTGAGTTTGTGCACTATCGGTTGCCAGGTCTTGAGGGACTGAGTTATAGGGAGAGGTTGGATAGGCTGGTCTTTCCTCCTTTGGGGGAGTCTGAGAGGTAATCTCATAGAGGTGTATAAAAGAGCCAGGTGGCATGGTAGTGTAGCAGGTAGCTCAATGGTTTACAGTACCAGCAATAACTGATCGGGGTTCAATTCCTGCAGCTGTCTGTAAGGAGTTTGTACCTTCTCCCCGTGACTGCGTGGGCTTCCTTTCATTCCAGATTCCAACCACATCCTCTGTTTAAAAGCAAGACTTTGCTCCTTTCACGCTTAGTTCTTTAGTTCTTTTCCCTTTGTTTTAACCTGTGACCTCTATTGTCCCTTCCAAAAAAGGCATCAGCTTCCCTTTATCCACTCTGCAGACACACATTGTTTTGCATACTTCCGTCAAATTTCTTTTTCAGAGTAAGTAGTCCCACTTCACATCCTTCCTGTTCTGCGGCAACCTGTCAACTTTTGATTCCGATTGGCTTGGGTCAGATCCGCTCTCACCCTTTAGCTTTTCTCTGGTTAATTATTTGTATTTAGTGTGGCTCCTTCTCTTTTGTAGCTGACTTAAAACTAGTGATCACTGTGTCCTTAGTGTTTACCTTCTAAAACTTGGTGCCCTTGACCTACCTCATTCCCCAGTATCTGATCAAGCAAAACCTGTTTTCTTATTTGACCAGTAATAGATTTCTAGAAAATTATCCAGGACAGATTTTCCATATTTCCTTAGAGCAGAAAAGGAGGCTATTCAGCCCCTCAAGTCTATGCTAGCTCACAGCAGTCTCATTCCCTCACTAATTTCCCCTGTGGCCTTTTCTCCCTACATTCCTATCAATTGCCTTCAGATCCTCCAGTTTCTTGCCTCCAGCCAAACACATTTTCTTTGAATTTTTTTTGTTTTTGTCTGTGTCTTCCATCTCCTATAAAAATAAAATAGGAGAAGTATAACATAGCAAAGATGAGCAGGAAGCCAGAGGATTGGGAAACTTTTAAAAAGCAACAGAGGACAACTAAAAAGGCAATACGGGGAGAAAAGATGAGATACGAAGGCAAGCTAGCCAAGAATATAAAGGAGGATAGTAAAAGCTTCTTTAGGTTGTGAAGAGGAAAAAATTAGTTAAGACCAAAATTGGGCCCTTGAAGACAGAAGCGGGTGAATTTATTATAGGGAACAAGGAAATGGTAGACGAGTTGAACAGGCACTTTGGATCTGTCTTCACTAGGGAAGACACAAACAATCTCCCAGATGTAGTAGTGGCCGGAGGACCTAGGATAACGGAGGAACTGAAGGAGATTCACATTAGGCAGAAAATGGTGTTAGATAGACTGATGGGACTGAAGGCTGATCAATCCCCAGGGCCTGATGGTCTGCACCCCAGGGTACTTAAGGAGGTGGCTCTACAAATCGTGGACACATTGGTTATTATTTTCCAATGTTCTATAGATTCAGGATCAGTTCCTGAGGACTGGTAGCTAATGTTATCCCACTTTTTAAGAAAGGAGGGAGAGAGAAAACAGGGAATTATAGACCAGTTAGCCTGACATCAGTGGTGGGGAAGATGCTGGAGTCAATTATAAAGGATGAAATAGCGGCACATTTGGATAGCAGTAACAGGATCGGTCCGAGTCAGCATGGATTTAGATTAGATTAGATTATGAGGACACGCAGTCCTCTTTTATTGACATTTATTAATGCATGCATTAAGAAATGATACAATATTCCTCCGGTGTGATATCACAGGAACACAGGACAGACCAAGACTGAAAAACTAACAAAAACCACATAATTATAACATATAGTTACAACAGTGCAACAATAACCATATAACAATTACAGCACGAAAACAGGTCATCTTGGCCCTTTTAGTCTGTGCCGAACTCTTACTCTCACCTAGTACCATAACTTGATGAAGAACAGGCCGTGAGCACAGTAAAAAAGTTCAAAGTCTCTTGGAAGTCCCACATCACACGCAGACGGGAGAAAGAAGAAAACTCTCCCTGCCATGCCCGACCACAGTCCGACTCTGAGTCGTCCGAAAACTTCGAGCTCCGATCAGCCCTCCGACACCGAGTACCGAGCACCATCTCTGCTGAACGCTTCGACCCCAGCCTCGGTCGCCAGCAGCAGGCAAAGCCGGGGATTTTGAGGTCTACCCTCCAGAGATTCTCGATCACACAGTAGCAGCGGCAGCGAACCGGGCATTTCAGAAATTTCTCCAGATGTTCCTCTGTGCCTTCTCACGTTCTGTCTCCATCAAATCAGAATTGTGCACGGCATCCAACTTACAAATACGATATCACTTCACCAGAGAGCTGCGCATGCTGCGTCATGCCACCATCTTCTCCTCCCGCTCCCAAATCTAGTACATTGTGCCACTGGACCTTTATATAGGGAACCAGTACCACCTCCTGCACCCCACTGTTGTTCTCTACCTTTCAAAGTGGTGGTCAAAAGGTCAGACATTGGCTAGTGCCAATGGTCCCAGATAATCGGGAAGCAGCACCTTGTATGGACTCTGTGGTAATGGTAATTTGGGATGCATAGGTTTATGCTCATCTAATTTGTCTTCAGATTCTGGTACTGTTTACTTCAGTTGTTTGTTTTCCCCCTTTTAAAGCAGACACCATTATCTTTGCTCGTCGAGCACCTCCGCTCCGTCCGCCACAACAGACAGGACCTCCTGGTTTTTCACCTGGAATCTACCAGCCTTCTCCTTCCCACCCTCCCCCCACCTTCTCTATAGGGTCTCTGCCCCTTCCCTCTACAGTCCTGACGAAGGGTTCTGGCCCAAAACGTTGACTGATCAATTCCAAGGACGCTGCCCGATCTGCTGAGTTCCTCCAGCGTGTTGTGAGTGTTGCTTTGACCCCAGCATTTGCAGAGTATTTTGTGTTTATTATCTGTGCCTATCCTTTTTGTATCTTTTCCGTCTCTAGCTTTTATTCATTCTCTCTTTACTTACGGGATTCATCTAACTGTTTCTATGTACAGGTTTCTCCCGCCATCTGAAGGTAGAGCATTCCGATGAAACGGTTTGTAAGCTGGAATGTCATAAAGCGAAGAAGCAATTACCATTTATTTATATGGGGAAAATTTGTGAGCGTTCGCAGACCCAAAAATAACCTACCAACACATAAAACCTAAAATAACAGTAATATAGTAAAAGCACGAGTGATATGATAAATACACAGCCTATATAAAGTAGAAATACCGCACTGTTCTCCGTAGTGAAAATCTTACGCAAGCGCTCTCGGCAGAAACACTCTCTCCAGTAACCTTTAAGCTATGAAGCTGCGAAATCATACCAAATAACACATAAAAATACACAGCCTATATAAAGTAGAAATAATGTATGTACAGTGTAGTATCGCTTACCGGAATTGGGAAGACAGCGCCGAGCACACTGATG
The DNA here is from genome assembly GCF_963921235.1 of Mobula hypostoma. NCBI lineage: Eukaryota > Metazoa > Chordata > Chondrichthyes > Myliobatiformes > Myliobatidae > Mobula > Mobula hypostoma. Next base: position 15,410,760 of record NC_086129.1, on the reverse strand, counting down.
ATGGTGTGTTATGCTGGGGCTGGGGTGGTGCAGTGGCCCTCAACCGCCGGGCAGCGAACCGATACCGATCCGCGGAGAATGCAGCAGTCCGGCTGTGGCCGGGACGCACCCAACACATCTTTAAGAAAAAAGCCGAAATAAACAAGCTAATTAATTAGGTGCCGCCTGGCACGTAAATGTCGGCCTAGATCAGAGGCGATTGCTGATTCCCTGCCTCGATGTCGAAGGTTTTGAGGAAGTAGAAGGACTTAGACAGATTAGAAGAATGGGCAAAGAAGTGGCAGATGGAATAGAGTGTTGGAAAGTGTATCATCATGCACTTTGTTAGAAGAAATAAAAGGGTTGACAATTTTCTAAATGGGGAGAAAATTCAAAAATCTGAGGTGCAAAGGGACTTGGGAGTCCTTGTGCAGGATTCCCTAAAGGTTAATTTGCAGAATAAGCCTGTGGCAAGGAAGGCAAATGCATTCATTTGGAGAGGACTAGATATAAAAGCAAGGATGTAATGTTGAGGCTTTATAGCCACCGGTGAGGCCTCACTTGGAGTATTGTCAGCAGCTTTGGGCCCTGTATCAGGATGTGCTGACATTGGAGAGGGTTCAAAGGAGGTTCATGAAAATGATTCCAGGATTGAATGGCTTGTCACATGAAGAACGTTTGATGGCTCTGGGCCTATACTCGATGAAATTCAGAAGAATGAAGGGTGACCTCACTGAAATCTATCCAATGTTGAAAGGCCCTGATAGAGGTGATGTGGAGAGGTTGTTTCCTATGGTGGGGCAGTCTAAGACCAGAGGACACGGCCTCAGAATAGAGGCGTATCCTTTTAGAACAGAGATGCGGAGGCATTTCTTTAGCCAAAGAGCGGTGAATCTGTGGAGTTTGTTGCCACAGGGGACTGTTGTTGGGTATATTTAAGGCAGAGGTTGATAGATTCTTGATTAGTCAGGGCATAAGGGATCCGGGCAGAAGGCAGGAAACTGGGGCTGAGAGGGAAATGGATCAGCCATGATGAAATTTTGGAGCAGATTCGATGGGCCAAATGGCCTAATTCTGCACCTGTATCTTATGGAAAACCATGTAACGAGAGAGGATAAATCTGGTGGGAGAGAGGGTAAACCAGTCATCCTCTATTTTCAACAAAACACCAATTTGAATTTTTTTTGGTGTTTCCTTTAAGTAATTTTTAAATTGTGATGGGGATCACCTCATCTGGTTACTTGGTTGGTTTGTATTTGCTGACATTGTTCAACACTGCACAATACAGGTGATATCGTGCACCAGTGAGGAGCAGTCTGGGTGGCCAGAGCTCGCCCTCACTTTCAGAGCTTGTTGGCACATTTGTGCCATAAATGATCAGAGAATCGATTGAAATATGTGTGTGAGAGTGTGGAAGGGTTCAGTAACTGAAAAAGCTGCTGGTTGCTGCAGGAGTTTGCTGATCTGCTGTCAGTCCTGCTTTTGTCTTGTTCTTTCAAGTCCTTTAGTCAATTGCTTCTGCCTGAGGGGTGTGGCCTATCAGCATTTATGAAGTAGTTTAGATGCAGCTGAATACCACCTGCCTGATATTACTGTGTCCTGCTCCATTCACACTCTGCCCTGGTGTCCAGCTCACTCAGAGCCCAGCTTTATCAGCATGTTGATGGGTAAGTTTACACTGTGCAATGCCGTTGTTTCACTGTACTCATTGCTTGATGCCCTTCCAATGCTACTCAGAAGACAGACAGAGCTTTTCTTCTATCAGTTTAAAATTGGAAAGAAATATTTTACTGTCAGCCTGTTTATTGGAAATGTTTTAGTGATCCAAGCGTGGAAATTCCAAATTGGCTTCAGCGATAATCTTTTTATCAGTGGCAAACCTGTCTCAGGCCACTGTGCTTTGGTGAGGAGTAGAATGGCAGTAAATAGAGAGGAGGCTGGCTCAGTACCAGCCTTAAACTGGATAAAGGCTTGAAAAATAGAAACCATGGACTATAGTATATGAGCAGGGGACTAGTCTTTGAAAGTGAGTCCCCTCCTTCTGTGCTTTCAATTTTATGATTTCATGAGCAAGTTGTCATCAGTCTTCAAGGTCAGGAAATTAATACTTTAACAAAACAATACAATTTGTCAAGGAAATATACTTCCATATCATCACAAGATCAATTAACTGAAGAAATTTGGAGTCAAGAGTCAAGGTCATTGTGTTTGTTTAAGAGTACTATCCCCAAGTGGAGTGATCCATTGGTCTATAAGTATCTACGTTGCTATTTACTGAACTGGTTGCCATGTTTCCAATCATTTGTTGTTTCTGGTGACAGTGAATATATTTCTTTATCAACTGTTTGTGTCAGTAGATTTGTGTCTATTTTCTAGTTTACTTGCTTATTGACTGTTAACATGGTCCTTTATTTGAGTGATTTACACTCAATATGCTGTCAGATATACTGTCTGCTTGCTTGCTAGATGGTGCATTTACATGTACGCCCTGCTGTGTACTTGCGTTTCTGTCCATTTTCTGTGAATGAAATTGTGCACCTTTTTATCTGGTTATGCATTTGCTTGAGTGTTCTGTGTATTTATCTGTTAGTATGCACAGCACGTACATCGACTGCTGTGTAAAATACAGAAGGGGAAACATATTCCTCGGCTGTGTGTGTGTATGATCACACTGTAAGCAATGTATGAGTGTGAATAACATGTGTGAGTATGTGCGTGTAAAACAATGTGTCCGTGAGGTAATCTTGTGATACTGTGTGTATCAGTCAGAGTGAGCATGTGCGCACGAGGGAGGGAGATAGAAAGAGAGGGGGAGGGGGGAAACGAGGGAGACAGAGTCTGTGTGCATTGCGTATGTCAGCACATTCCTGCCAGCCCCAACCTCCTTCATAGGAAATGCCTTCAACATTTGGAAGTATCTCGACATACTTAGGGCAACAGACACGGCAGCGTAGTGGTTAGCGTAACATTATTACAGCACTACCAGGCTGGGTTTGATTACTGCCACTGTCTGTAGCGAGTTTTTACGTTCTCCCCGTGTCCGGTTTCTTCCCACGTTCCAAAGACGTACAGGTTAATTGGTCACATGGGTGTAATTGGGCCACACGGGGCCTTTGGGCCAGGAGGGCCTGTTACCGTGCTATCTCTCTCAATAAAATAAAGTAAATAGTTCCTGAGTATACTTAATGGCTTGGCCTTCACATAGATTCTGTGAATACAGAGCACAGGAACAGGCCCATGATGTTGTAGCAAACTAATTAAGCTAACAACACCCAGATCATAAGACCACAAGACATAGGAGCAGAATTAGTCCACACGGCCTATCGAGTCTGCTCCGCTATTCCATCATGGCTGATTTATTATCCCTCTCAACCCCATTCTCCTCCCTTCTCCACGTAGCCTTTGATGCCTTAAATACGCCCAGTGACTTGGCCTCCACAGCCGTCCGTGCCAGTGAATTCCACAGATTCACCACCCTATGGCGAATGAAATTTTCCCTCATCCCTGTCCTAGGTGGATTCTGAGGCTGTGCACTGTGGTCCTAGACTTGCCCATTACAGGAAACAACCTCTCCAGATCCACTCAATCCAGGCCTTTTGATTTTCGAGAGGTTTCAGTGAGATTCTCCCTCATTCTTCTAAACTCCAGTGAGTACAGGCCCAGAGCCATCAAATGCTCCTCATACATTAACCCTTTCATTCCTGTGAACCTACTCTGGACCATCTCCAATGCCAGTACACCTTTTCTTTGGTAAGTAGCCCAAAACTGCTCACAATACTTCAAAGTGCAGGACCAATTCCCAATAAAGTCTCAACATTACATTATTGTTTTTGTATTCTAGTCCTCTCAGTATGAATGCTAATATTGCATTTGCCTTCCTTACCACTAACTCAGCCTGTAAATTAACCTTTAGGGATTCCTGCACGAAGACTGCCAAATTCCTTTGATTTTTGCACTTTTCCCCATTTAGAAAATAGTTTATGCCTTATTCCTCCTACCAAAGTGCATGACCATACACTTCCCTGCATTATATTCCATCTGCCACTTCTTTCCCCATTCTCCCATTTTGTCCTTCAGCAGACACCCTGCTTCCTCAACACTAATTGCGCCTCCACCTATCTTCATATCATCTGAAAACCTGGCCACAAAGCCACCAATTCCTTCATCCAAATCATTGGCATACAACAAGAAAAGAAGTGGTTCTGACAATGACCTTGGCGGAACACCACTAGTCTCCAGCAGCCAACCAGAATAAGCCCTCTTTATTCCTGCCAGTCAGCCAAACTTCTATCCATACTCGTATCTCTCCTGTAATACCATGGGTTCCTATCTTGTTAAGCAGCCTCATGTGTGGTGCCTTGTCAAAGGCCTTCCAAAAATCCAAATAAACAACATCCACTGGCTCTCCTTTGTCAATACTGCTTGTTATTTCTTTAAGGAATTCCAACAGATTTGTCAGGTAAGATTTCCCCTTTAGAAAGCCATGCTGACTTTGGCCTATTATGTGCCTCCAAGCACCCTGAAACGTAATCCTTAATAATAATCTCCAGCTTCTTTCCAACCACTGAAGTCAGCGTTTAATTTCCTTTCTTCTGTCTCCCTCCCTTCTTAAAGAGTGGAGCAATGTTTCCAATTTTCCAGTCCTCTAGAACCATTACAGAATCTAGTGATTCCTGAAAGATCATTACTAATGCCTCCACAATCTCTTCAGCTACCTCTTTAAGAATCCTGGGGTATAGTCCATCTAGTTCAGGTGACTTATCGACCTTCATACATTTTAGCTTCCCAACTACCTTCTCCCTCATAAAAGCAACTGCTCCCTGACATTTTCGCATTCCTGGCATGCTGCTAGTGTCTTCCACAGTGAAGGCTCATACGCAAAGTACTTGTTTAAGTTTGTCCGCCATTTCTTTGTCCCCATTACTACCACTCCAGCATCAGTTTCCAGTGGTCCAATATCTACTCTCATCTCTCTTTCACTCTTTGGATATCTGAAAAAAAGTTGTTATCTTTCATATTATTGGCTAGCTTACCTTCATGTTTCTATGTTTCTTTGTTTTTTCTATGTTTCATATTTCACCTTTTCTCTCTTTATTGCCTTTTTCGTTGCCTTCTGTTGGCTTTTAAAAGCTTCCCAATCCTCTGCCTTCCCACTAATTTTTGCTATATTATATCCCCTCTATTTTGCTTTTATGCTTTTTTTGACTTGTCAGCCACAACTGCCTCATCCTCACTTTAGAATACTTTTTCATCTTTGGGATGTATTGTTCCTGTGCCTTCCAAACTTCCCCCATAAATACCAGCGATTTCTACTCTGCTGTCATCCCCACTAATGTCCCTTTCCGATCTACTTTGCCCAGCTCCTCTCTCGTGCCTCTGTAAACCCCTTTACTACACTGTAATACTGATACATTTGATTTTAATCTTCTCCTTCTCAAACTACAGGGTGAATTCTATCATATGATGACTGGCCCCTTAGGGTTCCTTTACCTTAAGCTTCCTAATCAAATATGGTTCATTACACAACACACAAACCAGAATTGCCTTTTCCCCTAGTGGACTTCACCACAAGCTGCTCTTAAAAAACCCATCTTGTAGACATTCTACAAATTCCCTCTCTTGGGATCCAGCGCCACCCTGATTTTCTCAATCTGCCTGCTTGTTGAAATCCCCCATGACTATCTCAACATTGCCTTTACACATGCCTTTCCTATCTCGTATTGTAACTTGCAGCCCACACCCTGTGTAGCATTTGGAGGGCTGTGTATACAGTAACTCCCATCAGGGTTATTTTACTCTTACAGTTTCTGAACTCTGCGTATAAGGACTCTACATCTTCTGATCCTCGGTCATTTTATTTCACTTTTTATTTCAATTTTTACCAACGGAACCACCTCATCCCCTCTGTCTACCTTCCTGTCCTTTTGATCTAATGTGTATCCTTGGGTGTTAAACTCCCAAATATAATCTTCTTTCAGCCATGACTCAGTGATCCCCTCAATGTCATAGCTGCCAATCTCTAACTACAAGATCATCTACCTTATTCCCTGTATTGTGGGCATTCAGTTATGACAGCTTCAGTCCTGTAATTCATCACCCTTTTTGATTTTGGTCCCCTTTTTCACTTTAACTCATCTTATTGACTGAAATTTTGCCCAATCATCTGCCTGGCCTTCCTTGCTGTCTCACTACACAGTGCAGGAAACTTGTATACCGACTGCCCCATCCTCAGCCCTGTCACTCTGCTTCCCAACCCCCTGCCAAATTAGTTTAAACCCTTGCCAAGAGATTGTAGCAACCCTGCTCACAATTACATTGGTCCCCTTGTGTTCAGGTGTAACCTGCCCTTTTTGTACAGGTCATACCTTCCCCAGGAGAGATCCCAATGATCCAGCCATCTGCCTGTTGTGCCAATTCTTCAGCCACACATTCATCTGCTGAACCACCCTTTTCTTGCCCTCACTGGCACGTGGAACAGGCAGCAATCAAGAAATTACTATCCTGGAGGTCCTGCTTTTCAGCTTTATACCTAGTTCCCTATATTCTCTCTTCAGGATCTCCTCTCTTTTCCTACCTATGTTGTTGGTACAAATATGTACCATGACTTCCAGCTGTTCACCCTCCTCTTTCAGAATGCTGTGGACCCAGTCCGAGATGTCCCTGGATCTCATCCCCTGCAAATCAAGTTACAAACCTCCCGAGTAGCAGTAGCAAATCTACTCTCAGGTGTAACCCGTCCCTCTTGTACAGGTCATCTCTGTCCCAGAATGAGAATCAGAATCAGGTTTAATATTACTGGCATTCGTCATGAAACTTGATAACTTTGCAGCAGCACTACAATGATAAATATACAAAAAAAACTAAATTACAAAAAATATATTGTTATGTAACCGGCAACAATGAATATCAATCGAGACAGGTTATATAAAAACAACCAAACATTTATTAAGCACCGATAAACGATAAGGAAAAAGCAAACGAAAACTTTAACTGGAAGTTAACCGTTATGCAGCCGTTCAACAAATTGTCACTCGGCACTGGTTCTTAAAGCGTTAAATGCAAAATCAGTTCTTAAAGTGATAAAGTCAGATAGAGTTCTTAAAATGGTAAGTTCCAAAGTCCAACAGATTTATACGTTCAATTGGGAAAGACTTCTCTGGAGAAGGATTTCTTCATTGACGCGACTTTCCTGCTGGTTCTGTCCAAAGGATTCACGATGCAGTAATTTAACAGTTTAAAACAACTGACCTTAATTTCCTTTTAGATAGAGAGAGAGAGAGAGAGAGAGAGCCAACCTTGCATGAACTCTTTGCTGTCTTGGCAAGAGTTATCTTGATGCGGGTCGCTACTCCTTCAACAAAGACTCAATAAGGTCTATCCTTTATTAAACTGCCAAACGATGCTGACTCCTCTCAATCTTTCAATCCTGTACTTCGATAAATTCTTCACTCTCCCTTCTACTGCTGGAATTGGTAAATCAGCACATCTAGCCAAAAATTTCCAGTCCAATAATATTGTATCTTGCAACAGAACGCAAAACTCCGTTTTAAAAATGAAACTGCGTCACAAAAACAAACACGCAACAGAAATGGAGACACAGCATGTTCTACCTGGAAATCTACAAACTAAAAACTAACTGCGTCATCTGGGGTCGACCCTTATATACCCATGGTGCACATGTCATCATGTGGCCTCTCATTGGCGGGAAAATCACATCAGGTGTTCTCACAAAAAAACAGATCTCCTTGAGCATGTAACAATATATAAATGTATATTAAATAGTTAAATTAAGATAAGTAGTGCAAAAACAGAAATGAAAAAGAAGTGGTGAGGTAGTGCTCACGGGTTCAATGTCCATTCAGAAATCAGATGGCGGAAGGAAAGAAGCTGAATCACTGATTGTGTGCCTTCAGGTTTCTGTACCTCCTTCCTGTCGGTAGTAATGAGAAGAGGGCATGTACTGGGTTGTGGGGGTCATTGATGATGGAAACCGGCTTTCTGAAGCACTGCTCCTTGAAGATGGAGGCTAGTGCCCATGATGGAGCTGACTAACTTTATAACTTACTTCAATCCTGTGCAGTAGACCCCTCCCATAGCAGACAGTGATACAGCCAGTCAGGATGCTCTCCAAAGTATATCTGTAGAAGCTTTTGAGTGCTTCGAGACATCCTAATGGTCCATAAAACCAATCTTTGCCCATGCACCAACTCTTCAGCCATACATTCATCTGCCATATCTTCCTATTTTTGCTCTCACTAGCTCATGGCACTGGGAGTAATCTAGAGATCACTGACCTTGAAATCCTGCCATTTAATCTCTTTTCATACTCCCTATATTCACGCTGCAGGACCTGAAACCTTTCTCTATCTACAGTATGTTATTTGTACCAATGTTCACCACGACCTCTGGCTGCTCACCCTCTACCTTGGAGATGTTCTGCAGCCACTCAGAGATGGCCTTGACCCTGACACCAACTTGTCCTCTCTCCTGTGGCCATGGAATTTGTTTTCTGCCATCACCCCCCACAACTATAGAGTCCCTTGTCACTATAGTCCTGTCCACCTTGATGCCAACTATGCCTCAAAATTGGTCCAGGTGTCACAGACCTGAGTACTGTGGTGCTTACTCCTGAATGAACAGCCCCCAACAGTATCTAAAACAGTATACTTGTTTTTTAGGAGACTACCTATCCAGCCTTTCTCCCTTTCCTGATAGTCACCAACTTTTACCTGCAGCCTGCACCTCAGTTGTGACCCCCTTACTGACATTTTTGTCTTCAATAGCCTCAGCATCTTGAATCAGAATCAGGTTTAATATCACAGACGTATATTATGAAACTTGTTGTTTTGTGGCAGCAGTACATTGCAATACATAATAAAAACTACAATAAGAAATATATAATACACATAAAATAGAATTAAATAAGTATTGTAAGAAGATAGCAACAAAACATGTAATTCCTCCATGGATGGTCCCAAGCCTGACTGCGAAAGGAGGAGGGTTGGACACGGGGTAAGCAACCCCTCCCATTAAAAACCCAGCGCTACAGAAATGCCAACAGGGGCTCCAAAGGCCTCTTTCCTGGAAGAGGAAGGATACACCAAGAAGATGGGCTACGCCTGAAAGAACTTGAAAGACTGGCCCAGGACACTGGCAAGCTACTGACGACAGCCTATGCCCCGTCAGGGGTAATGGGCTGAAGGAGAAGTGCACATGGATTCATTGTCCATTCAGAAATCTGATGTCGGAAGGGAGGAAGTTGCTCCTAAAATGTTGAGTGAGTGTCTTCAGGCTCCTCCTTGATGGTAGCAATGAGAAGAGAACATGTCTTGGTATTGACAGATGCCTCCTTTTCTGAGGCATTGCCTTTGGAAGATATCCTCGATGCTGGGGAGGCTAGTGCCCATGATGGAGCTATCAGAATCAGGTGTATTACCACCGGCATGTGACATGAAATTTGTTAACTTAGCAGCAGCAGTTCAATGCAATATATAATCTAGCAGAGAGGAAAATAATAATAAATAAACATGTAAATTAATTATGTATATTGAATAGATTTTAAAAATGTGCAAAAACAGAAATACTGTATATTAAAAAAAGTGAGGTAGTGTCCAATGCTTCAATGTCCATTTAGGAATCGGATGGCAGAGGGGAAGAAGCTGTTCCTGAATCGCCGAGTGTGTGCCTTCAGGCTTCTGTCCCTCCTACCTGATGGTAACAGTGAGGAAAGGGCATGCCCTGGGTGCTGGAGGTCCTTAATAATGGACGCTGCCTTTCTGAGACACCGCTCCCTAAAGATGTCCTGCATACTTTGTAGGCTAGTACCCAAGATGGAGCTAACTGGATTTACAACCTTCTGCAGCTTCTTTTGGTCCTGTGTTTGGACTGAAAGAGCTTCTGTTGGCATTTCTGTAGCACTGGGTTTTTATGGGATGGGTTATAGAAGTGGCTGTTTTTGTAACTTTCTGCAGGTTTTTCCGATCTTGTGCAGTGACCCCTGCATCCCAGATGGAGATGTAACTAGTTAGAATGCTCTGCACCGTGCCTCTGTAGAAATTTTTGAGTGTCTTTGGTGATGTACCAAATCTCCTCAAACCCCGAATGAAATATAGCCACTGTTGTGCCTTTTTAGTAATTACTACAATATGTTGGGCCCAAGACAGATATTCAGAGATGTTGACACTTAGGAACTGGAAATTGCTCACCCTTTCCACTGCTGATTCTTCGATGAGGACGAGTGTGTGTTCCCTCGGCTCCCCTTTCCTGAAGTCCACAATCAGTTCTTTGGTCTATCTCACTCCCATAAGCTTCCTCGTCCCCACATGAAATTCTCATTTCATCGGCAAATTTATATATGTAATTTGAGCTCTGCCTAACCACACAGTCACGGGTATAGAGAGAGTAGAGCAGTGGGTTAAGCACACATCCTTGAGGTGCTGCGGTGTTAATTGTCAGCGAGGAGAAGATGTTATTGCCGGTCCACACTGACTGTGGTCTCCCGAAGGTGAAGCCAGGGATCCAGCTGTAGAGGGAGGTACAGAGGCCCAGGTTTTGGAGCTTGTTGATTGGTACTAAGGGTATGATTGTGTTGAACACTGAGCTGTAGTCAATAAGCAGCAGCCTGACATAGATATTGCTATTGTCCAGGTGCTCCAGGCTGAGTGGAGAGCCAGTGAGATTTCATCTGCTCTAGACCATCGGCAAATTGCAGTGGATCCAGGTCCTTGCTTAGGCAGCAGTTGATTCTGGCCGTGACCAGCCTCTCAAGGCACTTCATCACAGTAGATGTGAGTTGGATGACCTGGACTGCTTCCGACTCCATCTGCAGCTCCTTGACAGTGCCATTTCCCTTAGCAGCAATTCTATCCCTTTGGATAGCTCTGTCGGGGTGGGGGGGCATGTCCTATCAGGGCACAGCTGTAATAGCCAGGTCAATGGCACAGTGGCTGGCAGTAAGGCTCAGCAATGGTAATAGGAAACTTGATAGAATCATAGAGCCTCATAGCATGGAAATAGGCCCTTCAGCCCATCAAGTCTGTGCCATCCATCAAGCACCCACTTCCACTAATCCTACACCGTTTCAGAGTAGTTTGTCTTGTACATCAGCCTGTAAAGAAATATATTGCTCATGTGAAGCTTACAGAGTAAACAGTACACATGATCACAATAAATACAATGACAAGCACAAAGCAACAGAGTGGTGGAACAATGGCAATGTAACGTGAAGTAGTGGAAAAGGGAATGTTTAAATGACAATAACAGAATAACCAAGAGAGTTGAAGTTAAGACCCCGAGAAGGTGGGAGCACCACAGGGAAAGGGATGAGATTTATATCAAAGGGATATCATTGGTTCCGAAGCCTGAAGTCTGAGCCCCAAAGTGTTTTTGACTCTGGTACTCTGGTATTCTCTGCCAGAAGGTAGAAGAGAGAAAAGGGAATGGCCAGGGAAGCAGGCATCATTGTCAGCCTTCCTGAAGCAATGCACTGGAAAAACAGGCCGGATGGAAGTAAGTGTCGAGCCTTTGATAGCTGGGCAGTGTTCACCACTCCCTGCATGTTCCAATGGTTCAGAGCAGAACAGTTTCCACACCAGACTGAGAGGTACTTTCTATTGCGCAGAAATGGACATTTGAGAGACTCCTCGTGGAAAAGCTAAATCTGCTTGGACAGCTAAGAAAGAACACACACTGATGTGCTTTCTTGATCACTCATCAGTATGGAGGGACTAGGAGAAGTTGCTGGTGACATGGGTACCCAGGAACATGAAGTACTAGATTGGTGGCTGACACCAGGACACAAGGTTTTCAATCTCTTTCCTGTTGTTGCTGATCCAGCCTATAAAAGTGGTGTCATCGAGTTGGTGCAGCACCTGGCCAAATGGTCACCAGCACACAGGGAGGAGAGCAGGGGAGCAGGCACACAAGGATCAGGGTGGATGAAACGTTGTGACCAATTTGGGCTGACTCAGGTCTACTGATCAGGAAGTCACGAAGCCAGTTGTAGATGGAGCAGGCAAGTCCAAAATTCAAGAGCTTAGTAATGAACTTACTTGATATTATGGTGTTGAAGGTTGAGTTGTGATCAGGGTTCATTTACTATCAAAGAATGTATAAATTATACACCCTTGAGGTTTGCTTGCTCACAGGTAGCCACAAAGCGTGAAACCTGAAAAAACCCAATTAAAGGAAAAAAGAATAAAAATAAAAATAAGACCAACACTTGATGCGCAAGAGAAAGAAAAAAAATACAAATCGTGCAAACGATTGACGTGACCAACAGCATTCTGAACCAAAATGGAGTCCTCAGATCTGAACCCCGGATCAGCCCGGAGTAGGCCCAAAGCTTCACTTATCAGTTCATCGTATTAGTTCATCGTATTAGCACGGAGCACAGCGGCTGGGGCAATCTTCATATCCTCAGCGCCATTAAGAGAGGAGTGACCATCGTGGAGAATGGCTCTCGCCTCGGATCCCGCCACCCTGTCTTTTTAGTTTACTTGGGCTGGTGTTTAAATTGCCCCAATGACGGAACAGCAAGAGGTTCCGGCACCCTGGAGAGAGGAGTGAACATTGCGGAGAGTGAGTGAAATTGACTCTTGCCACAGATCTGGTCCAGTGTTTAAACTGTCTGGACAGCATATTGTACCTCGCAGTAGGACCCAGGTACCGGGCCTAGACCACGCTGCCTAGTGACTCGCTCCTGGCCCAGATACTACTGCTCAGCCCGAAGCCACTGTCAAGCTCTTCCGATCAGCTCGGCGCCAGAGCGATTCAACCCCGCACCCGAGCCAGTTGTACGGGCACCGAAACTCCTCTGCCCGGGCTCTGACTTCCTCTTTTGTCACACAGAGCAATCAGACCTTGCACTCAGGGCAGCTACACGGGCATCGGAAACTCCATCTACAACGATTCTGCAACACACCATCTCGGCACAACCCCCGAACTCCCCTCGCCATCCTTGCCTGTTCACTGTTTGTGGCGATAATTTAACACAATTTACCACAGAAAATGTTCTTTTGGTCATCTTTTTGGTTGGATTTCTTATCTTTTTGACTACCAGAAGCTGTCGCACACGTTCCGTCTTAAGCCGATCGGCACCAAGAATGACTGAAACTGTGAGCACACACATGAACACACAAGGACTCAAATACTTGCACTAACGGCACTTTGTGCATTACTGTGATATTCTGGTGCTGCTGCAACCTATTTTCTGCTGCTTATCTATTTAATACTGTTTTTCTATTGCTGTCTTGCTTTTATTTACCGCTTTATTTAATTGCCAGAGAGGAAGCCAAATAGAGTTTCATTGTACCTATGTATAATGGCAATAAAGATCATTTCAATTCAATTCAATATTGTTATTTTTCTGGACTAATAATCACTGCTCTTCAGTAATGGTTTGGATTTTTGTTTGTGTTTGCAGGAACCATTAATCAATACAATATAATCCCAGCAATCCCAGGGCCCCACAGTACTGCAGGACAGCGGATGGTGAAGCCAGTTGTCTCTATCCCATTTGATCTGTGTTCTCAAAACAGGCTCATTAACAACCGCACAGTGAGTAAAGTCAAGGCTGAATTACAGAAAATCAACATTCTGCTGTCAATCAGCTAGAGACTGGTGTGATAATTAGGAGTGTGGAGAACAGTAACACAAGGAGCCACAAAACACTGCAACATTTCTTCCAAAATCAAAACTGTAAGATGAATTGAAAAATTTAAAGAGAAGCTGGAATATAAACTAGTAAATGTCCTGTAATTTCCTAGAAAGTTGTGTAAATGAAGTGAAGTGGGCAGACAAATGCACCCCCTGGATGACTATCACTAACACACATCATCAAAGAAGTACACAGTCTCCAGTCATATCACAGTCCCAGTCCCAATCAGCCTGCTCCACACCATCAGGCCTTATTAAAGCCTTGGCTCAAACACAGATAAAAGAACTGAATTGCAGAGTGTGGTAATTCTTGACATCAAGACACCCAATGAAACTGAAGTCAATGGGCTTCAAGGGCAGATGTTCTACTGGTTGGAAGTCAGTCATCCCAGAATCTGGGACGCCTCCCAGAAGACCAGGTGGTGGTGCTGGTGGGGTTGGTTAATAGGTGGAGGTGTTGATCAGCCTGATGGGCTTGGGAGAAGTAACTGTTTTTGACTCTAATGGTCCTAGAAACATAGAAAATAGGTGCAGGAGTAGGCCACTTGGCCCTTCGAGCCTGCACTGCCATTCAGTATGATCATGGCTGATCATCCAACTCAGAACCCTGTACCTGCCTTCACTCCATACCCCCGATCCCTTTAGCCACAAGGGCCACATCTAACTCCCTCTTAAATATAGCCAATGAACTGGCCTCAACTGTTTCCTGTGGCAGAGAATTCCACACATTCACCACTCTCTGTGTGAAGAAGTTTTTCCTCATCTTAATCCTAAAAGGCTTCCCCTTTATCCTCAAACTGTGACCCCTCGTTCTGGACTTCCCCAACATCGGGAACAATCTTCCTGCATCTAGCCTGTCTAATCCCTTCAGAATTTTATACGTTTCAATAAGATCCCCCCTCAATCTTCTAAATTCCAGAGAGTATAAGCCTAGTCGATCCAGTCTTTCATCATATGAAAGTCCTGCCATCCCAGGAATCAATCTGGTGAACCTTCTTTGTATTCCCTCTATGGCAAGAATGTCTTTCCTCATATTGGGGGACCAAAACTGCACACAATACTCCAGGTGTAGTCTCACCAAGGCCTTGTACAACTGCAGTAGTACCTCCCCGCTCCTGTACTTGAATCCTGTTGCTACGAATGCCAGCATACCATTCGCCTTTTTCACCGCCTGCTGTACCTGCATGCCCACTTTCAATGACTGGTGTACAATGACACCCAGGTCTCGTTGCACCTCCCCTTTTCCTAATCGGCCACCATTCAGATAATAATCTGTTTTCCTGTTCTTGCCACTGAAGTGGATAACCTCACATTTATCCACATTAAATTGCATCTGCCATGAATTTGCCCAATACCTAACCTATCCAAGTCACCCTGCATCCTCTTAGCATCCTCCTCACAGCTAACACTGCTGTCCTGGCATGGATGCTGCGCAGTCTCTTCTCTGATGGGAGTGGGACAGACAGTCCATAAGCAGGGTGGGTGGGATTCTTCAGAATATTGCTGGGCTTCTTCCAGCATCTTTCTGAAAACAATGTCCTTGATGGTGGACAGGTTGGCACTGGCGATGCATGGGCAGCTTTAAATACCCACAGTAGAGCCCTGCAGGGATCTGTTCCGGAAGTCCTGCTCTTTGTGATTTTTATAAGTTAATAGGTTGAGGAATTAGAAGGTTGGGTTAGTAAGTTTAACCTGGAAAGGTGTGAATTGATTCATTTTGGAGGTTGAATTTTAAGGCAGAATACCGGGTTAATGGCAAGATGTTCTACCAGTCTGTTGTCACCAGTATGTGGTGGTGTGCTGGGGCAATGGCATCAACATGGGTGATGCCAACAGGCTCAACAAGCTGATTAGAAAGGTTGTCTCTATTATGGGAGCTAAACTGGACATACCTGAGGCTGTGGTAGAACAAAGGACCCTCCAGAAAATCCTGGCATTACAGTGCCTGTGTTCATTCTTAAACTCCTTCCTGGTTACCTTTTAACTCTCTAGGACCCTGTCTGATCCTTGCTTCCTAAACCTTAAATAAGCTTCTTTCTTCCTCTTTACTAGATGTGTCAACCATGGTTCCTTCACCCTACCACCCTTTCCCTGCCTCAGTCCTATCCAGAACCCCATTCAGGTGTTCCATACACAACCTCCACATTTCCATTGTGCATTGACTGACCGACTACATCCCTTATTACAATCTGACACCTGATCAGCTTAATTTCCCAATAGTAGATCTGGTATGGCCTCTTCTGTAATCAGCCTGTACACATATTCTTCCTGAATACACCTAACAAATCCCATCCCCTCGAAACCTTTAGCACTAAGGAGGTGCCAGTGAATATTATCAGAGTACATAGGTCGCCACATCCAACCCCGAGATTCTTTTTCTGTGGGCGTGCTCAGCAAACCTATAGAACAGTGACAGTAAAGAAACTATGTAAATGCAGGTATAAATCAATAGCAATAAGTAACAAGCAAGAAATAACAATATAGCAGAGTCCTCACAGAGAGAGAGAGAGAGCATGACCATGAGAATTGAATAGTGACTGTAAACACACTGTGCAAATGCAGGTATAAATCAATAGCAATAAGTAACAAGCATGAAATAACAATATAGCAGAGTACTCACAGAGAGAGAGAGAGCATGACCACGAGGATTGAATAGTGACTGTAAACAAACTATGTAAATGCAGGTATAAATCAATAGCAATAAGTAACGAGCATGAAATAACAATATAGCAGAGTCCTCACAGAGAGAGAGAGAGCATGACCACGAGAATTGAATAGTGACTGTAAACACACTGTGCAAATGCAGGTATAAATCAATAGCAATAAGTAACGAGTATGAAATAACAATATAGCAGAGTCCTCACAGAGAGAGAGAGAGAGAGAGAGAGAGAGAGAGCGAGCATGACCACGAGAATTGAATAGTGACTGTAAACACACTGTGCAAATGCAGGTATAAATCAATAGCAATAAGTAACGAGCATGAAATAACAATATAGCAGAGTCCTCACAGAGAGAGAGAGAGAGAGAGAGAATGACCACGAGAATTGAATAGTGACTGTAAACAAACTATGTAAATGCAGGTATAAATCAATAGCAATAAGTAACAAGCATGAAATAACCATATAGCAGAGTCCTCACAGAGAGAGAGAGAGAGAACATGACCACGAGAATTGAATAGTGACTGTAAACACACTGTGCAAATGCAGGTATAAATCAATAGCAATAAGTAACGAGCATGAAATAACAATATAGCAGAGTCCTCACAGAGAGAGAGAGAGAGAGCATGACCACGAGAATTGAATAGTGACTGTAAACACACTGTGCAAATGCAGGTATAAATCAATAGCAATAATAACGAGCATGAAATAACAATATAGCAGAGTCCTCACAGAGAGAGAGAGAGTGAGAGCATGACCACAAGAATTGAATAGTGACTGTAAACACACTGTGCAAATGCAGGTATAAATCAATAGCAATAAGTAACAAGCATGAAATAACAATATAGCAGAGTCCTCACAGAGAGAGAGAGAGAGCATGACCACGAGAATTGAATAGTGACTGTAAACAAACGATGTAAATGCAGGTATAAATCAATAGCAATAAGTAACGAGCATGAAATAACAATATAACAGAGTCCTCACAGAGAGAGAGAGAGCATGACCATGAGAATTGAATCGTGACTGTAAACACACTGTGTAAATGCAGGTATAAATCAATAGCAATAAGTAACGAGCATGAAATAACAATATAGCAGAGTCCTCACAGAGAGAGAGAGAGAGAGAGAGCATGACCACGAGAATTGAATAGTGACTGTAAACACACTGTGCAAATGCAGGTATAAATCAATAGCAATAAGTAATGAGCAAGAAATAGCAATATAACAGAGTCCTTAAATGACTGTAGCTGTCCCCTTTTGTTATCAAAGTATGTATGCAGTATACAACCCTGAGATCGTCTTCCTCACAGACAGCCACCAAACAAAGAAACACCATGGAACCCGTTCAAAGAAAACATGAAACGCCGAAAGCACAAAAAGAGAACATCTGGTGCAAATAGCAAACTATGAGCGAATAACACACAGAATATTAAACATCAAACCGCCGAGTCCATGAAACAGTCCAGGAACGTTCAGTGTAGTTCAGTTCAGATCTATTTAGTGCTGTTGACTGCAGGCCACACAGTTGGTCTGCCACAATCATAATTGTGCAAAATAGCAATTAAAAAAAAAAAGAGTAGCCAGAAATCAGGAATGTATGTAACATGAAGTTTAGAATCCTGTAAAAATGAGTCCAATCCACAAAGTGCACTGATCAAACCTTGCACAAGGCCCAAGACTCTGGCACTTTGCTCCGGCAGCAGAGAGTGAGAGGGAGAGGGAAATTGATCGAATGCGGGCTGATGGCAGTGAACACCCGTTCCCCTTCCCCTCTCAGCCTCATTAATTTCAATCATGCTCGGTGCTTTAATCAGCGAGATTGGTGAAAAATGGAGGCGATCATGGGCTCGCATCCCATCTTCTTTGCCTCCAGGCTGCGCACTCCTCTCCAAACCTCACTGAACAGAGAGGTTTGCAGAGACAGCAAAGCACTAGATCACTCAGTCAGCTGAAATACACATCATCAACATGTAAATCACAGGTTCCAATCGCATATAGCTTAGTAGTAGAGTCATATTTGAAATAAGTAAAATAAATGGCTTCATGGACTGTCTGAAGGATACCACATTGTTTGCTGGTGCCATCTTGCTCACTGTTTGTTCAAACATTTACTTGTGATGATCTTATGTATTTTCTTATTAATTTTTTGGGCCAAGCCAACTTATTACCACAGGAAGTAGAAGAGATCTAAAGCACCCCATGTCTGCTGGAGGAAGTCAATGGGTCGAGCGGCATGTGTCGTAGGAAAGAAACTGTTGACATCTGAAATCCTAATGTAGGGTTTTGACCCAAACTGTTGACAATTTCCTTCCTCCCACAGATGCTGAGTTTTCCCAGCACACTATTGCTCCTGATTACTATTGGAGCTTGTGGGTGATGTCTTGGTTCTGATGTTGTTCTGTACTTTGACTCCACCTAGATCGATGTCGTGCAGAGGGTGGTCATCAGTCCTCTGTTCAAGATTCCTCTACCTCCCAGTAAGAAGCATATCATTTCCTGCAACATTTGTCACCGGCGGTTCAACTCCCAGGCAAGTGTCCTACGTTTCAGGTCATTCCTGACCTGATGAGCAGGAGTTGGTGGAGAGCAGATTGGAACAGTGAGCGGTATTTATTGGCCAAGCACGAAGCAACATAAATGCTAGATATTTGAAATAAAACCGAACTTCTGGGCAGATCAGGCAGCATCTGTGGAGAGTTACACAGAATTAACATTTCAGCGTTTGGACATTTAGTAGTCATAGTCATACTTTATTGATCCCGAGGGAAATTGGTTTTCGTTACAGTTGCACCATAAATAATTAAATAGCAATAAAACCATAAATAATTAAATAGTAATATGTAAATTATGCCAGGAAATAAGTCCAGGACCAGCCTATTGGCTCAGGGTGTCTGACCCTCCAAGGGAGGAGTTATAAAGTTTGATGGCCACTGATAGGAATGACTTCCTATGACGCTCAGTGTTGCATCTCGGTGGAATGAGTCTCTGGCTGAATGTACTCCTGTGCCCACCCAGTACATTATGTAGTGGATGGGAGACATTGTCCAAGATGGCATGCAACTTGGACAGCATCCTCTTTTCAGACACCACCGTCAGAGAGTCCAGTTCCATCCCCACAACATCACTGGCCTTATGAATGAGTTTGTTGATTCTGTTGGTGTCTGCTCCCCACAGCCTGCTGCCCCAGCACACAACAGCAAACATGATAGCACTGGCCACCACAGACTCGTAGAACATCCTCAGCATCGTCCGGCAGATGTTAAAGGACCTCAGTCTCCTCAGGAAATAGAGATGGCTCTGACCCTTCTTGTAGACAGCCTCAGTGTTCTTTGACCAGTCCAGTTTATTGTCAATTCGTATCCCCAGGTATTTGTAATCCTCCACCACGTCCACACTGACTCCCTGGATGGAAACAGGGGTCACCAGTGCCTTAGCTCTCCTCAGGTCTACCACCAGCTCCTTAGTCTTTTTCACATTAAGCTGCAGAAACTTTGTCACACGATGTGACAAAGCTTCCTACCGTAGCCCTGTACTCGGCCTCATCTCCCTTGCTGATGTATCCAACTATGGTAGAGTCATCAGAAAACTTCTGAAGATGACAAGACTCTGTGCAGTAGTTGAAGTCCGAGGTGTAAATGGTGAAGAGAAAGGGAGACAAGACAGTCCCCTGTGGAGCCCCAGTGCTGCTGATCACTCTGTTGGACACACAGTGTTGCAAGCACACGTACTATGCTCTGCCAGTCAGGTAATCAAGAATCCATGACACCAGGAAAGCATCCACCTGCATCGCTGTCAGCTTTTCCCCCAGCAGAGCAGGGCGGATGGTGTTGAACGAACTGGAGAAATCAAAAAACATGACCCTCACAGTGCTCGCTGGCTTGTCCAGGTGGGCGTAGACACGGTTCAGCAGGTAGATGATGGCATCCTCAACTCCTAGTCGGCGCTGGTAGGCGAACTGGAGGGGTTTTAAGTGTGACCTAACCATAGGCCGGAGCAGCTCCAGAACAAGTCTCTCCAGGGTCTTCATGATGTGGGAGGTCAATGCCACCGGTGTGTAGTCATTGAGGCTACTGGGGCACGGTGTCTTCAGCACAGGGACGAGGCAGGACGTCTTCCACAGTACAGGAACCCTCCGGAGCCTCAGGCTCAGGTTGAATACATGGCGAAGTACTCCACATAGCTGAGGGGCACAGGCTTTGAGCACCCTGGTATTGACACCATCCGGTCTTGCAGCCTTGCTTCGGTTGAGACGTTTCAGCTGTCTTCTCACCTGTTCAGCTGTGAAGCCCACCGTGGTGGTTTCATGTGGGGAAGGGGTATAGTCATGAGAGCAGGGTGGGGGACTGTGAGGAGGGGAGAGTGGAATATGTTTTGGCAGGCTTTTGAAGATAGAACATAGAGAAGTACAGAATAGGAACAGGCCTTTCAGCCCATGATGTTGAGCTAATTAAACTAGTAATTAAATGAATCTCTTCTGCCTCCGTAAAGTCCATGTCCTTCCATTCTCTACACATTCAGGTGCCTATCATAAATAACATGTGTTTTAAATGCCTCTTTCATATTTGCTTCCACTGTCACCCCTGGCACTGCATTCCAGGCACCCACCATTCTCTGTGTGAAAAAAATTTGTCCTGCTCATCATTTCTGAACTTACCCTTTATCACATTAAATGCATGCCCTATAGAATTAGGCATTTCAAACCTGGGAAAAAGATACCAGCTGTTTACTCTGTCTGTGCCTCTCATCATCTTATAAGGCTCTATCTGGTCTCCCCTTTGTCTCTGCTGCTCCAGAGAAAACAAGCCAAGTTTGTCCAACTCTCCTTGTAGCACATGCTCTCTTATCCAGTCAGCACCCTGATAAACCTCAAACAAGAGAAAATCCGCAGATTCTGTAAATCTGAGCAATACACACTAGGCCCATCTAGGAAATTCAAATCGGAGGCACTTAAAATATCAGGTATTTATGATAGGCACATAGATGTGCAGAGAATGGAAGGATATGGACCTTATGTATCTCTCCTGCCTGGCCTGCTGAGTTCTTCCAGCATTTTGTGTGTGTTCACGATAAACCTCTTCTGCACCCTCTTCAAAGCCTCTGCATCCTTCCTATAACGGGGCGACCAGAACTGAACGTGGTTAGACTCGAGGTTTATAAATCGGCAACATACTGCAACTTCCTGACTCTTGACTCAATACCTTGACAAATAAAGGCCAGACACCTTCTTTACCACCCGATCAACCTGTGCAGCCACTTTTAGTCAGCTAAAAACTTGAACCCCAGTATCCCTCTCTATGTCGATGCTGTTAAGATCTTGTCACTATCAGTGTGCTGCCTCTTCACATTAGATCTCCCGAAATGCAACACCCGACATCTGGCTGGATTAAATCACATCTGCTACTTCTCCATCCATTTTTATTTATTTAGTGATACACTAGGTCCCACTGATCTGTGCCCACAGCAACCCATTGATTTAACCCTAGTCTATCACAGGACAACTGAAAATGACCAGTTAACCTGCTAACTGGTACATCTTTGGACTGCTGGAGGACACTGGAACATGCAGAGAAAACCCATGCGCATATGGGAGGGATGTACTAACGTTCTTACAGAACAGGTTGGAATTGAACTCCGAACTCTGACACCCCAAGGTGTAATAGTGACCGTGGCTGCAGCTGATCTAAATCCTGTTATGTTCTTTGACAAACTTCTACACTATCCAGAACACCACCAATCTTCATATTGAATCCAAACTTACTAACCCACCCATGCACATTTTCATCCAAACAGCAGAGTTGTCACAAGCTCTAGTTAGAATAAGTCCCATAAGTCCCACTTATCCCCTGTCTTCTGTGGGTATCTAATTCTGAATCCAAGCAGCCAAGTCACCAAACATCAAAGAGCCTCCCAGGATGGACCTTGTCAAACGTCATACTAAAATCGATCTAGGCAAGATCCACAGCTCTACTTTCATCAATCACCTTTGTCTCCACTTTGAAAAACTCAAATCAAGTTCATACAACATGATTTGCCCTACACAAAGGCATACTGACTGTCCCAAATTAGGCCATGGTTTTCTGAAAGCTCATTAATCATATCCCTAAAAACTCCTTTCCCTTACTTTCCCTACCACTGATGTGAAAATCACCTGTCTATCTTTCCAGGATTATCCCTATTTCCCCTCTTAAATAATGGAACAAAATTAGCTACTCACCAGTCATCCAGGACATTGTCTCTGGCCAGAGATGACACAAAGGTCAAGGCCCCAGGAATCTTATCACCTGCCTCTCAATAACCTGGGGTACATCCATCAGGGCCTTGAGACTAATCCACCTTAATGTTCTTCAAGAGCCCCACTTCTTATTTTTTTTATCTCAAAGTGCTCTAGCATGTTAGGATTCTCCAAAATGACCTCACGGGCCTCCACATCCTTCTCCTTGGTAAACACTGATGTAAAGTGATCTTTAAGCACCTCACTCACATCCTTTACATTCAAGGTGTCAAATTGGTTCAGATATGGCTCAAATGGTTGGGGGTGGGGGGCGGTAGAGAGAGAGAGAGAGATCAACAGTTCACTGACTTTAAGGCAAATTGCTGCAGAATTTAAAGGAAATGGAAAACAATGAAAGCTAGGCCAACAGGGTAGTTAACTAGCAGTCTCAAACTGAAAGATAATGCCAACACTGCAGCTAGAAGCCAATAACTAGATACTAAATGATTGCTGCACTTTACAGCATCAATCGAAACGGTAGTCTTCTCTCTCGAACAAGAATGAGGGTAAGCAGGGAGTGTAAATGTTGCTGTGCTTTTGGTCAAGTCTCATCAAGACCAGAACAAAAAGAAGGGAGTTAAATACCATCATAATGAAGTACGAATGAGCTGGCACATACATACTCATGATTGCCAAACCTATTCTGCAGCACGCCTGCGCAGGTGCATAGACCTTGTAGCAGAGTCCGTGGTTGTGACAGGGCACCCCCCGCCCCCCTCCCTCAGCGCAGCTCCCAAGGAGCCACAAACCTGTGCCCATTGGAAGTCCTGGATGAGAGATTTCTCCAAGATTTCTTTGGCCGGGATCCAAGAGCATTCCTCAGGAGCATACCACTCCCAATTCATGAGGTACTGGACCTTAACCCGCACCTGGTAAGGTGCCAGGAAGCACCACATAGTACAGACCAGGGGAGCATCCACCAAGTGGTGGGGTCAGGGTGGATGGATGAGGTGACTGGAGCTAAGGGGAAGGTAGTCACCTGCTTCAGCTGGAAAACGTGGAACACTGGGTGGATCTTCAGTGATGCTGGTAGGCACAATCTATATGAGACCTTGTTGACAGCCTTTTCCACTATGAATGGTTCCACATAGTGTGGGGCCAAATTGCGGGTCTTGACTTTATGGTGCCAGCCAGACCTTCTCTCGTAGCCTGAGATGTCTCACCGGTCAGCAGAGCTGATCAACCTGCCAGTCATGTTGTTTCTGGGCGCGCAGCAGGAAGCCCTGGCTCGTCTCTAAGTGCACTGTAGCATTGGGCCGACTGTTCAGCAGCAGGAACTCCCTATCAATGTCTTGGTCAGGGAAGAAGATTGGCCGGAATCCCTTCTGGCATTCAAAGGGGGACATGCCAGTGGAGGACATCTGGAGGTTATTATGGGCAGTCACTGCCCTAACCAATTGAGAGCTCCAGGACATAGGGTTGGAAAAGAGAAGTCTGTGCAGGTTTGTCTCCAAGTCCTGATTCACTCTCTCAGACTGGTTGGCAGATTGGAGGTGGAAACCTGATGAGAGACTGGCTGTGGCTCCCACAAGAGGTCAGAACCCCTTCCAAAAACAGGATGTGAGCTATAGTTCTCCATCAGACACAATGACCTGAGGAAAGCCGTGCATCCTGAACACATGTTGAACCACGAGGGTAATGTTCTCATGAGCTGACGGGAGCTTAGGGAGGGCAGTGAAGTGGGCAGCCTTGGAGAATTGAAACACAACGACCAAAATGGTAGTGTTCTATTAGATGGGGGCAGCCCAGTGAGGAAATCACTGAGAGGTGGGACCTGGGGCGATGAGGCACAGGCAACGGACATAACAGACCCGCAAGTGGGACAGGCAGAGACAAAGTTATGGACGTCTCGGGACAGAGATGGCTACCAAAATCATCTCTTGATAAACTCTCAAGTCCATTGAATTCCTGGCTGCCAGCCAGATGAGAGAGGAGTGACCCCATTTAAACACTTTGGGGTGCACTGTGGCAGGGATAAACAGCTGGTTGGGAGGTCTCTCAACTGGGCCTGGATCTGACTGTTGGACGATCCTCACCTCCACCTCTATTCCCAAATTACTGGAGCAGCAATACACGAGCAAGGAAGGATGGGCTCCGGATTAGATGTTCAAACACTGAGGCAAGCAGGAGAAGGGGGTAGCAGTTCTTCACGGTGATATTGTTTAGGGGCCGATAATCAATGCAGGGGCGGAGATTGCCATTCTTCTTGCTCACAAGAGAGAAGCCCGCCCCTGCTGCCGAGGTTGACAGATGGATGAACCCAAAGGCCAATGTCTCCTTGATATACTCTTCATGGCCATCCCTTTTGAACAAGAGAGGGAAAAGAGCCGGCTTTGGGGAGGATGAGTACTGGTTAAGAGGTCAATGGTGCAGTCATATGGCTGGTGAGGAGGCAGGGAGATGACCTCATTTCCTGAATACCTTAAGAAGATCAACATATTTAGCCAGAATGCCAGACAGATCCACACTAGTAATGAACGCAAGAGAGGATTTGCAGGCCAAATAGAAAAGTCAAAGTACATTTATTATCAAAGTGTGTATAAATTATACAACCTGGACATTTGTCTCCTAACAGGCAGCCACAAAACAAGAAACCCAAAAGAACCCAATTAAGAAAAGACCAACACCAAATGCACAGAGAAAGAAAAGAAAAACGCAAGTCATGGAAACAATAAAAGCAAGCAACAGCGTACCGAACCAAATCCCGGAGCAGCTGCAGCAAGTCCATAGCCTTGGTCTCAGTACGTCACATAGCATGACAAATCGCCGTGAAGCTCGCAGTCACGAAGCGCATGTCACCCAGAGCAGTCTCTGGGCCATGGAGAACGAAGGGAACACTGTGGAAGAGCAAGCGGAATTGGCCCAACACTTCCCTCCGGTCTCAACACCCTGCCTTTCCAGTCTATCTGGGCTGGTATTTAAATCGTCCAAACACCGGGTCATGCTGTGCACTAGGACCTGGGCCGTGTTGCAGCATTATGCTCCCAGGCCTCACCTCACCGCAATCGGCTCAGCGCTGATCCAACCTCGCTCCCAGTTTAGGTGGATGGGCACCGAAACTCCTTGACCATGACACCTCTCTGAATTGCTTGCTCTAACTCCATCTTCAACACCACCTCCGGTGACTCCAACACCATCTTGAACACGTTATGCTCCAACTTTGCAATACACCAGCATGGCTCATCCCTCGAATCAGCTTCGCCTTTGCTCACCTCAGAATGCTCCACAATCAACATGATCTTCACCCTTCGACAGCTACGAGAGGAATGCAGAGAGCAAAAACAACCACTCTACGTCGCTTTCATTGACCTTACGAAGGCCTTCGACCTTGTGAGCAGGCACAGCATGTTCAAAATCGTTGCCAGGATTGGTTGTCCCCCGAGGCTCCTCGGGATAGTTCAGTCATTCCACACAGAAATGAAGGGCGTCAACGGCTCTTCTTCGGAGGCCTTCAACATCCGCAGTGGTGTGAAGCAGGGCTGTGTGCTTGCCCCCACCCTGTTGAGCATCTTCTACGTAGTCATGCTGAAGCACACCTTTGGAACATCTACTGATGGTGTCTACCTCCACACCAGATCGGACGGGAGGCCGTTCAGTCTGTCCCGGATGAGGGTGAAAACCAAGGTTCGTGAAATACTCATCAGGAACATGTTGTTTGCAGATGATGCAGCACTGGCAACACACTCTGAAGAGCAACTGCAACGCCTCATGGACAGCTTCTCAAGGGCCTGCCAGGACTTCAGCTTGACCATCAGCCTGAAGAAAACCAACGTGTTGGGCCAAGGTGTTGAGCACCCCCTTGCCATTACCATCAAGAACTACGAGCTGGAGGTAGTTCACGAGTTTACATACCTTGGCTCCACCATCACGGACAGCCTCTCCCA
The DNA here is from genome assembly GCF_963921235.1 of Mobula hypostoma. NCBI lineage: Eukaryota > Metazoa > Chordata > Chondrichthyes > Myliobatiformes > Myliobatidae > Mobula > Mobula hypostoma. The sequence goes on along the minus strand of NC_086129.1, from coordinate 15,384,314 downwards.
AGACCCCGAGATCAACAGACGGATTGGACGAGCAGCCTCAACATTCGCCAGGCTGACAAAGAGAGTCTGGGAGAAGAGAAAGCTGATGACGCACACCAAGGTTGCAGTCTACAGGGCCTGTGTCCTCAGCACACTGCCTTACGACAGCGAGACCTGGAGCCTCTACTACAGACAAGAGCGGCATCTCAACGCCTTCCACCTTCGCAGCCTGACACGCATCCTGGACATCACGTGGACTGACCGAATCACCAACAATGAGGTCCTGGCCCGTGCCCAGATACCCAGCCTCTTCACCCTGCTCCAACAACACCGTCTCTGCTGGCTGGGCCAGGTACACCGCATGTCAGACGGGAGGATCCCGAAAGACCTGCTGTACGGGGAACTGGTCTCCAGCAAGAGAGCACAAGGGTGGCCCCACCTTCGTTTCAAAGATGTCTGCAAGAGAGACGTGAAGTCACTGAACATGAATGCCGAGAGGTGGGAGGACATCGCAAGTGATTGCTCTTGCTGGAGGCTGGAACTACGCAGAGGCCTAAAAAGAGGAGAAGAGAAGCTGAGGCTTGCTGCTGAAGAAAAGCGCACTCGTCGGAAAAACAGCACCAAGACAACACTGGAGGACAGCGCCTTCAAATGCAGTCGCTGAAGCCGAGACTGTCACTCCCATGTGGGCCTCTGCAGCCACAACAGACGCTGCTCTACCAACACAGACTGAAGCAAGACTTTCCAGGCGCAGATCCATGGTCTCACGAGACTAAAGGATGCCACCATCACCACCACTGGAGAGGATTCTTTGAGATAGGAATTATAAGTATTTAGGAAATTTAGGCCGGCTGGTGGTGTCGTGGCATCAGCACTGGAGATCAAAGCAGATGGTCCTGAGTTCAAACCCAGCCGGGTCCCACCCTGGGCAGCAGCAGTATCTGTGCGGAAGAAAGGCCTGGCAATCTACTTCCGTATCTTGCCATGAAAACCCTATGGACCCTATGGTCCACGAGGTCACGAAGAGTTGGACTCGACTTAACGACTGAACAGCAACAACAATTGTGGCTAAATAGTGACAGTCAATATGGCTTTGTGTGGGGTAACTCATATCTTCCTAACTTGACTGTGGTTTTTGAGGAGGTGATGAAGGTGATTGAAGTAGGTAAAGCTGTGAATATTGTCTACACAGATTTTAGTAAGGCATTTGACAAGGTGCCTCATGGTAGACTCATCCAGAAGATTAAGATGGATAGGACACGGTGAATTGGCTGTCTAGATTCAGAATTGACTTGCCCATAGAAGGAAGAGTAGTGGTCAAATTTACATTTGTTCTCCCAAAATGCAACACCTCACATTTGGCCAGATTAAACGACATCTGCCATTTCTCTATTCATATCTGTAACTGATCTTTGTCCCGCAGGAAATTGTGACCAGCTGGTTGGGCACCAACGGTCAGCATGGACTGGTTGGACTGCAGGGTATTTATCTGTGCTGTATTGCTGTAGGACTCGATTAAACTTAATACAGATCTGGAAATAGACAGAACATGGCTTAAGGAATGGGAAGAATATAGGCAATTTCATAGAGGACAGTGGGTGTTCTAAAATCCTAGGGCATATTTTGGGCAAGAAGGAGATCATGTTGGGTCTCTTGCAGAATATTAAATTGCCTGGGACCTCTTGGGATCTATCCTAGGTTATTAAGAGAAGCAAGAGATGTGATTGCTGGGGCTTTGACATAAATCTCTGTGTCCTGGCTAGCCACAGGTGCAGTTCTGGAGAACTGATGAATAGCAAATGTTATGTCCTTGCTTATGAAAGGAAATAGGGATAAACTGGGAAATTATAGGCCAGTGAACTTCACATCATTGGTAGGGAAGCTACTGGAGAGGATTCCTAGGGATGAGATTTATGTGTATTTGGAAGAATGTGGACTAATAGGCACAGACAGCATGGGTTTGTGTGGGGTAGGTCATATCTTTACAACTGGGTTTTTCTGAGGAGGTATAAAGGTGACTGATGAAGGCAGAGAAGCTGGTGCTGTCAACAGAGACCTTCATATATATAAAACAGCATAGAGCAGAGGTACCAGAACAGATCCTTGGTTAGTTAGTAAGTTTGCAGGTAACACAAAAATTGAAGTTACAGACAGCGCGGAAGATCGTCAAAGGATACAGCGGGATATACATCAGTTAAGGATGGAGAAATGGCAGATGGAATTTAATTCAGGCAAGCGTGAGGAGGTCGAATGTAAAGGGAAAGTATACAAGACATTTCACAGCTGTGATAAACACAGGGATCTTCAGGACCAAGTGCACAGGTCCTGAAAGTGGCAAAAAAGTAGACAGTGTGATAAAGAAGGCATGTGGCATGTTTGCCACTAGCAGCATGAAGTAAAAGAATCAGTAAGAGTCAGTAAGTACAGAAAAAGGTTGAACAAGTTGGGTCTTTATTCTTTGGAGCGTAGAAGGCTGAGGAGGGACTTGATAGAGGTGTTTAAAATTATGAGGGGGATAGATAGAGTGATGTGGATAGGCTTTTTCCATTGAGAGTGGGGGAGATTCAAACAAGAGGACATGAGTTGAGAGTTAAAGGGCAAAAGTTTACGGGTAACATGAGGGGGAATTTCTTTACTCAGAGAATGGTATCTGTGTGGAACGAGCTTCCAGCAGAAGTGGTTGAGGCAGGTTCGATGTTGTCGTTTAAAGTGAAATTGGATAGATATATGGACAGGAAAGGAGTGGAGGGTGATGGATCGAGTGCAGGTCAGTGGAACTAAGTGAGAGTAGGAGTTCGGCACGGACTAGAAGGGCCAAGATGGCCTGTTTCTGTGCTGTAATTGTTATATGGTTATATGTTGCAGTTGTATAAAACTCTGGTCAGGCCGTACTTGGAACATTGTGTGCGTTTCTGGTTGCCCAATTACAGGAAGGATGTGGAGGATTCAGAAGAGGTTTACATGAATGCTGCCCGGATTGGAGAGTGATAACAAGAAGGAGAATTTGGACAAACTTGGATTGTTTTCTCTGCAGATTTGGAAAATTAAGGGGAGACCTGAGAGGAGTTTGTAAAATAATAAGAAGCATAGGAAGAGTAGGCAGCCAGAACCCTTCTCGCTGGGTAAAAATGTTCAAGGATCAAGAATCAACTATATTCGGCATCTATAGTTACAAGTATTAGGAATTTTCTGTGGTGTATTGGTGCAACAAAAAAACAACAATCTTTAACAATTATAAAGAACTACAGTATATAAAAATAAAGTTAGAGTTTAACATATGAATATGGAATAAAATGTGCATAAGTACATGAATACCAGCAGGTGTTTACACTGTGAACAGAATTGTAAAAAGTGGTTTAAAGTGTTTACAGTGCAGTGGCTAAGGTAATAGATGGTGGTGGCGGGGTGGGGTGGGGGCTGGGATGGTGACTAGAATAGTTCATCAGATTAACCGCCTGGGGGAAGAAACTTTCAAGATGGCATGAAATTTTTGTTGTAATAGCTCTATAGCGTTTTCCAGCGAGAGGTTTTGGAAAAGGCTGTTTTTCCATATACCAGAGGACATAGATTTAAGAATTAGGAGCGGCGGGTGCCTGGAATGTGCTGTCAGGGGCAGTGGTGGTGGCAGATGTGATTATGGCATTCAAAAGGCTTTCAAATAGGCACATGAAGATGCAAGGAGTGAAGAGAGGTGGGTCATGTGCAGGCAGAAGGGATTAGTTTAATTCGGCAGCATGCTCGACACAGACACCATGGGCTGAAAATGTTGAACCTGTGCTGTGTTCTATGCTGTATGTTCTATGAATGAGCCTGATTGCAGGGTCCATTTGTTTTCCTTTGTAGAGTCAAGCTGAGGCACACTACAAAGGCAACAAGCACGCCAGGATGAGCAAGGGACGAGAGGCCATTAGACTGAGCCAGGCAGTGCCTGTAATTAGGGACGACATAATGTCAACTGCCTGTGTGACTACCTACAGCTCAGCGACAGCTTCCACTGAACCGGCCATTGACACAGGAGGTTAGCTGATCTATTTTGTGTGTGCTTCATCAGATTTTTCTTTGCTGTTCTAAATGGATCTAAAGAGAGAAATCACAGTGAGAGGGGAAACTGTGACTGTGGAAGGGAATTTTCATCACAGGGAATCAGAAGGAACTCGAGGGTGACCAAGGCCAAAGGGGAAGCCTTATTCTGAATGACTCTGCTGAATTAACACCAATGCTCCTATTCAAAACTTTTCAGGCTAATGGGAATGACTGTTGCAGCTGGGTCTTCACAGATGCTTCAACCAGTCTTTGTACATTCTGCGGGTTGTTATACGCACAATTTTGTTTCAACTTGAAACAGTGTTGTCAGAAATACCTCTTAGAACAATGATTAGTGAGGCACAGAGAGATCTGTGTTTACTGACAAGTACCTTTATTGTTTAAACTAACAAGTACATGAATTCATATACTAAATACCTTGTGTGCACACCTGCTAAGTATCCCTGACTCTCCCGAATAGTCAAAGAATAGCAAAGGTATTCCCCGGACAAAGGAGTTTACGCTGGCCAGGCGTTCCTCGTTGTCCCAATTCACTCGCCACGTGTTTCCCACAGGGTTGCTCATGCTTGTATCTGAGATGGTTATTCTTCTAAGTTACCGCTACCAGCACACATGAAGCATCCACTTTTATATCCAATGCAAATATCGTATTCCAGTGTCATTGGCCACAGGTCATGTACCTGTACTTTAGCACCTTGTTATTGGCCCTGCTCCAAGCCAGCATCCATTTATTGCCCTCTTCCCATCAAGTGACAGTCAATCATTTATGGCTCTTTGTTCTGTAGCCCCCCTGCCGTCTAGAGAAACAGCCCTCGGTCCCGCCAAACTGGGTAACCAGTTTGTGTGGATGCTGTGTGATGTACCCCACCCCGCCCAAATAACAGACAATACACCAGATACGATTAAATGATTTACAGTTTATAGATATTACTGGAACTATATAATTAATAGAGAATAAAATATAAAAGGAAAATAAAAGGCGCCATACTTATCCAAGTTCAATCTCTTCGTGCACAAACAGTTGGAGCTCAGGACCCTTCTTCTTCACCCTGCGACCCCTCGGACCACCTCCACCTGCCGCCTGGGACCAACAACGGTGGTCGACCAGACACTCCACGTGAGTCCGTCTCTGTCTCCTCTCCTCACCGAACACCCTGGACCTCGGACTCCTGCTCAGAGTCCGACCCTGTTAGCGGACTCACAGCACCTGGTCCATCCTCTGTCTCTCTGTCCTGCCTTCTCCCCTAAAAAACCCGCGCATCACAATATCTTACAGACACACAGAAAGCATAACAACTATTGCAATTGGTTCATTCGTTCTCTTATCAATAGATAATCCAAAACAAAGTGCTAGCGGGAGGACTTTCTCAACATTTAACATAACAAAGAAGCCAGTTTAATTATAACATAACAAAGAAGCCATTTTAATTAGCCTACGCAGTTAACATAAAAGAAGAAACCCCTCAATCAGCAACAAGCATCAACCCCAACATTCACAAACCTGTATTATATCCAACCAAAGAACATCTCACAAATAACTTCATATTTGAAAATGATCTCCAGTCCAGCAGATTACCTTAAGTATCATTGTGTCTTCTTTCAAACATTGATCAAGCCCAGCATGTCAAGCTCAGAAAATGGAGAAAAGAGTGTCTTCACAAAATGGCAGCCTCCATCCCCAAGCACACGGCAAGAACAAAGACAATTGGTCTGTCTGCTTTCCACTGTCCTTGATTCATTTGAATTCACTGATTTGTAGACTGCCGCACTTTCTAGCCAACAACAAAAAAAAAAAATCAAACTATCATGACAGAAGGAGGAGCATAGCAGGCACAGGTAGCAAGGAACATATGAGGTGCTTGAGGAGTATAAGAAATGAGGGAAATGAGGAGGACTAAAAGAAGACATTAGGTTGCTCTGGCAGACAATGTGAATGAGACAAAATTGGTCCTTATGAAGATCAGTGTGGTCATCTGTGCATGCAGCTGAAAGAGTTGGGGGAGATCTTCAGTGGATCTTTTGCATCTGTACTTAGTTGGGAGATAGACACAGAATCTATTAAACTGAGGCAAACCATGGGCCATGTACTGACTACAGAGGAGGAGATGCTTGTTGTTTTTAGGAAAATTAGAGTGGATTAATCCACAGGTCCTGACAAGGTGTTCCTTCAGACCTTGAGGACGGCTAATGTGGAAGCTGCAGAGGTATTTAAAATGAGGTGCTGGAGGATTGTTCCGTTATTTAAGTTAGCCTGACGTCAGCAGTTGGCAGGTCGTTGGAGGATACTCTAAGGGACGGGATATACACTCAGTGGCCACTTTATTGGGTACAGAAGAGACCTAATAAAGCAGTCATTGAAAGTACTTCTGTATGTTCGTAGTCTTCTGTCACTGTAGCCCATCCACTTTAAGATTTGATGTGTTGTGCATTCAGAGATACTCTTCTGCACACCACTGTTGCAATACGTGGTTATTTGATACGCTGTTAACTTCCTGTCAGCGAGAACCAGTCTGGCCATTCAGAATCAGGTTTATTATCACCGGCATGTGTTGTGAAATTTGTTAACTTAGCAGCAGCAGTTCAATGCAATATGTAATATAGAATAAAAAAAAATAAATCAATTACAGTATTTGTATATTAAATTGATTAAAAATCATGCAAAAACAAATAATATATATTAAAAAAATATATATTCATGGGTTCAATGTCTATTTAGGAATCGGATGGCAGAGGGGAAGTATCTGTTCCTGAATTGCTGAGTGTGTGCCTTCAGGCTTCTGTACCTCCTACCTGATGGTAACAGTGAGAAAAGGGCATGCCCTGTGTGCTGGAGGTCCTTAATAATGGACAATGCCTTTCTGAAACACTGCTCCTTGAAGATGTCCTGGGTACTTTGCAGGCTAGTACCCAAGATGGAGATGACTAAACTTACAACCCTCTGCAGCTTCTTTTGGTCCTGTGCAGTAGCTCCCCCATACCAGAGAGTGATGCAGCCTATCAGAATGCTCTCCACAGTACATCTGTAAAGGTTTTTGAGTGTATTTGTTGACATACCAAATCCCTTCAAACTCCTAGTGAAGTATAGTCACTGTTTTGCCTTCTTTATAGCTGCATTGATATGTTGGGACCAGGTTAGGTCCTCAGAGATCTTGAGACCCAGGAACTTGAAACTGCTCACTCTCTCCACTTCTGATCCCTCTATGAGGATTGATATGTGTTCCTTCATCTTACCCTTCCTGAAGTCCACAATCAGCTCTTTCATCTTGCTGACAAGGAGTGCAAGGTTGTTTGCTGCAACACCACTCCACTAGTTGGCATATCTCACTCCGGTATGTCCTCCCATCTTCATTGGATGTTCTACCAACAATAGTTGTATCATCAGCAAATTTATAGATGGTATTTGAGATATGCCTAGACACACAGTCATGGGTATAGAGAGAGCAGAGTAGTGGGCTAAGCTCACATCCTTGAGGTGCACCAGTGTTGATCGTCAGCGAGGAGGAGATATTATCACCAATCTGCACAGATTGTGGTCTTCCGGTTAGGAAGTTGAGGATCCAATTGCAGAAGGAGGTACAGAGGCCCAGGTTCTGCAACTTTTCAATCAGGATTGTGGGAATGATGGTATTAAATGCTGAGCTATAGTCAATGAACAGCATCCTGACATGGGTGTTTGTGTTGTCCAGTTGGTCTAAAGCCATGTGAAGAGCCATTGAGATAGCGTCTGCCGTTGAGTTATTGTGGTGATAGGCAAATGGCAATGGGTCCAATGGCTGAGGCAAGAGTTCAGTCTAGTCATGACCAACCTCTCAAAGCATTTCATCACTGTAGATGGGAGTGCTACCGGGCAATAGTCATTAAGGCAGCTCACATTATTCTTCTGAGGCACTGGTATAATTGTTGCCTTTTCGAAGCAAGTGAGAACTTCCGCCCGTAGCAGTGAGAGGTTGAAAATGTTCTTGAATACTCCCGCCAGTTGGTTGGCACAAGTTTTCAGAGTTCTCTTCTGTTCTCTCTCATTAACTAGGCATTTTTGCCTGCAGAACTGCTGCTCACTGGATGTTTCTGTTTTTTGCATGTAATTATGCAGGCAGTGGGAAAATTATCCCTCCTGTGTTTCTTCATCTTGTTGCTGGAGATTCAGTATCAGTCGACCCTGCCACTTTGATCTGGCCCACACCTTCACTAATCTGGCCCAACACCACTTGCCTTTATTGGGATCTTTCTCCTTCTTACATCTGTTTTAAGGTTTTGGGTTATGAATATGCTAAGGGGTTGTGAGGGAGGTTGGATTATTGCAGCCCATTGCTTAGAGACCCTGTGTGTAGTTTAGTGGTGACGTGTTTTATGTGGTCCCAGCGTGGGTTTAACTTTCTGGGTCTTTCTTGCCGTCTTGGTACCTCATTTTATTATTGGTGTTTCGTGATAATGAAAAGCATGTCACTTTTGGTTTGAATGTAATTATGTAGCCAGTGGGAAAATTATCCTGCCTTTCTTTCTTAACCTCATTATTGGAGATTCAGTATCCCTTGACGCTGCCACTTTGATCTGGCCCACACCTTCACTTACCTGGTCCAACATTACTTGCCTTTATTAACCTGGTGTGCGCTGTGACACATCATCAGTGATTCGGGACTTTCAACATCCATGTCTTCGTTAACCTATCGACACCACTGTTGTAGGCCGAATCAAAGGGAATGAAGAATCAGCATATAGGAAAGAGATTGAAAACCTGGCTGAGTGGTGCCACAACACCAACCTCTCACTCAATGTCAGCAAGACCAAAGAGATGGTTCTAGATTTCAGGAGAAGGAAACCAGAGGTCCATGAGCCAGTCCTCATCAGAGGAGAGCATTAGCAACTTTAAATTCCAAGGTTTGTGGAGATTTGGCATGATATCCAAAACTTTGAAAACTTCTATAGATGTATATTGACTGGCTGTATCACAGTCTGGTATGGAAAAAGCAAGCCTTTGAATGGAAAATCCTACAAAAAGTAGTGGATGTGACCCAGTCCATTATGGGTAAAGCCTTCCCAACAACTGACACATCTACATGAAACTCTGTCGCAGGAAAGCAGCATCCATCATCAGGGAACCCTACCACCAGGTTGTCTGTGATTTCTCTACGACTTTGATCCACTAAATCTTGCTGACTATTGGGTGGTGTATAATATAATCCCATTAACATGGTCATCCCTTTCTTATTCCTCAGTTCCATCCATAAAGCCTCACGAGACAAGTTCTCCAGTCTGTCCTGTCTCAGCACTGCTATGACATTTTCCCAGACTAGTAGTACCACCTCTCCCATCATGTCTAAAACAATGGAACCCCAAAACATTGACCTGCCAGTCCTGCTCCTCCTGCAACCAAGTCTCACTAATGGCTACAATGCCATGTGCTGATCCATGCCCTAAGCTCATCCACTTTACCTACAATATTCCTTGCATTGAAGTAGATGCAACTCAGAACGTTATTCCCACCATGCCCAACCTTTCAATTCCTGTCTTTGTATCAAGGCTTAATAACATAGTTCCTCACAAGCACTCTACTATTTGCCCTGGTACTCTGGTCCCCATCCTGCTGCAACTCTCATTTCAAGTGTACTCTTTCTCTTCTTTTAGGCATCAAGTGATTCACTAGTTATGCCTCCCATTTCTTCTTAACCAGAGTCCCAATACTGGAGTCATTCAGGGTTTCTGAAACCTGCCAGCCTTGTCCTTCACCCTATAAGATTATAAGACATATGAGCAGAATCAGGCCATTCAGCCCATTGAGACTGCTGTGCCATTCCATCATGGCTGATTTATTATCGCTCTCAACCTCATTCTCCTGCCTACTTCCTGTAACCTTCGATGTCCTGACTAATCAAGAGTCTCTCAACCTCAGCTGTAAGTACATCCAACGACTGGTCCTCCACAGCCATCTGTTGCAATGAATTTCATCCTCTGGCTGAAGAAATTCCTCCTCCTATTCTCTTCTGAGGCCGTGCCCTCTGGTCCTAGACTCCCCACTACAGAAACCATCCTCTCCATGTCCGGTCTATCTCGGACTTTCAATATTTGATAGGTTTCAAAGAGATTCCCCCTCATTTTACTAAATGTCAGAAAGTACAGGCTCAGAGCCATCAAACACTCCTCATATATTAACCCTTTCATTTCTTTATAAGAGAGTGTTCCAGCAAATTTTCACTGCCTTTCCCTTTCTTTCATCTGCTTTCTCCTTTAGACCTTCCTCAGGCAGATCAGCTGTGATTCACTTCCCTCTCTTAGCCAGCACCATCACTTGTATCATTCAGTCTTGGTTTCCACCCCATCATCTTTGATCTCTCTATCCTTCCCCCTTAAGATGTGCTTGGATTTCGAACACTTTTCAGTTCAGCTGTTTAAAACTAGGATGAGATTCCTACAGCTGCGCTGGGGCCTCTTCTGCAAGATGAGGTGGACTGTGATGTTTCCCAAATGGTGTCCACCCTGCCCCTGTGTGTTGTTGTGGAGTTCACAGTGATTGCCACCAGATGACTCTTTAGCAAGACAAGCTCGAACAAGACCATGGTGACATTCATCAGCGTCAGTCCCATCACCTAAGGCTGGCCACTGAAGACTTTTGGGAACACCTCAAAGTTCAGGCTGTACTGAAGTTGTAAGGAATATAGAGTCAATGTAATGAGGGTTAAGTGTGAGGTGGGGATCTTCAGGAGGAACAGAACAAAGAGCCTCTGATTCCTTTTAGCCGCACATTTCATTAGGAGGAGGCAGTGGTGATTGCAGTTCTCCATGCAGCCATTGCAGAGTCTACAACATTTTGTTCCTTCTGGCTGAAGCTTCTCACAATAAATACAGATGAATTTTAACTTTTGTTAAATACTTCACTGCAGAGTCAGAGTCCTGCAGGTTTCCAAGATCTTTGGTTAGCAGTTTCATAAACATCAAGAACAAACCGGACACCAAAAGCATCATGAAACACAGCAGCATCTTTGCTAGCCAGAAAGCTGGCAGGATCTTGCAATAAAAGCAATACAGGAATGGAATATCCCTGATGTAAAGGGGCCAAGGTATAAGGGGTTGGGTGACCTGGAGTAAGACCCTAACAAGAAGATGAGACCCCACCTCTCAATATAATATTTTAAAAAGCCTCCCACTTGACAGCTGCTCTTTTCACTGCAATCTCACCTAGTCAACCTGTGCAAGATCCTGCTAAATGGCGCCAAAATTTGCTCTGCTGCAGTTCAAGACCTTAACCTGTAAACTGACCGTATCCTTCTCCATAACTATGTTAAAACTAAAAGAATGATGGTCACCGGGCCCAGCGTGTGACAGGGTTTAAGTAGGCCGGCTGGTGATGGTGTTAGCACTGTCAGGTTCAATTACACCGTAGTGACAGCTGTCAGTTATTTGAAAGAGGGGGGAAAGTTTTCAGGGGATCAGCTCCTCTTTCAGTTGTTCAGCTGATCAGAGAGGTGTCGGGAAACTTAGTGGAGGCCTAGTGGGGGAACGGCTTGGGGTCTCTGGAGGAGCACATTCCCAGCAATGTACCAATGAACTTCCAAAAGGAGAAGACCCTATTCCTGAAGGCTTAGAGGGTCCACGCCCCAGGGTGTCATTATGGATAGATGGAAGCGATGTTAAAGCCATCCTTGACCCCAGGGCGCAGGTCAAGTTGTTGTACAGTTCGTTTTACAACCAGTATCTGAAGCATTTACCCTTGACAACTGCAAGGGCACCGGAGATTTTGAGTACCAGTGCCAGTAATTATCCAGAAGAGGATGATTGATTAATGACCCTGGAGTTCACGGGAGCATTGACTGGGCACCCAGCGTGTCGAGTTGCTTCTGAGGACGTGTGTAGCAGCCTTGAGCTGGTACCGAATTTATATGAGACCCAGCTGCGGTACGGCCTGGGGGAAGTAGCTGAGGGTGAGACCCTCTTAGTAGGCACTCTGAACTACCACAAGGGAGAGGAGTTGACCGCTGAAGACTCCTCAGAGAGAGAGAGAGGTCGTGGTGACTGGACCCTGGCACCGTGGAAGATGGAGGCAGCATGTGTGTGGATTATGCGCCGTGGTTTACTGTGCTGGGTCTGAGGAGTGGATGTTGCCAGATCCCGAGGAGCGCAGCTGTCGAGCCAAAGACGGCCGTTATTAGTTCCCCAGGATTCTTCCAATCCGAACAGATGCCCAAGGGCATATCTGGAGCCCCTGCATCCTTCCCGCGGGGCATGAGGAAGACCATGGGGGACGTGAAGGTGTGTGGAGTTTTAGCGTATATGGATGACTGCCTAGAGCTTGGATTCGCCTGGGGGGGACTATGAGGCGAGGCCAGTGGCTGAGCCTGGGCGACAGAAGCAAAGTGTCAAATGTGGAGGAGTTTTTGGCCGGAGGAGTTTGGTGCAATGTGAGAAAATTGACCCGACATACCAGTTGAACTTCCTGGTATTGGAACAGACGGCGGTGGACATGGGGATGGAAACCCAAGTCGTCAATCGGAATGCGACACGGGAGAGAGGGGATTTGCTCCGCTGAACTGAAAGCTCAGAAATGCAGGCCGGAGACAGAGTGCCGCTCTTGCGGGACGACAATTGCAGACCTGGAATTCACGCTCGTCAAACTGGAGAAGGAGAAACGGAATTCCGAGTCAACACTGCGGTCATGTACTGATGAATTAATCCAGAAAAGATTGGAAGACTTACAAGTTGGGGAAGATCAAGGAAGCGTTCTGACTAAGGCCAACAGAAAACCGAGAGCCCAGGGAGGGGAGTTCGACTACACTCCTGAGGAGGTGAAGAAATGGAGGACAGATCTCGGAAAAGGGAGGCGGACGCTTGAAAGGGACCTGAAGATGAATATCGACAGTTTAAATGAAGTGAAAAAACTGAAAGTTGACCTGGAAGAAGTCATCAGGAGGAAACAACCGGAGGCTGAACACCCTTTAACTGCTGCTTTTCAGGTCAGGGTGGAAGAAGCTGGTGGGGTAACTGCGTCCCAGATTGAGATGGCCAAGAACCGTGAGTCAGAACTGCTGAGGCTGTGGCGAGAGTTGAAGGAGTCCCCGAAGAAGCTGACGTCTCGACTGCAGGAGGCTGAAGGGGTAAGCTCCGGCTAAGTGCTTCAGTTTGAAGAAACTCAAACAGCAGCTGCCGAGCGAGGGAATGAGGAAGAATACGGATTCGAAGGATGATGTGCTGGACATGTGGTACATGCTACCTTTCGCTAACTTCCCTGTGATTGAGGAAGAGACCTTTGGCCCTTCTCCCACTGAATCAGGTATAGCGGGGAGGGCTAGCTGTGGGCAGTCTGGGTTACAGCAGGACCAGGAAGGAAAAGAAGCGGGGCCCCGGACATGGGACAGGGGGCTCCAAGTGAGAGAGGAGTTGGCAAGCAGACCAGAGGTATCCCTAGTAGTGTCTGAGCCTTTAGGGTTTAGGTGTGGGGGTACGGAGGACTTGGAGTATTAGGAAGCTCCCAGATAGGTTGGCCTATGTAGCTCCCGTGGACGGGCGGAAGGTCCGCTGTTTGGGGGAAGAATGTCGCTGTGGGTTTTTGTGTCTGTAGGACTGGTTGGTGAGTTATTTAGAAGTCATGAGGGCATGACTTTTGTTCGGTCGGGGGGGAGAGTGTAAGAGGTGTCTTCTTTTATGGTAACTTCGTAGGCTAATTAAAGTGGCTTCTTTGTTATGTTAAATGCTGAGAAAATCCTTGCGCTAGCAATTAGTTTTGGATTATCTATTGATAAGAGAACGAATGAACCAATTGCAATAGTTGTTATGCTTTCTGTGTGTCTGTAAGATATTGTGATGCGCGGGTTTTTTAGGGGAGAAGGCAGGACAGAGAGACAGAGGATGGACCAGGTGCTGTGAGTCCGCTAACAGGGTCGGACTCTGAGCAGGAGTCCGAGGTCCAGGGTGTTCAGTGAGGAGAGGAGACAGAGACGAACTCACGTGGAGTGTCTGGTCGACCACCGTTGTTGGTCCCAGGCGGCAGGTGGAGGTGGTCCGAGGGGTCGCAGGGTGAAGAAGAAGGGTCCTGAGCTCCAACTGTTTGTGCACGAAGAGATTGAACTTTGATAAGTGTTGTGCCTTTTATTTTCCTTTAGTTCCAGGAATATCTATAAACTGTAAATCATTTAATCATATCTGGTATATTGTCTGTTATTTGGGCGGGGTGGGGTACATCACACAGCATCCACACAAACTGGTTACCCAGTTTGGCGGGACCGAGGGCTGTTTCTCTAGACGGCAGGGGGGCTACAGAACAAAGAGCCATAAATGATTGACTGTCACTTGATGGGAAGAGGGCAATAAATGGATGCTGGCTTGGAGCAGGGCCAATAACAAGGTGCTAAAGTACAGGTACATGACCTATGGCCAATGACACTGGAATACGATATTTGCATTGGATATAAAAGTGGATGCTTCATGTGTGCTGGTAGCGGTAACTTAGAAGAATAACCATCTCAGATACAAGCATGAGCAACCCTGTGGGAAACACGTGGCGAGTGAATTGGGACAACGAGGAACGCCTGGCCAGCGTAAACTCCTTTGTCCGGGGAATACCTTTGCTATTCTTTGACTATTCGGGAGAGTCAGGGATACTTAGCAGGTGTGCACACAAGGTATTTAGTATATGAATTCATGTACTTGTTAGTTTAAACAATAAAGGTACTTGTCAGTAAACACAGATCTCTCTGTGCCTCACTAATCATTGTTCTAAGAGGTATTTCTGACAACACTGTTTCAAGTTGAAACAAAATTGTGCGTATAACAACCCGCAGAATGTACAAAGACTGGTTGAAGCATCTGTGAAGACCCAGCTGCAACAGTCATTCCCATTAGCCTGAAAAGTTTTGAATAGGAGCATTGGTGTTAATTCAGCAGAGTCATTCAGAATAAGGCTTCCCCTTTGGCCTTGGTCACCCTCGAGTTCCTTCTGATTCCCTGTGATGAAAATTCCCTTCCACAGTCACAGTTTCCCCTCTCACTGTGATTTCTCTCTTTAGATCCATTTAGAACAGCAAAGAAAAATCTGATGAAGCACACACAAAATAGATCAGCTAACCTCCTGTGTCAATGGCCGGTTCAGTGGAAGCTGTCGCTGAGCTGTAGGTAGTCACACAGGCAGTTGACATTATGTCGTCCCTAATTACAGGCACTGCCTGGCTCAGTCTAATGGCCTCTCGTCCCTTGCTCATCCTGGCGTGCTTGTTGCCTTTGTAGTGTGCCTCAGCTTGACTCTACAAAGGAAAACAAATGGACCCTGCAATCAGGCTCATTCATAGAACATACAGCATAGAACACAGCACAGGTTCAACATTTTCAGCCCATGGTGTCTGTGTCGAGCATGCTGCCGAATTAAACTAATCCCTTCTGCCTGCACATGACCCACCTCTCTTCACTCCTTGCATCTTCATGTGCCTATTTGAAAGCCTTTTGAATGCCATAATCACATCTGCCACCACCACTGCCCCTGACAGCACATTCCAGGCACCCGCCGCTCCTAATTCTTAAATCTATGTCCTCTGGTATATGGAAAAACAGCCTTTTCCAAAACCTCTCGCTGGAAAACGCTATAGAGCTATTACAACAAAAATTTCATGCCATCTTGAAAGTTTCTTCCCCCAGGCGGTTAATCTGATGAACTATTCTAGTCACCATCCCAGCCCCCACCCCACCCCGCCACCACCATCTATTACCTTAGCCACTGCACTGTAAACACTTTAAACCACTTTTTACAATTCTGTTCACAGTGTAAACACCTGCTGGTATTCATGTACTTATGCACATTTTATTCCATATTCATATGTTAAACTCTAACTTTATTTTTATATACTGTAGTTCTTTATAATTGTTAAAGATTGTTGTTTTTTTGTTGCACCAATACACCACAGAAAATTCCTAATACTTGTAACTATAGATGCCGAATATAGTTGATTCTTGATCCTTGAACATTTTTACCCAGCGAGAAGGGTTCTGGCTGCCTACTCTTCCTATGCTTCTTATTATTTTACAAACTCCTCTCAGGTCTCCCCTTAATTTTCCAAATCTGCAGAGAAAACAATCCATGTTTGTCCAAATTCTCCTTCTTGTTATCACTCTCCAATCGGGACAGCATTCATGTAAACCTCTTCTGAATCCTCCACATCCTTCCTGTAATTGGGCAACCAGAAACGCACACAATGCTCCAAGTACGGCCTGACCAGAGTTTTATACAACTGCAACATATAACCATATAACAATTACAGCACAGAAACAGGCCATCTCGGCCCTTCTAGTCCGTGCCGAACTCCTACTCTCACTTAGTTCCACTGACCTGCACTCGATCCATCACCCTCCACTCCCTTCCTGTCCATATATCTATCCAATTTCACTTTAAACGACAACATCGAACCTGCCTCAACCACTTCTGCTGGAAGCTCATTCCACACAGATACCATTCTCTGAGTAAAGAAATTCCCCCTCATGTTACCCGTAAACTTTTGCCCTTTAACTCTCAACTCATGTCCTCTTGTTTGAATCTCCCCCACTCTCAATGGAAAAAGCCTATCCACATCACTCTATCTATCCCCCTCATAATTTTAAACACCTCTATCAAGTCCCTCCTCAGCCTTCTACGCTCCAAAGAATAAAGACCCAACTTGTTCAACCTTTTTCTGTACTTACTGACTCTTACTGATTCTTTTACTTCATGCTGCTAGTGGCAAACATGCCACATGCCTTCTTTATCACACTGTCTACTTTTTTGCCACTTTCAGGACCTGTGCACTTGGTCCTGAAGATCCCTGTGTTTATCACAGCTGTGAAATGTCTTGTATACTTTCCCTTTACATTCGACCTCCTCACACTTGCCTGAATTAAATTCCATCTGCCATTTCTCCATCCTTAACTGATGTATATCCCGCTGTATCCTTTGACGATCTTCCGCGCTGTCTGTAACTTCAATTTTTGTGTTACCTGCAAACTTACTAACTAACCAAGGATCTGTTCTGGTACCTCTGCTCTATGCTGTTTTATATATATGAAGGTCTCTGTTGACAGCACCAGCTTCTCTGCCTTCATCAGTCACCTTTATACCTCCTCAGAAAAACCCAGTTGTAAAGATATGACCTACCCCACACAAACCCATGCTGTCTGTGCCTATTAGTCCACATTCTTCCAAATACACATGAATCTCATCCCTAGGAATCCTCTCCAGTAGCTTCCCTACCAATGATGTGAAGTTCACTGGCCTATAATTTCCCAGTTTATCCCTATTTCCTTTCATAAGCAAGGACATAACATTTGCTATTCATCAGTTCTCCAGAACTGCACCTGTGGCTAGCCAGGACACAGAGATTTATGTCAAAGCCCCAGCAATCACATCTCTTGCTTCTCTTAATAACCTAGGATAGATCCCAAGAGGTCCCAGGCAATTTAATATTCTGCAAGAGACCCAACATGATCTCCTTCTTGCCCAAAATATGCCCTAGGATTTTAGAACACCCACTGTCCTCTATGAAATTGCCTATATTCTTCCCATTCCTTAAGCCATGTTCTGTCTATTTCCAGATCTGTATTAAGTTTAATCGAGTCCTACAGCAATACAGCACAGATAAATACCCTGCAGTCCAACCAGTCCATGCTGACCGTTGGTGCCCAACCAGCTGGTCACAATTTCCTGCGGGACAAAGATCAGTTACAGATATGAATAGAGAAATGGCAGATGTCGTTTAATCTGGCCAAATGTGAGGTGTTGCATTTTGGGAGAACAAATGTAAATTTGACCACTACTCTTCCTTCTATGGGCAAGTCAATTCTGAATCTAGACAGCCAATTCACCGTGTCCTATCCATCTTAATCTTCTGGATGAGTCTACCATGAGGCACCTTGTCAAATGCCTTACTAAAATCTGTGTAGACAATATTCACAGCTTTACCTACTTCAATCACCTTCATCACCTCCTCAAAAACCACAGTCAAGTTAGGAAGATATGAGTTACCCCACACAAAGCCATATTGACTGTCACTATTTAGCCACAATTGTTGTTGCTGTTCAGTCGTTAAGTCGAGTCCAACTCTTCGTGACCTCGTGGACCATAGGGTCCATAGGGTTTTCATGGCAAGATACGGAAGTAGATTGCCAGGCCTTTCTTCCGCACAGATACTGCTGCTGCCCAGGGTGGGACCCGGCTGGGTTTGAACTCAGGACCATCTGCTTTGATCTCCAGTGCTGATGCCACGACACCACCAGCCGGCCTAAATTTCCTAAATACTTATAATTCCTATCTCAAAGAATCCTCTCCAGTGGTGGTGATGGTGGCATCCTTTAGTCTCGTGAGACCATGGATCTGCGCCTGGAAAGTCTTGCTTCAGTCTGTGTTGGTAGAGCAGCGTCTGTTGTGGCTGCAGAGGCCCACATGGGAGTGACAGTCTCGGCTTCAGCGACTGCATTTGAAGGCGCTGTCCTCCAGTGTTGTCTTGGTGCTGTTTTTCCGACGAGTGCGCTTTTCTTCAGCAGCAAGCCTCAGCTTCTCTTCTCCTCTTTTTAGGCCTCTGCGTAGTTCCAGCCTCCAGCAAGAGCAATCACTTGCGATGTCCTCCCACCTCTCGGCATTCATGTTCAGTGACTTCACGTCTCTCTTGCAGACATCTTTGAAACGAAGGTGGGGCCACCCTTGTGCTCTCTTGCTGGAGACCAGTTCCCCGTACAGCAGGTCTTTCGGGATCCTCCCGTCTGACATGCGGTGTACCTGGCCCAGCCAGCAGAGACGGTGTTGTTGGAGCAGGGTGAAGAGGCTGGGTATCTGGGCACGGGCCAGGACCTCATTGTTGGTGATTCGGTCAGTCCACGTGATGTCCAGGATGCGTGTCAGGCTGCGAAGGTGGAAGGCGTTGAGATGCCGCTCTTGTCTGTAGTAGAGGCTCCAGGTCTCGCTGTCGTAAGGCAGTGTGCTGAGGACACAGGCCCTGTAGACTGCAACCTTGGTGTGCGTCATCAGCTTTCTCTTCTCCCAGACTCTCTTTGTCAGCCTGGCGAATGTTGAGGCTGCTCGTCCAATCCGTCTGTTGATCTCGGGGTCTTGGGAGAGGCTGTCCGTGATGGTGGAGCCAAGGTATGTAAACTCGTGAACTACCTCCAGCTCGTAGTTCTTGATGGTAATGGCAAGGGGGTGCTCAACACCTTGGCCCAACACGTTGGTTTTCTTCAGGCTGATGGTCAAGCTGAAGTCCTGGCAGGCCCTTGAGAAGCTGTCCATGAGGCGTTGCAGTTGCTCTTCAGAGTGTGTTGCCAGTGCTGCATCATCTGCAAACAACATGTTCCTGATGAGTATTTCACGAACCTTGGTTTTCACCCTCATCCGGGACAGACTGAACGGCCTCCCGTCCGATCTGGTGTGGAGGTAGACACCATCAGTAGATGTTCCAAAGGTGTGCTTCAGCATGACTACGTAGAAGATGCTCAACAGGGTGGGGGCAAGCACACAGCCCTGCTTCACACCACTGCGGATGTTGAAGGCCTCCGAAGAAGAGCCGTTGACGCCCTTCATTTCTGTGTGGAATGACTGAACTATCCCGAGGAGCCTCGGGGGACAACCAATCCTGGCAACGATTTTGAACATGCTGTGCCTGCTCACAAGGTCGAAGGCCTTCGTAAGGTCAATGAAAGCGACGTAGAGTGGTTGTTTTTGCTCTCTGCATTCCTCTCGTAGCTGTCGAAGGGTGAAGATCATGTTGATTGTGGAGCATTCTGAGGTGAGCAAAGGCGAAGCTGATTCGAGGGATGAGCCATGCTGGTGTATTGCAAAGTTGGAGCATAACGTGTTCAAGATGGTGTTGGAGTCACCGGAGGTGGTGTTGAAGATGGAGTTAGAGCAAGCAATTCAGAGAGGTGTCATGGTCAAGGAGTTTCGGTGCCCATCCACCTAAACTGGGAGCGAGGTTGGATCAGCGCTGAGCCGATTGCGGTGAGGTGAGGCCTGGGAGCATAATGCTGCAACACGGCCCAGGTCCTAGTGCACAGCATGACCCGGTGTTTGGACGATTTAAATACCAGCCCAGATAGACTGGAAAGGCAGGGTGTTGAGACCGGAGGGAAGTGTTGGGCCAATTCCGCTTGCTCTTCCACAGTGTTCCCTTCGTTCTCCATGGCCCAGAGACTGCTCTGGGTGACATGCGCTTCGTGACTGCGAGCTTCACGGCGATTTGTCATGCTATGTGACGTACTGAGACCAAGGCTATGGACTTGCTGCAGCTGCTCCGGGATTTGGTTCGGTACGCTGTTGCTTGCTTTTATTGTTTCCATGACTTGCGTTTTTCTTTTCTTTCTCTGTGCATTTGGTGTTGGTCTTTTCTTAATTGGGTTCTTTTGGGTTTCTTGTTTTGTGGCTGCCTGTTAGGAGACAAATGTCCAGGTTGTATAATTTATACACACTTTGATAATAAATGTACTTTGACTTTTCTATTTGGCCTGCAAATCCTCTCTTGCGTTCATTACTAGTGTGGATCTGTCTGGCATTCTGGCTAAATATGTTGATCTTCTTAAGGTATTCAGGAAATGAGGTCATCTCCCTGCCTCCTCACCAGCCATATGACTGCACCATTGACCTCTTAACCAGTACTCATCCTCCCCAAAGCCGGCTCTTTTCCCTCTCTTGTTCAAAAGGGATGGCCATGAAGAGTATATCAAGGAGACATTGGCCTTTGGGTTCATCCATCTGTCAACCTCGGCAGCAGGGGCGGGCTTCTCTCTTGTGAGCAAGAAGAATGGCAATCTCCGCCCCTGCATTGATTATCGGCCCCTAAACAATATCACCGTGAAGAACTGCTACCCCCTTCTCCTGCTTGCCTCAGTGTTTGAACATCTAATCCGGAGCCCATCCTTCCTTGCTCGTGTATTGCTGCTCCAGTAATTTGGGAATAGAGGTGGAGGTGAGGATCGTCCAACAGTCAGATCCAGGCCCAGTTGAGAGACCTCCCAACCAGCTGTTTATCCCTGCCACAGTGCACCCCAAAGTGTTTAAATGGGGTCACTCCTCTCTCATCTGGCTGGCAGCCAGGAATTCAATGGACTTGAGAGTTTATCAAGAGATGATTTTGGTAGCCATCTCTGTCCCGAGACGTCCATAACTTTGTCTCTGCCTGTCCCACTTGCGGGTCTGTTATGTCCGTTGCCTGTGCCTCATCGCCCCAGGTCCCACCTCTCAGTGATTTCCTCACTGGGCTGCCCCCATCTAATAGAACACTACCATTTTGGTCGTTGTGTTTCAATTCTCCAAGGCTGCCCACTTCACTGCCCTCCCTAAGCTCCCGTCAGCTCATGAGAACATTACCCTCGTGGTTCAACATGTGTTCAGGATGCACGGCTTTCCTCAGGTCATTGTGTCTGATGGAGAACTATAGCTCACATCCTGTTTTTGGAAGGGGTTCTGACCTCTTGTGGGAGCCACAGCCAGTCTCTCATCAGGTTTCCACCTCCAATCTGCCAACCAGTCTGAGAGAGTGAATCAGGACTTGGAGACAAACCTGCACAGACTTCTCTTTTCCAACCCTATGTCCTGGAGCTCTCAATTGGTTAGGGCAGTGACTGCCCATAATAACCTCCAGATGTCCTCCACTGGCATGTCCCCCTTTGAATGCCAGAAGGGATTCCGGCCAATCTTCTTCCCTGACCAAGACATTGATAGGGAGTTCCTGCTGCTGAACAGTCGGCCCAATGCTACAGTGCACTTAGAGACGAGCCAGGGCTTCCTGCTGCGCGCCCAGAAACAACATGACTGGCAGGTTGATCAGCTCTGCTGACCGGTGAGACATCTCAGGCTACGAGAGAAGGTCTGGCTGGCACCATAAAGTCAAGACCCGCAATTTGGCCCCACACTATGTGGAACCATTCATAGTGGAAAAGGCTGTCAACAAGGTCTCATATAGATTGTGCCTACCAGCATCACTGAAGATCCACCCAGTGTTCCACGTTTTCCAGCTGAAGCAGGTGACTACCTTCCCCTTAGCTCCAGTCACCTCATCCATCCACCCTGACCCCACCACTTGGTGGATGCTCCCCTGGTCTGTACTATGTGGTGCTTCCTGGCACCTTACCAGGTGCGGGTTAAGGTCCAGTACCTCATGAATTGGGAGTGGTATGCTCCTGAGGAATGCTCTTGGATCCCGGCCAAAGAAATCTTGGAGAAATCTCTCATCCAGGACTTCCAATGGGCACAGGTTTGTGGCTCCTTGGGAGCTGCGCTGAGGGAGGGGGGCGGGGGGTGCCCTGTCACAACCACGGACTCTGCTACAAGGTCTATGCACCTGCGCAGGCGTGCTGCAGAATAGGTTTGGCAATCATGAGTATGTATGTGCCAGCTCATTCGTACTTCATTATGATGGTATTTAACTCCCTTCTTTTTGTTCTGGTCTTGATGAGACTTGACCAAAAGCACAGCAACATTTACACTCCCTGCTTACCCTCATTCTTGTTCGAGAGAGAAGACTACCGTTTCGATTGATGCTGTAAAGTGCAGCAATCATTTAGTATCTAGTTATTGGCTTCTAGCTGCAGTGTTGGCATTATCTTTCAGTTTGAGACTGCTAGTTAACTACCCTGTTGGCCTAGCTTTCATTGTTTTCCATTTCCTTTAAATTCTGCAGCAATTTGCCTTAAAGTCAGTGAACTGTTGATCTCTCTCTCTCTCTCTACCGCCCCCCACCCCCAACCATTTGAGCCATATCTGAACCAATTTGACACCTTGAATGTAAAGGATGTGAGTGAGGTGCTTAAAGATCACTTTACATCAGTGTTTACCAAGGAGAAGGATGTGGAGGCCCGTGAGGTCATTTTGGAGAATCCTAACATGCTAGAGCACTTTGAGATAAAAAAAATAAGAAGTGGGGCTCTTGAAGAACATTAAGGTGGATTAGTCTCAAGGCCCTGATGGATGTACCCCAGGTTATTGAGAGGCAGGTGATAAGATTCCTGGGGCCTTGACCTTTGTGTCATCTCTGGCCAGAGACAATGTCCTGGATGACTGGTGAGTAGCTAATTTTGTTCCATTATTTAAGAGGGGAAATAGGGATAATCCTGGAAAGATAGACAGGTGATTTTCACATCAGTGGTAGGGAAAGTAAGGGAAAGGAGTTTTTAGGGATATGATTAATGAGCTTTCAGAAAACCATGGCCTAATTTGGGACAGTCAGTATGCCTTTGTGTAGGGCAAATCATGTTGTATGAACTTGATTTGAGTTTTTCAAAGTGGAGACAAAGGTGATTGATGAAAGTAGAGCTGTGGATCTTGCCTAGATCGATTTTAGTATGACGTTTGACAAGGTCCATCCTGGGAGGCTCTTTGATGTTTGGTGACTTGGCTGCTTGGATTCAGAATTAGATACCCACAGAAGACAGGGGATAAGTGGGACTTATGGGACTTATTCTAACTAGAGCTTGTGACAACTCTGCTGTTTGGATGAAAATGTGCATGGGTGGGTTAGTAAGTTTGGATTCAATATGAAGATTGGTGGTGTTCTGGATAGTGTAGAAGTTTGTCAAAGAACATAACAGGATTTAGATCAGCTGCAGCCACGGTCACTATTACACCTTGGGGTGTCAGAGTTCGGAGTTCAATTCCAACCTGTTCTGTAAGAACGTTAGTACATCCCTCCCATATGCGCATGGGTTTTCTCTGCATGTTCCAGTGTCCTCCAGCAGTCCAAAGATGTACCAGTTAGCAGGTTAACTGGTCATTTTCAGTTGTCCTGTGATAGACTAGGGTTAAATCAATGGGTTGCTGTGGGCACAGATCAGTGGGACCTAGTGTATCACTAAATAAATAAAAATGGATGGAGAAGTAGCAGATGTGATTTAATCCAGCCAGATGTCGGGTGTTGCATTTCGGGAGATCTAATGTGAAGAGGCAGCACACTGATAGTGACAAGATCTTAACAGCATCGACATAGAGAGGGATACTGGGGTTCAAGTTTTTAGCTGACTAAAAGTGGCTGCACAGGTTGATCGGGTGGTAAAGAAGGTGTCTGGCCTTTATTTGTCAAGGTATTGAGTCAAGAGTCAGGAAGTTGCAGTATGTTGCCGATTTATAAACCTCGAGTCTAACCACGTTCAGTTCTGGTCGCCCCGTTATAGGAAGGATGCAGAGGCTTTGAAGAGGGTGCAGAAGAGGTTTATCGTGAACACACACAAAATGCTGGAAGAACTCAGCAGGCCAGGCAGGAGAGATACATAAGGTCCATATCCTTCCATTCTCTGCACATCTATGTGCCTATCATAAATACCTGATATTTTAAGTGCCTCCGATTTGAATTTCCTAGATGGGCCTAGTGTGTATTGCTCAGATTTACAGAATCTGCGGATTTTCTCTTGTTTGAGGTTTATCAGGGTGCTGACTGGATAAGAGAGCATGTGCTACAAGGAGAGTTGGACAAACTTGGCTTGTTTTCTCTGGAGCAGCAGAGACAAAGGGGAGACCAGATAGAGCCTTATAAGATGATGAGAGGCACAGACAGAGTAAACAGCTGGTATCTTTTTCCCAGGTTTGAAATGCCTAATTCTATAGGGCATGCATTTAATGTGATAAAGGGTAAGTTCAGAAATGATGAGCAGGACAAATTTTTTTCACACAGAGAATGGTGGGTGCCTGGAATGCAGTGCCAGGGGTGACAGTGGAAGCAAATATGAAAGAGGCATTTAAAACACATGTTATTTATGATAGGCACCTGAATGTGTAGAGAATGGAAGGACATGGACTTTACGGAGGCAGAAGAGATTCATTTAATTACTAGTTTAATTAGCTCAACATCATGGGCTGAAAGGCCTGTTCCTATTCTGTACTTCTCTATGTTCTATCTTCAAAAGCCTGCCAAAACATATTCCACTCTCCCCTCCTCACAGTCCCCCACCCTGCTCTCATGACTATACCCCTTCCCCACATGAAACCACCACGGTGGGCTTCACAGCTGAACAGGTGAGAAGACAGCTGAAACGTCTCAACCGAAGCAAGGCTGCAAGACCGGATGGTGTCAATACCAGGGTGCTCAAAGCCTGTGCCCCTCAGCTATGTGGAGTACTTCGCCATGTATTCAACCTGAGCCTGAGGCTCCGGAGGGTTCCTGTACTGTGGAAGACGTCCTGCCTCGTCCCTGTGCTGAAGACACCGTGCCCCAGTAGCCTCAATGACTACACACCGGTGGCATTGACCTCCCACATCATGAAGACCCTGGAGAGACTTGTTCTGGAGCTGCTCCGGCCTATGGTTAGGTCACACTTAAAACCCCTCCAGTTCGCCTACCAGCGCCGACTAGGAGTTGAGGATGCCATCATCTACCTGCTGAACCGTGTCTACGCCCACCTGGACAAGCCAGCGAGCACTGTGAGGGTCATGTTTTTTGATTTCTCCAGTTCGTTCAACACCATCCGCCCTGCTCTGCTGGGGGAAAAGCTGACAGCGATGCAGGTGGATGCTTTCCTGGTGTCATGGATTCTTGATTACCTGACTGGCAGAGCATAGTACGTGTGCTTGCAACACTGTGTGTCCAACAGAGTGATCAGCAGCACTGGGGCTCCACAGGGGACTGTCTTGTCTCCCTTTCTCTTCACCATTTACACCTCGGACTTCAACTACTGCACAGAGTCTTGTCATCTTCAGAAGTTTTCTGATGACTCTACCATAGTTGGATACATCAGCAAGGGAGATGAGGCCGAGTACAGGGCTACGGTAGGAAGCTTTGTCACATCGTGTGACAAAGTTTCTGCAGCTTAATGTGAAAAAGACTAAGGAGCTGGTGGTAGACCTGAGGAGAGCTAAGGCACTGGTGACCCCTGTTTCCATCCAGGGAGTCAGTGTGGACGTGGTGGAGGATTACAAATACCTGGGGATACGAATTGACAATAAACTGGACTGGTCAAAGAACACTGAGGCTGTCTACAAGAAGGGTCAGAGCCATCTCTATTTCCTGAGGAGACTGAGGTCCTTTAACATCTGCCGGACGATGCTGAGGATGTTCTACGAGTCTGTGGTGGCCAGTGCTATCATGTTTGCTGTTGTGTGCTGGGGCAGCAGGCTGTGGGGAGCAGACACCAACAGAATCAACAAACTCATTCATAAGGCCAGTGATGTTGTGGGGATGGAACTGGACTCTCTGACGGTGGTGTCTGAAAAGAGGATGCTGTCCAAGTTGCATGCCATCTTGGACAATGTCTCCCATCCACTACATAATGTACTGGGTGGGCACAGGAGTACATTCAGCCAGAGACTCATTCCACCGAGATGCAACACTGAGCGTCATAGGAAGTCATTCCTGTCAGTGGCCATCAAACTTTACAACTCCTCCCTTGGAGGGTCAGACACCCTGAGCCAATAGGCTGGTCCTGGACTTATTTCCTGGCATAATTTACATATTACTATTTAATTATTTATGGTTTTATTGCTATTTAATTATTTATGGTGCAACTGTAACGAAAACCAATTTCCCTCGGGATCAATAAAGTATGACTATGACTACTAAGTGTCCAAACGCTGAAATGTTAATTCTGTGTAACTCTCCACAGATGCTGCCTGATCTGCCCAGAAGTTCGGTTTTATTTCAAATATCTAGCATTTATGTTGCTTCGTGCTTGGCCAATAAATACCGCTCACTGTTCCAATCTGCTCTCCACCAACTCCTGCTCATCAGGTCAGGAATGACCTGAAACGTAGGACACTTGCCTGGGAGTTGAACCGCCGGTGACAAATGTTGCAGGAAATGATATGCTTCTTACTGGGAGGTAGAGGAATCTTGAACAGAGGACTGATGACCACCCTCTGCACGACATCGATCTAGGTGGAGTCAAAGTACAGAACAACATCAGAACCAAGACATCACCCACAAGCTCCAATAGTAATCAGGAGCAATAGTGTGCTGGGAAAACTCAGCATCTGTGGGAGGAAGGAAATTGTCAACAGTTTGGGTCAAAACCCTACATTAGGATTTCAGATGTCAACAGTTTCTTTCCTACGACACATGCTGCTCGACCCATTGACTTCCTCCAGCAGACATGGGGTGCTTTAGATCTCTTCTACTTCCCGTGGTAATAAGTTGGCTTGGCCCAAAAAATTAATAAGAAAATACATAAGATCATCACAAGTAAATGTTTGAACAAACAGTGAGCAAGATGGCACCAGCAAACAATGTGGTATCCTTCAGACAGTCCATGAAGCCATTTATTTTACTTATTTCAAATATGACTCTACTACTAAGCTATATGCGATTGGAACCTGTGATTTACATGTTGATGATGTGTATTTCAGCTGACTGAGTGATCTAGTGCTTTGCTGTCTCTGCAAACCTCTCTGTTCAGTGAGGTTTGGAGAGGAGTGCGCAGCCTGGAGGCAAAGAAGATGGGATGCGAGCCCATGATCACCTCCATTTTTCACCAATCTCGCTGATTAAAGCACCGAGCATGATTGAAATTAATGAGGCTGAGAGGGGAAGGGGAACGGGTGTTCACTGCCATCAGCCCGCATTCGATCAATTTCCCTCTCCCTCTCACTCTCTGCTGCCGGAGCAAAGTGCCAGAGTCTTGGGCTTTGTGCAAGGTTTGATCAGTGCACTTTGTGGATTGGACTCATTTTTACAGGATTCTAAACTTCATGTTACATATATTCCTGATTTCTGGCTACTCTTTTTTTTTTAATTGCTATTTTGCACAATTATGATTGTGGCAGACCAACTGTGTGGCCTGCAGTCAACAGCACTAAATAGATCTGAACTGAACTGCACTGAACGTTCCTGGACTGTTTCATGGACTCTGCGGTTTGATGTTTAATATTCTGTGTGCTATTCGCTCATAGTTTGCTATTTGCACCAGATGTTCTCTTTTTGTGCTTTCGGCGTTTCATGTTTTCTTTGAACGGGTTCCATGGTGTTTCTTTGTTTGGTGGCTGTCTGTGAGGAAGACGATCTCAGGGTTGTATACTGCATACATACTTTGATAACAAAAGGGGACAGCTACAGTCATTTAAGGACTCTGTTATATTGCTATTTCTTGCTCATTACTTATTGCTATTGATTTATACCTGCATTTGCAGTGTGTTTACAGTCACTATTCAATTCTCGTGGTCATGCTCTCTCTCTCTCTCTCTCTGTGAGGACTCTGCTATATTGTTATTTCATGCTCGTTACTTATTGCTATTGATTTATACCTGCATTTACACAGTGTGTTTACAGTCACGATTCAATTCTCATGGTCATGCTCTCTCTCTCTCTCTCTCTCTCTGTGAGGACTCTGCTATATTGTTATTTCATGCTCGTTACTTATTGCTATTGATTTATACCTGCATTTACACAGTGTGTTTACAGTCACGATTCAATTCTCATGGTCATGCTCTCTCTCTCTCTCTCTCTCTGTGAGGACTCTGCTATATTGTTATTTCATGCTCATTACTTATTGCTATTGATTTATACCTGCATTTACATAGTTTGTTTACAGTCACTATTCAATTCTCGTGGTCATGCTCTCTCTCTCTCTCTGTGAGGACTCTGTTATATTGTTATTTCATGCTCGTTACTTATTGCTATTGATTTATACCTGCATTTACATCGTTTGTTTACAGTCACTATTCAATTCTCGTGGTCATGCTCTCTCTCTCTCTCTGTGAGGACTCTGCTATATTGTTATTTCATGCTTGTTACTTATTGCTATTGATTTATACCTGCATTTGCACAGTGTGTTTACAGTCACTATTCAATTCTTGTGGTCATGCTCTCACTCTCTCTCTCTCTCTCTCTGTGAGGACTCTGCTATATTGTTATTTCATGCTCGTTATTATTGCTATTGATTTATACCTGCATTTGCACAGTGTGTTTACAGTCACTATTCAATTCTCGTGGTCATGCTCTCTCTCTCTCTCTCTGTGAGGACTCGGCTATATTGTTATTACATGCTCGTTACTTATTGCTATTGATTTATACCTGCATTTGCACAGTGTGTTTACAGTCACTATTCAATTCTCGTGGTCATGTTCTCTCTCTCTCTGTGAGGACTCTGCTATATTGTTATTTCATGCTCGTTACTTATTGCTATTGATTTATACCTGCATTTACACAGTGTGTTTACAGTCACTATTCAATTCTCGTGGTCATGCTCTCTCTCTCTCTCTGTGAGGACTCTGCTATATTGTTATTTCATGCTCGTTACTTATTGCTATTGATTTATACCTGCATTTACATAGTTTGTTTACAGTCACTATTCAATTCTCGTGGTCATGCTCTCTCTCTCTCTCTCTCTGTGAGTACTCTGCTATATTGTTATTTCATGCTTGTTACTTATTGCTATTGATTTATACCTGCATTTGCACAGTGTGTTTACAGTCACTATTCAATTCTCATGGTCATGCTCTCTCTCTCTCTCTGTGAGGACTCTGCTATATTGTTATTTCTTGCTTGTTACTTATTGCTATTGATTTATACCTGCATTTACATAGTTTCTTTACTGTCACTGTTCTATAGGTTTGCTGAGCACGCCCACAGAAAAAGAATCTCGGGGTTGGATGTGGCGACCTATGTACTCTGATAATATTCACTGGCACCTCCTTAGTGCTAAAGGTTTCGAGGGGATGGGATTTGTTAGGTGTATTCAGGAAGAATATGTGTACAGGCTGATTACAGAAGAGGCCATACCAGATCTACTATTGGGAAATTAAGCTGATCAGGTGTCAGATTGTAATAAGGGATGTAGTCGGTCAGTCAATGCACAATGGAAATGTGGAGGTTGTGTATGGAACACCTGAATGGGGTTCTGGATAGGACTGAGGCAGGGAAAGGGTGGTAGGGTGAAGGAACCATGGTTGACACATCTAGTAAAGAGGAAGAAAGAAGCTTATTTAAGGTTTAGGAAGCAAGGATCAGACAGGGTCCTAGAGAGTTAAAAGGTAACCAGGAAGGAGTTTAAGAATGAACACAGGCACTGTAATGCCAGGATTTTCTGGAGGGTCCTTTGTTCTACCACAGCCTCAGGTATGTCCAGTTTAGCTCCCATAATAGAGACAACCTTTCTAATCAGCTTGTTGAGCCTGTTGGCATCACCCATGTTGATGCCATTGCCCCAGCACACCACCACATACTGGTGACAACAGACTGGTAGAACATCTTGCCATTAACCCGGTATTCTGCCTTGAAATTCAACCTCCAAAATGAATCAATTCACACCTTTCCAGGTTAAACTTACTAACCCAACCTTCTAATTCCTCAACCTATTAACTTATAAAAATCACAAAGAGCAGGACTTCCGGAACAGATCCCTGCAGGGCTCTACTGTGGGTATTTAAAGCTGCCCATGCATCGCCAGTGCCAACCTGTCCACCATCAAGGACATTGTTTTCAGAAAGATGCTGGAAGAAGCCCAGCAATATTCTGAAGAATCCCACCCACCCTGCTTATGGACTGTCTGTCCCACTCCCATCAGAGAAGAGACTGCGCAGCATCCATGCCAGGACAGCAGTGTTAGCTGTGAGGAGGATGCTAAGAGGATGCAGGGTGACTTGGATAGGTTAGGTATTGGGCAAATTCATGGCAGATGCAATTTAATGTGGATAAATGTGAGGTTATCCACTTCAGTGGCAAGAACAGGAAAACAGATTATTATCTGAATGGTGGCCGATTAGGAAAAGGGGAGGTGCAACGAGACCTGGGTGTCATTGTACACCAGTCATTGAAAGTGGGCATGCAGGTACAGCAGGCGGTGAAAAAGGCGAATGGTATGCTGGCATTCGTAGCAACAGGATTCAAGTACAGGAGCGGGGAGGTACTACTGCAGTTGTACAAGGCCTTGGTGAGACTACACCTGGAGTATTGTGTGCAGTTTTGGTCCCCCAATATGAGGAAAGACATTCTTGCCATAGAGGGAATACAAAGAAGGTTCACCAGATTGATTCCTGGGATGGCAGGACTTTCATATGATGAAAGACTGGATCGACTAGGCTTATACTCTCTGGAATTTAGAAGATTGAGGGGGGATCTTATTGAAACGTATAAAATTCTGAAGGGATTAGACAGGCTAGATGCAGGAAGATTGTTCCCGATGTTGGGGAAGTCCAGAACGAGGGGTCACAGTTTGAGGATAAAGGGGAAGCCTTTTAGGATTAAGATGAGGAAAAACTTCTTCACACAGAGAGTGGTGAATGTGTGGAATTCTCTGCCACAGGAAACAGTTGAGGCCAGTTCATTGGCTATATTTAAGAGGGAGTTAGATGTGGCCCTTGTGGCTAAAGGGATCGGGGGTATGGAGTGAAGGCAGGTACAGGGTTCTGAGTTGGATGATCAGCCATGATCATACTGAATGGCAGTGCAGGCTCGAAGGGCCAAGTGGCCTACTCCTGCACCTATTTTCTATGTTTCTAGGACCATTAGAGTCAAAA
The DNA here is from genome assembly GCF_963921235.1 of Mobula hypostoma. Lineage (NCBI taxonomy): Eukaryota > Metazoa > Chordata > Chondrichthyes > Myliobatiformes > Myliobatidae > Mobula > Mobula hypostoma. Next base: position 15,352,930 of record NC_086129.1, on the reverse strand, counting down.
ACAGTTACTTCTCCCAAGCCCATCAGGCTGATCAACACCTCCACCTATTAACCAACCCCACCAGCACCACCACCTGGTCTTCTGGGAGGCGTCCCAGATTCTGGGATGACTGACTTCCAACCAGTAGAACATCTGCCCTTGAAGCCCATTGACTTCAGTTTCATTGGGTGTCTTGATGTCAAGAATTACCACACTCTGCAATTCAGTTCTTTTATCTGTGTTTGAGCCAAGGCTTTAATAAGGCCTGATGGTGTGGAGCAGGCTGATTGGGACTGGGACTGTGATATGACTGGAGACTGTGTACTTCTTTGATGATGTGTGTTAGTGATAGTCATCCAGGGGGTGCATTTGTCTGCCCACTTCACTTCATTTACACAACTTTCTAGGAAATTACAGGACATTTACTAGTTTATATTCCAGCTTCTCTTTAAATTTTTCAATTCATCTTACAGTTTTGATTTTGGAAGAAATGTTGCAGTGTTTTGTGGCTCCTTGTGTTACTGTTCTCCACACTCCTAATTATCACACCAGTCTCTAGCTGATTGACAGCAGAATGTTGATTTTCTGTAATTCAGCCTTGACTTTACTCACTGTGCGGTTGTTAATGAGCCTGTTTTGAGAACACAGATCAAATGGGATAGAGACAACTGGCTTCACCATCCGCTGTCCTGCAGTACTGTGGGGCCCTGGGATTGCTGGGATTATATTGTATTGATTAATGGTTCCTGCAAACACAAACAAAAATCCAAACCATTACTGAAGAGCAGTGATTATTAGTCCAGAAAAATAACAATATTGAATTGAATTGAAATGATCTTTATTGCCATTATACATAGGTACAATGAAACTCTATTTGGCTTCCTCTCTGGCAATTAAATAAAGCGGTAAATAAAAGCAAGACAGCAATAGAAAAACAGTATTAAATAGATAAGCAGCAGAAAATAGGTTGCAGCAGCACCAGAATATCACAGTAATGCACAAAGTGCCGTTAGTGCAAGTATTTGAGTCCTTGTGTGTTCATGTGTGTGCTCACAGTTTCAGTCATTCTTGGTGCCGATCGGCTTAAGACGGAACGTGTGCGACAGCTTCTGGTAGTCAAAAAGATAAGAAATCCAACCAAAAAGATGACCAAAAGAACATTTTCTGTGGTAAATTGTGTTAAATTATCGCCACAAACAGTGAACAGGCAAGGATGGCGAGGGGAGTTCGGGGGTTGTGCCGAGATGGTGTGTTGCAGAATCGTTGTAGATGGAGTTTCCGATGCCCGTGTAGCTGCCCTGAGTGCAAGGTCTGATTGCTCTGTGTGACAAAAGAGGAAGTCAGAGCCCGGGCAGAGGAGTTTCGGTGCCCGTACAACTGGCTCGGGTGCGGGGTTGAATCGCTCTGGCGCCGAGCTGATCGGAAGAGCTTGACAGTGGCTTCGGGCTGAGCAGTAGTATCTGGGCCAGGAGCGAGTCACTAGGCAGCGTGGTCTAGGCCCGGTACCTGGGTCCTACTGCGAGGTACAATATGCTGTCCAGACAGTTTAAACACTGGACCAGATCTGTGGCAAGAGTCAATTTCACTCACTCTCCGCAATGTTCACTCCTCTCTCCAGGGTGCCGGAACCTCTTGCTGTTCCGTCATTGGGGCAATTTAAACACCAGCCCAAGTAAACTAAAAAGACAGGGTGGCGGGATCCGAGGCGAGAGCCATTCTCCACGATGGTCACTCCTCTCTTAATGGCGCTGAGGATATGAAGATTGCCCCAGCCGCTGTGCTCCGTGCTAATACGATGAACTAATACGATGAACTGATAAGTGAAGCTTTGGGCCTACTCCGGGCTGATCCGGGGTTCAGATCTGAGGACTCCATTTTGGTTCAGAATGCTGTTGGTCACGTCAATCGTTTGCACGATTTGTATTTTTTTTCTTTCTCTTGCGCATCAAGTGTTGGTCTTATTTTTATTTTTATTCTTTTTTCCTTTAATTGGGTTTTTTCAGGTTTCACGCTTTGTGGCTACCTGTGAGCAAGCAAACCTCAAGGGTGTATAATTTATACATTCTTTGATAGTAAATGAACCCTGATCACAACTCAACCTTCAACACCATAATATCAAGTAAGTTCATTACTAAGCTCTTGAATTTTGGACTTGCCTGCTCCATCTACAACTGGCTTCGTGACTTCCTGATCAGTAGACCTGAGTCAGCCCAAATTGGTCACAACGTTTCATCCACCCTGATCCTTGTGTGCCTGCTCCCCTGCTCTCCTCCCTGTGTGCTGGTGACCATTTGGCCAGGTGCTGCACCAACTCGATGACACCACTTTTATAGGCTGGATCAGCAACAACAGGAAAGAGATTGAAAACCTTGTGTCCTGGTGTCAGCCACCAATCTAGTACTTCATGTTCCTGGGTACCCATGTCACCAGCAACTTCTCCTAGTCCCTCCATACTGATGAGTGATCAAGAAAGCACATCAGTGTGTGTTCTTTCTTAGCTGTCCAAGCAGATTTAGCTTTTCCACGAGGAGTCTCTCAAATGTCCATTTCTGCGCAATAGAAAGTACCTCTCAGTCTGGTGTGGAAACTGTTCTGCTCTGAACCATTGGAACATGCAGGGAGTGGTGAACACTGCCCAGCTATCAAAGGCTCGACACTTACTTCCATCCGGCCTGTTTTTCCAGTGCATTGCTTCAGGAAGGCTGACAATGATGCCTGCTTCCCTGGCCATTCCCTTTTCTCTCTTCTACCTTCTGGCAGAGAATACCAGAGTACCAGAGTCAAAAACACTTTGGGGCTCAGACTTCAGGCTTCGGAACCAATGATATCCCTTTGATATAAATCTCATCCCTTTCCCTGTGGTGCTCCCACCTTCTCGGGGTCTTAACTTCAACTCTCTTGGTTATTCTGTTATTGTCATTTAAACATTCCCTTTTCCACTACTTCACGTTACATTGCCATTGTTCCACCACTCTGTTGCTTTGTGCTTGTCATTGTATTTATTGTGATCATGTGTACTGTTTACTCTGTAAGCTTCACATGAGCAATATATTTCTTTACAGGCTGATGTACAAGACAAACTACTCTGAAACGGTGTAGGATTAGTGGAAGTGGGTGCTTGATGGATGGCACAGACTTGATGGGCTGAAGGGCCTATTTCCATGCTATGAGGCTCTATGATTCTATCAAGTTTCCTATTACCATTGCTGAGCCTTACTGCCAGCCACTGTGCCATTGACCTGGCTATTACAGCTGTGCCCTGATAGGACATGCCCCCCCACCCCGACAGAGCTATCCAAAGGGATAGAATTGCTGCTAAGGGAAATGGCACTGTCAAGGAGCTGCAGATGGAGTCGGAAGCAGTCCAGGTCATCCAACTCACATCTACTGTGATGAAGTGCCTTGAGAGGCTGGTCACGGCCAGAATCAACTGCTGCCTAAGCAAGGACCTGGATCCACTGCAATTTGCCGATGGTCTAGAGCAGATGAAATCTCACTGGCTCTCCACTCAGCCTGGAGCACCTGGACAATAGCAATATCTATGTCAGGCTGCTGCTTATTGACTACAGCTCAGTGTTCAACACAATCATACCCTTAGTACCAATCAACAAGCTCCAAAACCTGGGCCTCTGTACCTCCCTCTACAGCTGGATCCCTGGCTTCACCTTCGGGAGACCACAGTCAGTGTGGACCGGCAATAACATCTTCTCCTCGCTGACAATTAACACCGCAGCACCTCAAGGATGTGTGCTTAACCCACTGCTCTACTCTCTCTATACCCGTGACTGTGTGGTTAGGCAGAGCTCAAATTACATATATAAATTTGCCGATGAAATGAGAATTTCATGTGGGGACGAGGAAGCTTATGGGAGTGAGATAGACCAAAGAACTGATTGTGGACTTCAGGAAAGGGGAGCCGAGGGAACACACACTCGTCCTCATCGAAGAATCAGCAGTGGAAAGGGTGAGCAATTTCCAGTTCCTAAGTGTCAACATCTCTGAATATCTGTCTTGGGCCCAACATATTGTAGTAATTACTAAAAAGGCACAACAGTGGCTATATTTCATTCGGGGTTTGAGGAGATTTGGTACATCACCAAAGACACTCAAAAATTTCTACAGAGGCACGGTGCAGAGCATTCTAACTAGTTACATCTCCATCTGGGATGCAGGGGTCACTGCACAAGATCGGAAAAACCTGCAGAAAGTTACAAAAACAGCCACTTCTATAACCCATCCCATAAAAACCCAGTGCTACAGAAATGCCAACAGAAGCTCTTTCAGTCCAAACACAGGACCAAAAGAAGCTGCAGAAGGTTGTAAATCCAGTTAGCTCCATCTTGGGTACTAGCCTACAAAGTATGCAGGACATCTTTAGGGAGCGGTGTCTCAGAAAGGCAGCGTCCATTATTAAGGACCTCCAGCACCCAGGGCATGCCCTTTCCTCACTGTTACCATCAGGTAGGAGGGACAGAAGCCTGAAGGCACACACTCGGCGATTCAGGAACAGCTTCTTCCCCTCTGCCATCCGATTCCTAAATGGACATTGAAGCATTGGACACTACCTCACTTTTTTTAAATATACAGTATTTCTGTTTTTGCACATTTTTAAAATCTATTCAATATACATAATTAATTTACATGTTTATTTATTATTATTTTCCTCTCTGCTAGATTATATATTGCATTGAACTGCTGCTGCTAAGTTAACAAATTTCATGTCACATGCCGGTGGTAATACACCTGATTCTGATAGCTCCATCATGGGCACTAGCCTCCCCAGCATCGAGGATATCTTCCAAAGGCAATGCCTCAGAAAAGGAGGCATCTGTCAATACCAAGACATGTTCTCTTCTCATTGCTACCATCAAGGAGGAGCCTGAAGACACTCACTCAACATTTTAGGAGCAACTTCCTCCCTTCCGACATCAGATTTCTGAATGGACAATGAATCCATGTGCACTTCTCCTTCAGCCCATTACCCCTGACGGGGCATAGGCTGTCGTCAGTAGCTTGCCAGTGTCCTGGGCCAGTCTTTCAAGTTCTTTCAGGCGTAGCCCATCTTCTTGGTGTATCCTTCCTCTTCCAGGAAAGAGGCCTTTGGAGCCCCTGTTGGCATTTCTGTAGCGCTGGGTTTTTAATGGGAGGGGTTGCTTACCCCGTGTCCAACCCTCCTCCTTTCGCAGTCAGGCTTGGGACCATCCATGGAGGAATTACATGTTTTGTTGCTATCTTCTTACAATACTTATTTAATTCTATTTTATGTGTATTATATATTTCTTATTGTAGTTTTTATTATGTATTGCAATGTACTGCTGCCACAAAACAACAAGTTTCATAATATACGTCTGTGATATTAAACCTGATTCTGATTCAAGATGCTGAGGCTATTGAAGACAAAAATGTCAGTAAGGGGGTCACAACTGAGGTGCAGGCTGCAGGTAAAAGTTGGTGACTATCAGGAAAGGGAGAAAGGCTGGATAGGTAGTCTCCTAAAAAACAAGTATACTGTTTTAGATACTGTTGGGGGCTGTTCATTCAGGAGTAAGCACCACAGTACTCAGGTCTGTGACACCTGGACCAATTTTGAGGCATAGTTGGCATCAAGGTGGACAGGACTATAGTGACAAGGGACTCTATAGTTGTGGGGGGTGATGGCAGAAAACAAATTCCATGGCCACAGGAGAGAGGACAAGTTGGTGTCAGGGTCAAGGCCATCTCTGAGTGGCTGCAGAACATCTCCAAGGTAGAGGGTGAGCAGCCAGAGGTCGTGGTGAACATTGGTACAAATAACATACTGTAGATAGAGAAAGGTTTCAGGTCCTGCAGCGTGAATATAGGGAGTATGAAAAGAGATTAAATGGCAGGATTTCAAGGTCAGTGATCTCTAGATTACTCCCAGTGCCATGAGCTAGTGAGAGCAAAAATAGGAAGATATGGCAGATGAATGTATGGCTGAAGAGTTGGTGCATGGGCAAAGATTGGTTTTATGGACCATTAGGATGTCTCGAAGCACTCAAAAGCTTCTACAGATATACTTTGGAGAGCATCCTGACTGGCTGTATCACTGTCTGCTATGGGAGGGGTCTACTGCACAGGATTGAAGTAAGTTATAAAGTTAGTCAGCTCCATCATGGGCACTAGCCTCCATCTTCAAGGAGCAGTGCTTCAGAAAGCCGGTTTCCATCATCAATGACCCCCACAACCCAGTACATGCCCTCTTCTCATTACTACCGACAGGAAGGAGGTACAGAAACCTGAAGGCACACAATCAGTGATTCAGCTTCTTTCCTTCCGCCATCTGATTTCTGAATGGACATTGAACCCGTGAGCACTACCTCACCACTTCTTTTTCATTTCTGTTTTTGCACTACTTATCTTAATTTAACTATTTAATATACATTTATATATTGTTACATGCTCAAGGAGATCTGTTTTTTTGTGAGAACACCTGATGTGATTTTCCCGCCAATGAGAGGCCACATGATGACATGTGCACCATGGGTATATAAGGGTCGACCCCAGATGACGCAGTTAGTTTTTAGTTTGTAGATTTCCAGGTAGAACATGCTGTGTCTCCATTTCTGTTGCGTGTTTGTTTTTGTGACGCAGTTTCATTTTTAAAACGGAGTTTTGCGTTCTGTTGCAAGATACAATATTATTGGACTGGAAATTTTTGGCTAGATGTGCTGATTTACCAATTCCAGCAGTAGAAGGGAGAGTGAAGAATTTATCGAAGTACAGGATTGAAAGATTGAGAGGAGTCAGCATCGTTTGGCAGTTTAATAAAGGATAGACCTTATTGAGTCTTTGTTGAAGGAGTAGCGACCCGCATCAAGATAACTCTTGCCAAGACAGCAAAGAGTTCATGCAAGGTTGGCTCTCTCTCTCTCTCTCTCTCTCTATCTAAAAGGAAATTAAGGTCAGTTGTTTTAAACTGTTAAATTACTGCATCGTGAATCCTTTGGACAGAACCAGCAGGAAAGTCGCGTCAATGAAGAAATCCTTCTCCAGAGAAGTCTTTCCCAATTGAACGTATAAATCTGTTGGACTTTGGAACTTACCATTTTAAGAACTCTATCTGACTTTATCACTTTAAGAACTGATTTTGCATTTAACGCTTTAAGAACCAGTGCCGAGTGACAATTTGTTGAACGGCTGCATAACGGTTAACTTCCAGTTAAAGTTTTCGTTTGCTTTTTCCTTATCGTTTATCGGTGCTTAATAAATGTTTGGTTGTTTTTATATAACCTGTCTCGATTGATATTCATTGTTGCCGGTTACATAACAATATATTTTTTGTAATTTAGTTTTTTTTGTATATTTATCATTGTAGTGCTGCTGCAAAGTTATCAAGTTTCATGACGAATGCCAGTAATATTAAACCTGATTCTGATTCTCATTCTGGGACAGAGATGACCTGTACAAGAGGGACGGGTTACACCTGAGAGTAGATTTGCTACTGCTACTCGGGAGGTTTGTAACTTGATTTGCAGGGGATGAGATCCAGGGACATCTCGGACTGGGTCCACAGCATTCTGAAAGAGGAGGGTGAACAGCTGGAAGTCATGGTACATATTTGTACCAACAACATAGGTAGGAAAAGAGAGGAGATCCTGAAGAGAGAATATAGGGAACTAGGTATAAAGCTGAAAAGCAGGACCTCCAGGATAGTAATTTCTTGATTGCTGCCTGTTCCACGTGCCAGTGAGGGCAAGAAAAGGGTGGTTCAGCAGATGAATGTGTGGCTGAAGAATTGGCACAACAGGCAGATGGCTGGATCATTGGGATCTCTCCTGGGGAAGGTATGACCTGTACAAAAAGGGCAGGTTACACCTGAACACAAGGGGACCAATGTAATTGTGAGCAGGGTTGCTACAATCTCTTGGCAAGGGTTTAAACTAATTTGGCAGGGGGTTGGGAAGCAGAGTGACAGGGCTGAGGATGGGGCAGTCGGTATACAAGTTTCCTGCACTGTGTAGTGAGACAGCAAGGAAGGCCAGGCAGATGATTGGGCAAAATTTCAGTCAATAAGATGAGTTAAAGTGAAAAAGGGGACCAAAATCAAAAAGGGTGATGAATTACAGGACTGAAGCTGTCATAACTGAATGCCCACAATACAGGGAATAAGGTAGATGATCTTGTAGTTAGAGATTGGCAGCTATGACATTGAGGGGATCACTGAGTCATGGCTGAAAGAAGATTATATTTGGGAGTTTAACACCCAAGGATACACATTAGATCAAAAGGACAGGAAGGTAGACAGAGGGGATGAGGTGGTTCCGTTGGTAAAAATTGAAATAAAAAGTGAAATAAAATGACCGAGGATCAGAAGATGTAGAGTCCTTATACGCAGAGTTCAGAAACTGTAAGAGTAAAATAACCCTGATGGGAGTTACTGTATACACAGCCCTCCAAATGCTACACAGGGTGTGGGCTGCAAGTTACAATACGAGATAGGAAAGGCATGTGTAAAGGCAATGTTGAGATAGTCATGGGGGATTTCAACAAGCAGGCAGATTGAGAAAATCAGGGTGGCGCTGGATCCCAAGAGAGGGAATTTGTAGAATGTCTACAAGATGGGTTTTTTAAGAGCAGCTTGTGGTGAAGTCCACTAGGGGAAAAGGCAATTCTGGTTTGTGTGTTGTGTAATGAACCATATTTGATTAGGAAGCTTAAGGTAAAGGAACCCTAAGGGGCCAGTCATCATATGATAGAATTCACCCTGTAGTTTGAGAAGGAGAAGATTAAAATCAAATGTATCAGTATTACAGTGTAGTAAAGGGGTTTACAGAGGCACGAGAGAGGAGCTGGGCAAAGTAGATCGGAAAGGGACATTAGTGGGGATGACAGCAGAGTAGAAATCGCTGGTATTTATGGGGGAAGTTTGGAAGGCACAGGAACAATACATCCCAAAGATGAAAAAGTATTCTAAAGTGAGGATGAGGCAGTTGTGGCTGACAAGTCAAAAAAAGCATAAAAGCAAAATAGAGGGGATATAATATAGCAAAAATTAGTGGGAAGGCAGAGGATTGGGAAGCTTTTAAAAGCCAACAGAAGGCAACGAAAAAGGCAATAAAGAGAGAAAAGGTGAAATATGAAACATAGAAAAAACAAAGAAACATAGAAACATGAAGGTAAGCTAGCCAATAATATGAAAGATAACAACTTTTTTTCAGATATCCAAAGAGTGAAAGAGAGATGAGAGTAGATATTGGACCACTGGAAACTGATGCTGGAGTGGTAGTAATGGGGACAAAGAAATGGCGGACAAACTTAAACAAGTACTTTGCGTATGAGCCTTCACTGTGGAAGACACTAGCAGCATGCCAGGAATGCGAAAATGTCAGGGAGCAGTTGCTTTTATGAGGGAGAAGGTAGTTGGGAAGCTAAAATGTATGAAGGTCGATAAGTCACCTGAACTAGATGGACTATACCCCAGGATTCTTAAAGAGGTAGCTGAAGAGATTGTGGAGGCATTAGTAATGATCTTTCAGGAATCACTAGATTCTGTAATGGTTCTAGAGGACTGGAAAATTGGAAACATTGCTCCACTCTTTAAGAAGGGAGGGAGACAGAAGAAAGGAAATTAAACGCTGACTTCAGTGGTTGGAAAGAAGCTGGAGATTATTATTAAGGATTACGTTTCAGGGTGCTTGGAGGCACATAATAGGCCAAAGTCAGCATGGCTTTCTAAAGGGGAAATCTTACCTGACAAATCTGTTGGAATTCCTTAAAGAAATAACAAGCAGTATTGACAAAGGAGAGCCAGTGGATGTTGTTTATTTGGATTTTTGGAAGGCCTTTGACAAGGCACCACACATGAGGCTGCTTAACAAGATAGGAACCCATGGTATTACAGGAGAGATACGAGTATGGATAGAAGTTTGGCTGACTGGCAGGAATAAAGAGGGCTTATTCTGGTTGGCTGCTGGAGACTAGTGGTGTTCCGCCAAGGTCATTGTCAGAACCACTTCTTTTCTTGTTGTATGCCAATGATTTGGATGAAGGAATTGGTGGCTTTGTGGCCAGGTTTTCAGATGATATGAAGATAGGTGGAGGCGCAATTAGTGTTGAGGAAGCAGGGTGTCTGCTGAAGGACAAAATGGGAGAATGGGGAAAGAAGTGGCAGATGGAATATAATGCAGGGAAGTGTATGGTCATGCACTTTGGTAGGAGGAATAAGGCATAAACTATTTTCTAAATGGGGAAAAGTGCAAAAATCAAAGGAATTTGGCAGTCTTCGTGCAGGAATCCCTAAAGGTTAATTTACAGGCTGAGTTAGTGGTAAGGAAGGCAAATGCAATATTAGCATTCATACTGAGAGGACTAGAATACAAAAACAATAATGTAATGTTGAGACTTTATTGGGAATTGGTCCTGCACTTTGAAGTATTGTGAGCAGTTTTGGGCTACTTACCAAAGAAAAGGTGTACTGGCATTGGAGATGGTCCAGAGTAGGTTCACAGGAATGAAAGGGTTAATGTATGAGGAGCATTTGATGGCTCTGGGCCTGTACTCACTGGAGTTTAGAAGAATGAGGGAGAATCTCACTGAAACCTCTCGAAAATCAAAAGGCCTGGATTGAGTGGATCTGGAGAGGTTGTTTCCTGTAATGGGCAAGTCTAGGACCACAGTGCACAGCCTCAGAATCCACCTAGGACAGGGATGAGGGAAAATTTCATTCGCCATAGGGTGGTGAATCTGTGGAATTCACTGGCACGGACGGCTGTGGAGGCCAAGTCACTGGGCGTATTTAAGGCATCAAAGGCTACGTGGAGAAGGGAGGAGAATGGGGTTGAGAGGGATAATAAATCAGCCATGATGGAATAGCGGAGCAGACTCGATAGGCCGTGTGGACTAATTCTGCTCCTATGTCTTGTGGTCTTATGATCTGGGTGTTGTTAGCTTAATTAGTTTGCTACAACATCATGGGCCTGTTCCTGTGCTCTGTATTCACAGAATCTATGTGAAGGCCAAGCCATTAAGTATACTCAGGAACTATTTACTTTATTTTATTGAGAGAGATAGCACGGTAACAGGCCCTCCTGGCCCAAAGGCCCCGTGTGGCCCAATTACACCCATGTGACCAATTAACCTGTACGTCTTTGGAACGTGGGAAGAAACCGGACACGGGGAGAACGTAAAAACTCGCTACAGACAGTGGCAGTAATCAAACCCAGCCTGGTAGTGCTGTAATAATGTTACGCTAACCACTACGCTGCCGTGTCTGTTGCCCTAAGTATGTCGAGATACTTCCAAATGTTGAAGGCATTTCCTATGAAGGAGGTTGGGGCTGGCAGGAATGTGCTGACATACGCAATGCACACAGACTCTGTCTCCCTCGTTTCCCCCCTCCCCCTCTCTTTCTATCTCCCTCCCTCGTGCGCACATGCTCACTCTGACTGATACACACAGTATCACAAGATTACCTCACGGACACATTGTTTTACACGCACATACTCACACATGTTATTCACACTCATACATTGCTTACAGTGTGATCATACACACACACAGCCGAGGAATATGTTTCCCCTTCTGTATTTTACACAGCAGTCGATGTACGTGCTGTGCATACTAACAGATAAATACACAGAACACTCAAGCAAATGCATAACCAGATAAAAAGGTGCACAATTTCATTCACAGAAAATGGACAGAAACGCAAGTACACAGCAGGGCGTACATGTAAATGCACCATCTAGCAAGCAAGCAGACAGTATATCTGACAGCATATTGAGTGTAAATCACTCAAATAAAGGACCATGTTAACAGTCAATAAGCAAGTAAACTAGAAAATAGACACAAATCTACTGACACAAACAGTTGATAAAGAAATATATTCACTGTCACCAGAAACAACAAATGATTGGAAACATGGCAACCAGTTCAGTAAATAGCAACGTAGATACTTATAGACCAATGGATCACTCCACTTGGGGATAGTACTCTTAAACAAACACAATGACCTTGACTCTTGACTCCAAATTTCTTCAGTTAATTGATCTTGTGATGATATGGAAGTATATTTCCTTGACAAATTGTATTGTTTTGTTAAAGTATTAATTTCCTGACCTTGAAGACTGATGACAACTTGCTCATGAAATCATAAAATTGAAAGCACAGAAGGAGGGGACTCACTTTCAAAGACTAGTCCCCTGCTCATATACTATAGTCCATGGTTTCTATTTTTCAAGCCTTTATCCAGTTTAAGGCTGGTACTGAGCCAGCCTCCTCTCTATTTACTGCCATTCTACTCCTCACCAAAGCACAGTGGCCTGAGACAGGTTTGCCACTGATAAAAAGATTATCGCTGAAGCCAATTTGGAATTTCCACGCTTGGATCACTAAAACATTTCCAATAAACAGGCTGACAGTAAAATATTTCTTTCCAATTTTAAACTGATAGAAGAAAAGCTCTGTCTGTCTTCTGAGTAGCATTGGAAGGGCATCAAGCAATGAGTACAGTGAAACAACGGCATTGCACAGTGTAAACTTACCCATCAACATGCTGATAAAGCTGGGCTCTGAGTGAGCTGGACACCAGGGCAGAGTGTGAATGGAGCAGGACACAGTAATATCAGGCAGGTGGTATTCAGCTGCATCTAAACTACTTCATAAATGCTGATAGGCCACACCCCTCAGGCAGAAGCAATTGACTAAAGGACTTGAAAGAACAAGACAAAAGCAGGACTGACAGCAGATCAGCAAACTCCTGCAGCAACCAGCAGCTTTTTCAGTTACTGAACCCTTCCACACTCTCACACACATATTTCAATCGATTCTCTGATCATTTATGGCACAAATGTGCCAACAAGCTCTGAAAGTGAGGGCGAGCTCTGGCCACCCAGACTGCTCCTCACTGGTGCACGATATCACCTGTATTGTGCAGTGTTGAACAATGTCAGCAAATACAAACCAACCAAGTAACCAGATGAGGTGATCCCCATCACAATTTAAAAATTACTTAAAGGAAACACCAAAAAAAATTCAAATTGGTGTTTTGTTGAAAATAGAGGATGACTGGTTTACCCTCTCTCCCACCAGATTTATCCTCTCTCGTTACATGGTTTTCCATAAGATACAGGTGCAGAATTAGGCCATTTGGCCCATCGAATCTGCTCCAAAATTTCATCATGGCTGATCCATTTCCCTCTCAGCCCCAGTTTCCTGCCTTCTGCCCGGATCCCTTATGCCCTGACTAATCAAGAATCTATCAACCTCTGCCTTAAATATACCCAACAACAGTCCCCTGTGGCAACAAACTCCACAGATTCACCGCTCTTTGGCTAAAGAAATGCCTCCGCATCTCTGTTCTAAAAGGATACGCCTCTATTCTGAGGCCGTGTCCTCTGGTCTTAGACTGCCCCACCATAGGAAACAACCTCTCCACATCACCTCTATCAGGGCCTTTCAACATTGGATAGATTTCAGTGAGGTCACCCTTCATTCTTCTGAATTTCATCGAGTATAGGCCCAGAGCCATCAAACGTTCTTCATGTGACAAGCCATTCAATCCTGGAATCATTTTCATGAACCTCCTTTGAACCCTCTCCAATGTCAGCACATCCTGATACAGGGCCCAAAGCTGCTGACAATACTCCAAGTGAGGCCTCACCGGTGGCTATAAAGCCTCAACATTACATCCTTGCTTTTATATCTAGTCCTCTCCAAATGAATGCATTTGCCTTCCTTGCCACAGGCTTATTCTGCAAATTAACCTTTAGGGAATCCTGCACAAGGACTCCCAAGTCCCTTTGCACCTCAGATTTTTGAATTTTCTCCCCATTTAGAAAATTGTCAACCCTTTTATTTCTTCTAACAAAGTGCATGATGATACACTTTCCAACACTCTATTCCATCTGCCACTTCTTTGCCCATTCTTCTAATCTGTCTAAGTCCTTCTACTTCCTCAAAACCTTCGACATCGAGGCAGGGAATCAGCAATCGCCTCTGATCTAGGCCGACATTTACGTGCCAGGCGGCACCTAATTAATTAGCTTGTTTATTTCGGCTTTTTTCTTAAAGATGTGTTGGGTGCGTCCCGGCCACAGCCGGACTGCTGCATTCTCCGCGGATCGGTATCGGTTCGCTGCCCGGCGGTTGAGGGCCACTGCACCACCCCAGCCCCAGCATAACACACCATCATCAGTGTGCTCGGCGCTGTCTTCCCAATTCCGGTAAGCGATACTACACTGTACATACATTATTTCTACTTTATATAGGCTGTGTATTTTTATGTGTTATTTGGTATGATTTCGCAGCTTCATAGCTTAAAGGTTACTGGAGAGAGTGTTTCTGCCGAGAGCGCTTGCGTAAGATTTTCACTACGGAGAACAGTGCGGTATTTCTACTTTATATAGGCTGTGTATTTATCATATCACTCGTGCTTTTACTATATTACTGTTATCTTAGGTTTTATGTGTTGGTAGGTTATTTTTGGGTCTGCGAACGCTCACAAATTTTCCCCATATAAATAAATGGTAATTGCTTCTTCGCTTTATGACATTCCAGCTTACAAACCGTTTCATCGGAATGCTCTACCTTCAGATGGCGGGAGAAACCTGTACATAGAAACAGTTAGATGAATCCCGTAAGTAAAGAGAGAATGAATAAAAGCTAGAGACGGAAAAGATACAAAAAGGATAGGCACAGATAATAAACACAAAATACTCTGCAAATGCTGGGGTCAAAGCAACACTCACAACACGCTGGAGGAACTCAGCAGATCGGGCAGCGTCCTTGGAATTGATCAGTCAACGTTTTGGGCCAGAACCCTTCGTCAGGACTGTAGAGGGAAGGGGCAGAGACCCTATAGAGAAGGTGGGGGGAGGGTGGGAAGGAGAAGGCTGGTAGATTCCAGGTGAAAAACCAGGAGGTCCTGTCTGTTGTGGCGGACGGAGCGGAGGTGCTCGACGAGCAAAGATAATGGTGTCTGCTTTAAAAGGGGGAAAACAAACAACTGAAGTAAACAGTACCAGAATCTGAAGACAAATTAGATGAGCATAAACCTATGCATCCCAAATTACCATTACCACAGAGTCCACACAAGGTGCTGCTTCCCGATTATCTGGGACCATTGGCACTAGCCAATGTCTGACCTTTTGACCACCACTTTGAAAGGTAGAGAACAACAGTGGGGTGCAGGAGGTGGTACTGGTTCCCTATATAAAGGTCCAGTGGCACAATGTACTAGATTTGGGAGCGGGAGGAGAAGATGGTGGCATGACGCAGCGCGCGCAGCTCTCTGGTGAAGTGATATCGTATTTGTAAGTTGGATGCCGTGCACAATTCTGATTTGATGGAGACAGACGTGAGAAGCACAGAGGAACATCTGGAGAAATTTCTGAAATGCCCGGTTCGCTGCCGCTGCTACTGTGTGATCGAGAATCTCTGGAGGGTAGACCTCAAAATCCCCGGCTTTGCCTGCTGCTGGCGACCGAGGCTGGGGTCGAAGCGTTCAGCAGAGATGGTGCTCGGTACTCGGTGTCGGAGGGCTGATCGGAGCTCGAAGTTTTCGGACGACTCAGAGTCGGACTGTGGTCGGGCATGGCAGGGAGAGTTTTCTTCTTTCTCCCGTCTGCGTGTGATGTGGGACTTCCAAGAGACTTTGAACTTTTTTACTGTGCTCACGGCCTGTTCTTCATCAAGTTATGGTACTAGGTGAGAGTAAGAGTTCGGCACAGACTAAAAGGGCCAAGATGACCTGTTTTCGTGCTGTAATTGTTATATGGTTATTGTTGCACTGTTGTAACTATATGTTATAATTATGTGGTTTTTGTTAGTTTTTCAGTCTTGGTCTGTCCTGTATTTTTGTGATATCACACCGGAGGAATATTGTATCATTTCTTAATGCATGCATTAATAAATGTCAATAAAAGAGGACTGCGTGTCCTCATAATCTAATCTAATCTAAATCCATGCTGACTCGGACCAATCCTGTTACTGCTATCCAAATGTGCCGATATTTCATCCTTTATAATTGACTCCAGAATCTTCCCCACCACTGATGTCAGGCTAACTGGTATATAATTCCCTGTTTTCTCTCTCCCTCCTTTCTTAAAAAGTGGGATAACATTAGCTACCAGTCCTCAGGAACTGATCCTGAATCTATAGAACATTGGAAAATAATAACCAATGTGTCCACGATTTGTAGAGCCACCTCCTTAAGTACCCTGGGGTGCAGACCATCAGGCCCTGGGGATTGATCAGCCTTCAGTCCCATCAGTCTATCTAACACCATTTGCTGCCTAATGTGAATCTCCTTCAGTTCCTCCGTTATCCTAGGTCCTCCGGCCACTACTACATCTGGGAGATTGTTTGTGTCTTCCCTAGTGAAGACAGATCCAAAGTGCCTGCTCAACTCGTCTACCATTTCCTTGTTCCCTATAATAAATTCACCCGTTTCTGTCTTCAAGGGCCCAATTTTGGTCTTAACTAATTTTTTCCTCTTCACAACCTAAAGAAGCTTTTACTATCCTCCTTTATATTCTTGGCTAGCTTGCCTTCGTATCTCATCTTTTCTCCCCGTATTGCCTTTTTAGTTGTCCTCTGTTGCTTTTTAAAAGTTTCCCAATCCTCTGGCTTCCTGCTCATCTTTGCTATGTTATACTTCTCCTATTTTATTTTTATAGGAGATGGAAGACACAGACAAAAATAAAAAAAATTCAAAGAAAATGTGTTTGGCTGGAGGCAAGAAACTGGAGGATCTGAAGGCAATTGATAGGAATGTAGGGAGAAAAGGCCACAGGGGAAATTAGTGAGGGAATGAGACTGCTGTGAGCTAGCATAGACTTGAGGGGCTGAATAGCCTCCTTTTCTGCTCTAAGGAAATATGGAAAATCTGTCCTGGATAATTTTCTAGAAATCTATTACTGGTCAAATAAGAAAACAGGTTTTGCTTGATCAGATACTGGGGAATGAGGTAGGTCAAGGGCACCAAGTTTTAGAAGGTAAACACTAAGGACACAGTGATCACTAGTTTTAAGTCAGCTACAAAAGAGAAGGAGCCACACTAAATACAAATAATTAACCAGAGAAAAGCTAAAGGGTGAGAGCGGATCTGACCCAAGCCAATCGGAATCAAAAGTTGACAGGTTGCCGCAGAACAGGAAGGATGTGAAGTGGGACTACTTCCTCTGAAAAAGAAATTTGACGGAAGTATGCAAAACAATGTGTGTCTGCAGAGTGGATAAAGGGAAGCTGATGCCTTTTTTGGAAGGGACAATAGAGGTCACAGGTTAAAACAAAGGGAAAAGAACTAAAGAACTAAGAGTGAAAGGAGCAAAGTCTTGCTTTTAAACAGAGGATGTGGTTGGAATCTGGAATGAAAGGAAGCCCACGCAGTCACGGGGAGAAGGTACAAACTCCTTACAGACAGCTGCAGGAATTGAACCCCGATCAGTTATTGCTGGTACTGTAAACCATTGAGCTACCTGCTACACTACCATGCCACCTGGCTCTTTTATACACCTCTATGAGATTACCTCTCAGACTCCCCCAAAGGAGGAAAGACCAGCCTATCCAACCTCTCCCTATAACTCAGTCCCTCAAGACCTGGCAACCGATAGTGCACAAACTCAGTATGCCCCAAAGTCACTGAACTACATCTGAAGAATAGTCACGGCATTATCCACAGCCATTATTTGCATAATGCTACGGATCACATTCCGTATGACTCTGTGACATGCTGATGCTGTTCTGTGCCTTTTGTCCATCTCAGTGCATTCAATACCGAAATTTTCATCTATCACTTTGTTACATTAATTTAATCCCATCACATGCTCCGTCTAGCTTCACAGCTTCCAGCATAATCTCCATAACAGAGCTGCCTGTGGCACACCTTGCATCAAGTCTTGCTCTTGTCATCCCAGTCTTTGCTCTCCGTGAGAAGTACCATGAAATTAAATCTGAAATTCTTTGTCGGAAAAACATAACTTCATGGCCTCATCTCTTTCCACCTGAGGAGCAACATCCTCCAGCTTTACTACATCCCTCTCGCTGTGGTTTCAGCATTTCCCCTTTCACTAATGGAAATGTTTGGATCTCATGCTTAATAATTCCGTAGATGTCCACTTTGATCTGAATAAAATTTTGTAAAATACTTTAGGATGGTCATCCACGATAACAGGGTCATAGTTATGCAACGTGAAAACAGGCCCTTCAGCCCAATTGGTCCACGTTGAGCAAGATTTCAATCTAACCCAATTCTATTTGACAGCGTTCGGCCCATATCCCTCAAAACCTTCTACCAAGATGAACCACGGTGAGCACGGACTGCTTACAAAGCTTCTAAATATACCTCTTCTGAATTACTCTTACTGCAATCTGCAGCCTGCAATTTCTCTTTGAACCATCTTAATGCACTAGCGATTAAAAGATCCTCTGAAGGACTCGGTGGACTTAACTCTCAAGCATGTAGGTACAGCAACCTTTAGCAGCCGAAGGTACATCACCATGACTGAAAGAGAGGGATGAGGGGAAGACTCCAAGCCAGACTGAAACTCCAAGCAATAAAGTTCCTCTACCCAACATCTTGCTAGCAAATGTACAGTTGCTGGAGAACTTTCTCCAAGACTGAGGATCTAAGAGCAAGATTGCTGTATCGGAGGGAAATGAGGAATTGCTGTGTTCTGTGTTTCATGGAGATATGGCTCACTTTGGACATGCTGGACACATTGTTAAGACCTAAAGGCTTTTCGAAACACAGGATGGGCCAGACTGCTGATTCTGAGAAGGCAAAAGATAGGGGTCTGTGTTTCGTGGTAATCGGATGTGGTGGTTTTGTCACACTCTTGTTCCCCCAACCTGGAACAGCTAATGATTAGGTGCTGACCGTTTTTCTCACTAAGAGTTCTCCTGCATGATCCTGACTGCAGTATGCATACTGCCAAAAGCCAATGTCAATAAGGTACTTGAGATATTGAATGCTGCCATCACCAAACAAGAAACAGCCCACCCTAACACATTTCAAAGCATAGTCAGGGACTTCAATCAGGCTTGTTTGAAGAAATCTCTGCCCAATTATCATCAGCATATAACCTACAGTCGACCACTGCTATACTTATGATAAGAAATACCTACTGTTCCACGCCCAGACCGCAATTCTGGAAATCTGATCACTTAGCTGTCATTCTCCTACCTACACCTGATCACTCAGCTGTTATTCTCCTACCAGAGGCTAAAGGGCAAGCTTCCACAGATTAGGACAACAAAGAGGTGGTTGCAGGAGGCCAGAGGAGTGGCAATAGGAATGGTTCAAGACAGTGGACTGGACTGTGTTCAAGGACTCAGAGGATCTGCATAACTACAGTCATTGACAAGAGTATCCTCACAAAATCATTCAGAGTCTTCCCCGACCAATATCCCTGGATGAACCATCTGCTGAGGGCCAAATCAGTAGCATTCAGATCCGGCGACTAAGTATAAGATACAAGAGGTTCAGGTATGATGTCCGGAAAGCTCTCATGTGCAAAGTGCAGATCTGAATTACAGAAGGATGCTCGACAGCTGTGACAGGGCTGGCATGCTATACCTTTTACAAAGTGAAACCAAATGACAGACGACAACAGGGCTTCACACCTAGATGAGCACAATGCCTTCTATGCTCACTTTGACCACCAAAGAGGAACCTTCACAAACTCCCACAGCCACCGATGACCGTGTGTACCCACCAGTCCAGATAGGGTACCTGGCCAAGTACTAAAGACTTATGCTAATCCAACAGGCTGGACCTGTGCTTTAACCTCTCGGTTTGGCAGTCTGAAGTCCCCACCTGATTCAAGCAGGCTTCAACTATATTGATGCCCAAGAAGAATGTGGAAACCTGCCTCCATGACCATCATCCAGTAGCACTTACATAGAACATAGAACATAGAACATAGAATAGTACAGCACAGTACAGGCCCTTTGGCCCACAATGTTGTGCCGACCCTCAAACCCTGTCTCCCATATAAGCCCCCACCTTAAATTCCTCCATATACCTGTCTAGCAGTCTCTTAAACTTCACTAGTGTATCTGCCTCCACCACTAGACTCAGGCAGTGCATTCTACGCACCAACCACTCTCTGAGTAAAAAACCTTCCTCTAATATCCCCCTTGAACTTCCCACCCCTTACTTTAAAGCCATGTCCTCTTGTATTGAGCAGTGGTGCCCTGGGGAAGAGGCGCTGGCTATCCACTCTATCTATTCCTCTTATTATCTTGTACACCTCTATTTTGTCTCCTCTCATCATCCTCCTCTCCAAAGAGTAAAGCCCTAGCTCCCTTAATCTCTGATCATAATGCATACTCTCTAAACCAGGCAGCATCCTGGTAAATCTCCTCTGTACCCTTTCCAATGCTTCCACATCCTTCCTATAGTGAGGTGACCAGAACTGGACACAATACTCCAAGTGTGGCCTAACCAGAGTTTTATAGAGCTACATCATTACATCGCTACTCTTAAACTCTATCCCTCGACTTATGAAAGCTAACACCCCATAAGTTTTCTTAACTACCCTATCCACCTGTGAGGCAACTTTCAGGGATCTGTGGACATGTACCCCGAGATCCCTTTGCTCCTCCACACTACCAAGTATCCTGCCATTTACTTTGTACTCTGCCTTGGAGTTTGTCCTTCCAAAGTGTACCACCTCACACTTCTCCGGGTTGAACTCCATCTGCCACTTCTCAGCCCACTTCTGCATCCTATCAATGTCTCTGTGCAATCTTTGACAATCCTCTACACTATCTACAACACCACCAACCTTTGTGTCATCTGCAAACTTGCCAACCCACCCTTCTACCTCCACATCCAGGTCGTTAATAAAAATCACAAAAAGTAGAGGTCCCAGAACAGATCCTTGTGGGACACCACTAGTCACAATCCTCCAATCTGAATGTACTCCCTCCACCACCACCCTCTGCCTTCTGTAGGCAAGCCAGTTCTGAATCCACCTGGCCAAACTTCCCTGGATCCCATGCCTTCTAACTTTCTGAATAAGCCTACCGTGTGGAACCTTGTCAGATGCCTTACTAAAATCCATATAGATCACATCCACTGCACTACCCTCATCTATATGCCTGGTCACCTCCTCAAAGAACTCTATCAGGCTTGTTAGACATGATCTGCCCTTCACAAAGCCATGCTGACTGTCCCTGATCAGACCATGATTCTCTAAATGCCTATAGATCCTATCTCTAAGAATCTTTTCCAACAGCTTTCCCACCACAGATGTAAGGCTCAGTGGTCTATAATTGCCCGGACTATCCTTACTACCTTTTTTGAACAAGGGAACAACATTTGCCTCCCTCCAATCCTCCGGTACCATTCCCGTGGACAACGAGGACATAAAGATCCTAGCCAGAGGCTTAGCAATCTCTTCTCTCACCTTGTGGAGCATCCTGGGGAATATTCTGTCAGGCCCCGGGGACTTACCTGTCCTAATGTATTTTAACAACTCCAACACCTCCTCTCCCTTAATATCAACATGCTCCAGAACATCAACCTCACTCATATTGTCCTCACCATCATCAAGTTCCCTCTCACTGGTGAATACCGAAGAGAAGTATTCATTGAGGACCTCGCTCACTTCCACAGCCTCCAGGCACATCTTCCCACCTTTAACTCTAATCGGTCCTACCTTCACTCCTGTCATCCTTTTTTTCTTCACATAATTGAAGAATGCCTTGGGGTTTTCCTTTACCCTACTCGCCAAGGCCTTCTCATGCCCCTTCTTGTTCTTCTCAGCCCCTTCTTAAGATCCTTTCTTGCTTCCCTATATTCCTCAATAGACCCATCTGATCCTTGCTTCCTAAACCTCATGTATGCTGCTTTCTTCCTCCTGACTAGATTTTCCACCTCCCTTGTCACCCATGGTTCCTTCACCCTACCATTCTTTATCTTCCTCCCTGCAAAAACATCATCCCAATTCACACCCGCAAGTTCTAGCCTTATAGCCTCATAATTTGCCTTTCCCCAATTAAAAATTTTCCTGTCATCTTTGATTCTATCCTTTTCCATGATAATTATAAAGGCCAGGGAGCGGTGGTCACTGTCCCCCAGATGCTCACCCACTGAGAGATCTGTGACCTGACCTGGTTCATTACCTGGTACTAGATCTAGTATGGCGTTCCCCCTGGTCGGCCTGTCCACATACTGTAACAGGAATCTGTCCTGGACACACTTAACAAACTCTGCCCCATCTGAACCCTTGGAACTAATCAGGTGCCAATCAATATTAGGGAAGTTAAAGTCACCCATGATAACAACTCTGTTATTTTTGCACTTTTCCAAAATCTGCCTCCCAATCTGCTCCTCTGTATCTCTGCTGCTACCAGGGGGCCTATAGAATAGAGTAACTGCTCCCTTCCTGTTCCTGACTTCCATCCATATTGACTGAAAAGAGGCTCCTGCTACATTACCCACCCTTTCTGTAGCTGTAATAGTATCCCTGACCAGTAATGCCACCCCTCCTCCCCTTTTTCCGCCCTCTCTAGCCCTTTTAAAGCACTGAAATCCAAGAATATTGAGAATCCATTCCTGCCCTGGTGCCAGCCAAGTCTCTGTAATGGCCACTACATCATAATTCCATGTATGTACCCAAGCTCTCAGTTCATCACCTTTGTTCCTGATGCTTCTTGCATTGAGGTGCACACATTTCAGCCCTTCTACCTTACTGTCTTTACACCGTTTATTCTGCTTCCTCTGTGATGAAGTGCTTCGTGAGGTTGATGATGAAACACATCAGCTCCTGCCTGAGAAGTGACATGGATCTGCTGCAATTTGCACACAGGCACAACAGGTCCACAGCAAATCCCATTTCAAAGGCTCTTCACTTCATCCTGCTAGGATTTTCATAGCAGTCACAGAGTCCATTCTCACATACGGATGCGAGACATGGACACTTACTAAGACGATGCCAAAATCTCTAGATGGTTGCTATACAGGAATGCTCCGGACGGCTCTTGACGTGAGTTGGCAACAGCACATGATGAACGCCGAGCTCTATAACAACCTACCGATGCTCACCACTAAAATCAAGGCGAGAAGACTGCAACTAGCGGGGCACTGTCTACGTTACCCCGAGCTACCTGCCAGCCTAGTCATCATGTGGGAGCCCAAGCACGGGAGGATGAACCCTGGGCGCCCTCCCAAGACCATGGTCAACACGCTCCTAGAAGACAGCGGCGTGGCTAATGCAGGTGAACTGAACACACTGATGAGGGAGAGGGAGAAGTGGAGAGTCCGACATCATGCCCGATGCCGGCCCCCTAGGCCTGAGTTGACGTAGTAGTAGTTCACTCATCCTGGATCATCTGGACAGTAAAGATGCATACATCAGGATGCTCTTTATCGACTACAGCTTGGCTTTCAATATTATCGTACCCTCAAAACTAATCAATAGGCTTCAAGGCCTTGGCATCAATACCTCCTTATGTAATTGGATCCTTGATTTCCTCACTTGCAGACTCCAGTAAGTTTGGTTTGGCAGCAACACCTCCACAATTACCATCAGCACAGGTGTACCACAAGGCTGTGTGCTTAGCCCCCTGCTCTACTCGCTTTATACTTATGACTGTGAGGCTGAGCACAACTCCAATGCTGTATTTAAGTTTGCTGACATCACCACTATCACTGGCTGAATCAAAGGTGGTGACAAATCAGCATATAGGAGAAAGATTGAAAATCTGGCTGAATGGTGCCATTGAACAACTACTCAATGTCAACAAGACCAGGGAACTGACTATTGACTTAGGTAGGAGGAAACCACAGGTCCATGAGTCAGACCTCACCAGGGGATCAGAGGTGGAGGGGGTCAGAAACTAAATTTCTTGGTGTTATCATGTGAGAGGATCTGTCCCGGGCAATTACAAGTGCAATTACGAAGCAAGCATGGCAGGGATTCTACTTCCTTAGAAGTTTGCAAAGATTTGGTACGACATCGAAAACTGACAAACTTCTATAGATCACAAACAAGAGAAAGTCTGCAGATGCTGGAAATCCAAGCAACACAGAAAATGCTGGAGGAACTCAGCAGGCCAGGCAAGGTGTGTTATGTAGGACTAGATGTTAATATCCCTTATTTGCACTCCTGAGACGTGCTGCCTGGACTCTGTGGGGTGGCCAAGTGAGTGGTGGCATCTTCTGGGTTATCAAGTGGGCATCCTCTTTCCTCAGTGTTTCGCTGATAGGCCCACGACACCTCCGGAGGGTTCAGCAGTGAATCCCAGCGTCCCGGGCTCACCCCCCAGATGCCTTTCACTCACTAGGGGGCCCAGATGGAATCCTTTCTCTTCATCCAGAGCCACTGACTACCCTTTTCAGCAGCTCTGGAGAGGTCTTTGACTGCTTGTCGGTGTGTCTTCCCTCACACTCCCAACTCCCGGAGTAGTCTTGATGTTGATGTGGCTACAAATCCTCTGCGGCCTACTTCGACTGGTCCGACCCTTGCTTTCCAGCCATGTTGTTGCGCATCGGCTGCACGCTCAGTGTACCTCAGCTTCTTGCGCTCGTAGGCCTCCTCCACCGCATCCTCCCAGGGCACTGTAAGCTCAGTGATGTAAACGAGATGGAGTGAGGCCGACCTCAGCATAAGGTCTGGTCTGAGGTTGGTTTCCATGATTTTAGTTGGGAAGCAGAGCCTGTGGCCTAAGTCTGCCACCATCTTCCAAACATGTGCCCTGCCTAGCTGACCGGTGTCTGGTCTCTATGTATCGAGTCTGGCTTGACCCTTACCTTCCCGGACAAATGTTGTTAACGGCCAGCGGGATGAAGGGGGAGAGCGTTGACGCTCATCCGCCGACTTTCCAGCACTGCTGCAAGACACCATAGCACCTGGTTGTGCTGCCAGGTGCATTGGCCTTGAGTAAGGCTGGTCTTACAGCCCACCAGAATGTGTTTTAGTGTTGCTGAAGTTGGGCAGAGGGAGCATGTGGGGTCCTCTCCATACCACTGGCTGAGATTCATGGGAGATGGCAAGACATCGTAGGCAGTCCTGATGGTGAAGCTCGCTCTGAATGTCCCCATCTCCCACAGCTCTTTCCAGATCTTTCTTTTCTTCACTCCCTCCCATCTCATCCATTGCCCCTGCCTTGCCTGAGCGACGGCCTTTGTGCACCTTGCCGCCTCCTCCAGCCAACAAATCTGCTGCGTCACGAGCCCGCGTCTCTGAGACAGAGCAGCCTTGTTCCAGGCTGGTGTACTGTCCCCAAGGCCAAGACTGCTCCTCCCTTGGTGCACTCGGTCCACGATGTCCCTGTGTTTGAGTGCCACCTTTGCTTGGTCGGTTGCTTCTGATGGAGTCCATTTCCTCCCAGTATCCAGGATGTGGGCAGTTTGTACTACAAATGGATCACTCGCCTCTGTTAACATCATCTCCAGTCTTACTCTGGCACACTTGTAGTCCTCTGAAAGACTGGAAATGGGTAGCTCTAGGACTCCTTTGCCGTAGAGCCCTATGCTGCTGAGGCACCTGGGAAGACCAAGCCACTTCCTTACGTATGAGCTGATCAGTCTCTCCAACTCTTCCACCTTCGAGATTGGAACTTCATACAGGGTTACTGGCCACGAGGTGTGGAAGGAGCCCAAATTGCATACACCAGAGTTTCAACTTGCCAGGG
The DNA here is from genome assembly GCF_963921235.1 of Mobula hypostoma. Classification (NCBI taxonomy): domain Eukaryota; kingdom Metazoa; phylum Chordata; class Chondrichthyes; order Myliobatiformes; family Myliobatidae; genus Mobula; species Mobula hypostoma. Next base: position 15,327,346 of record NC_086129.1, on the reverse strand, counting down.
AGTGTGGTTCTGTCGATGCTCGAGGCCACTGACGGCATCCTTCCTGAGCTGATCTACCTGCTCTGTGTCTTTGAGGGATGCGTTATACCACCGACCTAGGCTCTTCACAGGCTTCTCGAAGACTGTTGGAATCGTCTCATCGCCCATGTAGAGGCGTTGGTCTACCAGCTTCCTCTTGACGATAGAGATGCTTCTGGACTTGCTCTGCTTGATCTTCAGCTGAACCTGCTCGATGTTCTCTTGAAGCTTTCTCAACAGGCGTACAGTACAAGCCTTGGTCGTGGTGAGTGTTGTGATATTGTCCATGTATGCTCTGATAGGCGGCAGCCTCAGGCCAGGTCTTATGCGCTGTCCTCCAACCCCCCATCGAGATGCTCTAATGATCACCTCCATGGCCATGGTGAAGGCTAGCGGGGAGATGGTACAACCGGCCATGATTCCCACTTCCAGATGTTGCCACACTGTGGTGTAATCTGCTGTTGTCAAACATTGCTGCACGTCCTGGAAGTAGGCCTTAATGAGGCTTGTGAGGGCCACTGGGACCCTGAAGAAGTCGAAAGCAGTCCAGAGGAGGTTACGAGGGACTAAGCCGAAGGCGTTGGCGAGGTCCAGGAACACCACGTGAAGATCTGTTCCCTCCTTCTTGGCGACCCGGATCTGATGCCAGATGGTGCAAACGTGTTCCAGATAGCCAGAGTAGCCCGAGATTCCTGCCTTCTGGATTGATGTATCAATCAGGTGGTTTCTTTGCAGATATCTTGACAGCCTATGAGCCACCGCACTAAAGAAGATTTTGCCCTTAACGTTTAGGAGACTAATCTGGCAAAATTGGCTGATTTCTGATGAACCTTTTTCCTTTAGGATCAGGATTCCTCCGGCTCTCTGCCAGGATGTTGGTATCTCTTGCTTACGCCATACCACCTTCATGAGCCTCCAGAGGAACTGCAGGACACCTGGTGCATACTTGTAGAGCCCGTATGGCACTCCATTGGGACCTGAAGCTGCTGCGGCCCTTGCTCTATGCACAATTTTCTCCACCTCACTCCATCTAGGTGGGTTGATATCTAGTTGGTGTTCCGGTGGATGGATTGGTGGCATGTCAGGTGGGAGGCTGATCTCTTCCTGGCGTCGGTTGTCTGTGTATAACTTTTCCAGGTGTTTCTCCAGTTCTGCCTTTGACACTGAGAGACTTCCACTCTTCTCCCCTGTGAAGAGACCCTTCACAAACTTGAAGGGATCTTTATAGAAGCTTGTACTTGTCCGCTCCTTCTTCCTGCACTTCCTTACCAGGTTCTCAGCTCTCCTCAGTGTCGTGAGCCTGCTCTAGATGTCTGCTTGCAACAGGTTTATGCCTTCCTGCTCCTCCTCTGTGGCCTTCCTCCATTGTTTCTTCAGCTGCCTCCTCTCTCTGACTAGATGGATCTATTTCCTTCTGCCTCCTGGACTTGGTGGGGATTGTCAATGTAGTTTTCTTCCTCTCTAGCACGCCAAAACGTCCCGCTCCATAGCTTCAGATTAATTCCCCCATCCTTTCCAACTTCTTCATGGTGGTTGTCACGTACCTCGTGACGGGAATAAAGAACCAGCAGAGATGGAAAACATTTTGGAGTCTCGTATTGCTACAAACTACTAATATTTATTAGTAACTACGCAATACAGTAATATAAATGTAGATAAATCAAATAGGTTAGCAATGATTATATATAAAAGTAAGTGTGGAATATATATGTATGAAAAACCAAGCTTCTTTAAGTCTAGGGGTAAAAAGATACAGTCTTACGATGTTGAGTAAAGTTCAGTTCAGTTCAGTTCGTGGTATTTAGTTGAGTAGTGATGGAGAGAGAGGGAGAGGGAGTTGAGTCTTCAGGTGAGCTGATGCTGTCGATCTTCTCGTCGTCCTCCGAAATCCTTTACAAGTCACCGACTGTGACTTTAACCAGGGGGACCGGTCTTCTGTGGTGGAGCTATCACCCCGGCAAGGGTGGACACAAAGACAACTCCCCACCAGTCAACCCCTTCTCCTTCAACTGGAATAGCAATTTGGATAAATCCGCCTGATTGATCCTCCAAAACCCACGTTCTCTGCGGGCACAACAATGCTCATTCAGTGTCCAGATCATGTGTCCTGAGGTCTGTATCATCTGACCTCCCATTTATTTCTCTGTGCTGAGCATCACCTGTCATTCAAAGAGTCCCTCCGTCCTTTGTCTGCAAAGAAGTACACAAGCAGGCAACCTGTCCTTGAAATCAACAACCAGCCTTTGGTCACCATAGCAACCTTCGAGCTGCTCGGTGCTGTCTCTATCTCCAAACTCAGTAGAAATCCAAAGTTACTTCCAATGCCTTAAAGTGACAGTCCACTGTTAATCTTCGTCTCTCTCTCTCTTTTCCAAAAGCAACATATCGGTGGTAAATAACTCTGTCTCTCTCTCTCCTTCCCAAGCAAACCATCAATGATGAATGTCTCTCTCCAAACAGTTAATAGGGGCACTCCAGGATCCCCTCACAGTGATGTCTCCGAGCATCTCTAAGATGTTGGAGAGGTCAGCATTGACCTCCTCCTACATTGTCTTCTCGCAGGATTTTGGCCACTTGATCAATGGCTTTCGCCCCTGGATCTTCTTTTCCATAGAATAAAGTACAGTCGATGTTTTGGGCTGAAACCCTCAGTTCTGCTGAAAGGTTTCGGCCCAAAATGTCAACTGTACTTTTTTTCCCCCTATAGATGCTGCCTGGCCTGCTGAGTTCCTCCAGTATTTTGTGTGTGTTGCTTGGATTTCCAGCATCTGCAGATTTTCTCGTTTGCGAGTGGAATCTTCTATAGATGTGTGGTGGAGAGTATATTGACTGGTTGCATCACAGCCTGGTATGTAAACACCGATGCCCTTGAACTGAAAATCTTACAAAAAGTAGTGAATACAGCCCAATCCATCACGGGCAAAGCCCTTTCAACCATTGAGCAGATCTATGAGGAGAACTGTTGCAGGAAAGCAGCATCCATCATTAAGGACCCCCACCACCCAGGCCATGGTCTTTTCACACTGTTGCCATCAGGAAGGCAGTACAGGAGCCCGCGGACCCAGACCATCAGGTTCAGGAACAGTTATTGCCCCTCAACGTTGAACCAGAGGGGATAATGTCACTTGTCCAATCACTGAACTGGACTCACTTTCTTTTTTTTTTGTAATTTATTTTTTATTGAAGTTCATCATCAAACAAACATTTGCATAAGATGTATTTCAGATACTGTACATATGTATCATATAATTATATTTGTCACAAATCTCCACATAATATTTATCTGAGGTACACACTTATAGAAAGGAGAGGAAAGAAAGAACAATTGAAAGAAGAAAACTATGTACAAAGTAGGGAATGATCTTGTTTTTTTAACAACATATTCATTGACTTGTGAGAATAAAATCAGGCCTATGAGGTGTTATGTAGTTAACCCATTTTTCCCAGTATGAATCAAATTGTTCCAATTTATGATTAACAGATGCTGTTATCTTCTCCATTTTGTAAACGTCCATTGTAATTTCACAAGATCACAAGACAAAGGAGCAGAAGTAGGCTATTCGGCCCATCGAGTCTGCTCCGCAGCTCCCCCATGAGCTAAACTATTCACCCATCTAGTTCCAATTTCTGGCTTTTTCCCCATATCCCTTGATACCCTGACTAATTAGATACCTGTCAATCTCCTCCTTAAACACCCTCAATGATCGGGCCTCCACAGCTGTATGTGGCAACGAATTCCACAATTCCACGACCCTCTGGCTAAAAAAATTTCTCCTCATCTCTGTTTTAACTGGGTACCCTCTAATTCTAAGACTATGGCCTCTTGTCCTGGACTCACCCACCAAGGGAAACAACCTTTCCACATCTACTCTGTCCAACCCTTTCAACATTCAAAATGTTTCTTTGAGATCCCCTCTCATTCTTCTATACTCTAATGAGTACAGTCCAAGAGCCGACAAACGCTCCTCATATGTTAGCCCCTGCATTCCAGGAATCATCCTCCTAAATCTTCTCTGAACTCTCTCCAACATCAGTACATCCTTTCTAAGATAGGGGGCCCAAAACTGCACACAGTATTCCAAATAAGGTATCATTAATGCCCCATAGAGCCTCATTAACACCTCCTTACTCTTATACACTATTCCTCTTGAAATGAATGCCAACATAGCATTCGCTTTCCTTACAGCCGATCCAACTTGGTGGTTAACCTTTAGGGTATCCTGCACGAGGACCCCCAAGACCCTTTGCAATTCCAATTGTTGAATTTTCTCCCCATTTAAATAATAATCTGCCCGATTATTTCTTCTTCCAAAATGTACAACCGTACATTTGTCAACGTTGTATCTCATCTGCCATTTCTTTGCCCATTCTCCTAAACTAAGTCTCTCTGCAACCTCTCAGTTTCTTCAACATTTCCTGCTCCTCCACCTATCTTGGTGTCATCCGCAAACTTAGCCACAAAACCATTTAATCCATAATCCAAATCATCGATATACATTGTAAAAAGAAGCGGCCCCAACACCGACCCCTGCGGAACACCACTAGTAACCGGCAACCAATCAGAATAGGATCCCTTTATTCCCACCCTTTGCTTTCTGCCTATCAGCCAATGCTCCACCCATTTCAATATCTTTCCTATAATCCCTAGATTCCTGCAAATGCCTCAATTCCAGGCTTATCCCCCTCTCCTCCCCCAACTCGTTTGATCCTGGGAACAATTCTGTGCATTATTTCCGCTTCCTTTCTCTTGAGCCCAGGAACAGTTCCCTATTCCGTTCAGAATTTGGTGCGCATGCGCCTGTCGTGCATGCAGCTGGTTACAGCCGTTCCGACTAGTTTTCTTACTTTTTTAACTTACATTATTTGTTGTATTTTTTTCACGGTAACATGTTGAAGCTGCATTTAACACACTGGTGGAGAGAGTTTTATTTGGGTTTTTAGCGCTGGAAATAGTTACATTCGGACACGCCTCATTAGCGTGGCAGCAGTATGGTCGCATTGTTTATTCCAGGGACCAGCTGATTGCGCTTATGCCGGCCGGTTTAGCGAACAGAGCGGCGGACACCCCTGCTGAAATCTGGAGGAAAACACACAGAGGATGCAGGAGGGGATCAAAAAGGCGAGGAAGGAGGACCGGGTCGAGACAACAGAGACTTATAGAGAAAAGGAGTTCTCCACTTGGACTGCACATGGACATACCCGACCAAAACTTTTCCATGGAGGGCTCCCAGACCGTTCGGGCTGACCGGAAGTGCACTGAGAGCGGTAAGCATAAAGGAGTTGGGGGCTTGCTGTTCTGGTTAACAATGGATGGTGCAATCCTTGTCATATTACGATCAAGGAACATGTTTGTAGCCCGGATATTGAACTTTTTGCTGTTGGACTCCGGATATATTCCACTGAGATACAACACTGGGCGTCAGGGGAGGTTGTTCCTGCCTGTGGCCATCGAACTTTGCAGCTCCTCCCGTGGAGGGTCAGACACCCTGAGCCAATAGGCTGGTCCTGGACTTATTTCCATCTAGCATAGTTTGCATATTGTTGTTTGATTGCTTGTGGTTTTTGTATTTCTATATTTATGCTCTATTCTTGGTTGGTGCAGCTGTAACGAAACTCAATTTCCCTCCGGATCAATAAAGTATGTCTAAGTCTATTCCCTTTATCCTGGACGATGCCCCCGCCTTACCCCCAATTCTGTGATTGTGAGAATTCGGCCGTCTCAGCCGAGGAAAATGCCAGGAAAACTTATCTGGCTATCAATTAATTCCCTGCAACTAATCCCCAGCGAAAGTCCCCCTCTGCTCCCATCTGGCCCGCTGAGCTCCCTCACCCTCAGCTGATGCAGAGAGGGGCAAGAGCAGAGTGAACGGCAGGAGCGGGGGGAATGGAGGGCCAAGGAGAAGGACGTCCCTTCACCAACCCTGATCTGGGCAACTCCACCCGCAGCAACACATTCAGCCCCTTTCCCACATCCAAACCCTCCTCCTCCCCTCTTCTGCCTCTTGCTCGCTCCCATCCCGCTCTGTCTCCGCAGAGGACGCGCGGTTACTCAGGTAACTAAGGGCGTGGGACTTCAGCCTATCATTACCGACTGGATCCGGGCACCTGGCCATGTCCCGCAGAAACAGACCTGCTCCCACCTTCTCCTTCGGCGTCCCCCTCCCTGACTTGACCCTCAGGTCCCTCACCCTCAACAGTACCTCACCTAACTCCCGGTTCACGATGGCAGCCCTGACCCGTGCGCCTGCACCTGCGCACTGCGATCCTTCAACGTGAGTGGAATGCCTACTCTGACGCGTGGCCTTCTGGGTAATACAGCAGCCATTATTTGGTGCTCGGCGCCGTCCGAGTGATGGCCTGAATTCATAAACTCGAGAGATTCTGCAGATCCAGAGCAAGGCGGTTGTTGGGCTGAGGAATAGCCAGTTGAGGCTGTTGATTGAGTGGGTGGGGACTTTGGCGTGGAGGAGCCTAGTAGTTTGGAAAAGGTTAGTTTGTAGCCTATGTCTGCAAAGGGTGGGGGGTGGTGGTGGTTGAGATTGAAGGGGGAGGGTGGGAGACCGTGGAATACTCCAGAAGTAAGGGTAGCCAAAAAGGGGTGCATCAAGTGAAAGAACTGAAGTAATGGGGGACAACAAATTGAGGAAAATGGGTGAATTGGAGGAATTTATAGTTCTAAGGTCAGAAGGAAGGAGAAGGAAGATTTAGAGCCCTTAATCCTTTGAAAGTGGCAGCAGCATTAGAGAACCAAATAGGTAAAGGATTCCAGGCCAAGATTTTGTCTAATGGATTGCTGAAAATGTGTTGCAAAGATTTTGACCAATATAACAGTGCTAAAATGGTGGGAAAATTGGTTGTGAAAGTGGAGTGTATTACTCTGAAAGTTGATAGAGAGCAAAGGATAAGTAAAGAAAAGATTGGAATGATGGGGAGTCAGTTCTTTCCGAGTTCTCCAACTATGGTTCCTTCAGGCATGTTGTTGATGACTAAAGAGTCTTTTTTGGCGTTTGTTGTTGATGTACTGGTCGGGGCTAAGACTACAGCCAAGAGGTCGGATATGATAAAAGTAGTTGTTGGAGCTGCAGAGGGATTCCTTGATATAAAACAGATTTCGCCGGAAAAATTACCTGAGTATATGACAGACAAACAATCACTGAATACTTCCCAGTTTTTGGGATCAGAGAGTACGGAAGAGCTTTATGTGAATGAAGAGGCCAATAATTAGTATTTCGATGTTTTTAATATTACAATGGAATGCAAGAAGTTTATCTGCAAATGGTCAAGAATTAAAAAGATTTGTTGGAATTTTTAAAGACAAGCCTGATTTGATCTGTATGCAGGAGACATGGTTAAAGCCTCATTTAAATTTTGTGATCCCTGGATATAATAGTTTGAGAGCTGACAGAACAGGTAAATCTGGTGGAGGGTGTGCAACTTTCATAAAAACAGGACTCCAGTTTAGAAGACTTGATTTTAAATCTAACCTTGAAATTGTGGCTGTGGAGGTTTGGCGCTCTCATGGTCAAATAACTTTGATTAACCTTTATAATCCAGGTAATATGATGTTATTAGATTTGGATGAAATTATGAATAAGGTAAGATCCCCAGGAATCTGGGTTGGAGATTTCAATGCCCATAATCCTATATGGGGTAGTGAAAGTACAGATAGTAATGGAGCAATAATAGAGGAGTTTCTAGATAGATTCAACATGGTACTGCTAAATGACGGAAGGCCTACAAGATTTAATATTGTAAAGAATACCTGTAGTCACTTAGACTTATCTATCACTTCCTCAAACTTAGCTAGGGTTGGGGAATGGGATGTTATGGACAGATACACACTAGGAAGTGATCACTCTCCTATATTATGTAGATTTTGGTAGAAACTTGATAGTAGAAGTTGAGGAGAGGTCTGCTAGGTATAATTTTTCTTTGGCCCATTGGGATGAGTACCAGGAGAAAGCTGTGGATATAATGGAAGAGATTAATAGCGAGGGCTCCATAGACGATTGGAATGAATCCCTCTGTTCTATAATTCATAAAGTTGCTCAGTTGACTATTCTGCTATGGAATGTACTTAAGGCTCGAGCATTAGTTCCGTGGTGGAATAAAAATTGTGATATAGCCGTAAGAAACAGAAATAGAGCTTACAGAAAATTAAGAAAGTACCCAGTGTTAGATAATGTTATGGAGTATAAAAAGGAAAGAGCAGTAGCAAGGAGAGTAATTAAAAATGCAAAGAGGAATAGTTGGAGAAAATTTTGTGGAACCCTGGGCCCTGAGACACCTATAAAGCAGCTATGGGCAATCATTCGCAGAATGTCAGGGATATATAGGAAACCATCTATCCCAGCTTCGTTGGAAGGAGATATTGAAGCTGTAACCAATGAGGAAAAGGCTGATATGTTTGTAGAGGTGTTCCAAGCATTACACAGTTCTGGAGAGTTAGGTGATTTGAGAAAGGAAACGATGTTAAAGGAAAGTTGGAAATTGGACAGGAGCTTGGATGATAATAGCTCCATAAATTTGTTTTTCTCCCTTCAGGAATTGCAGGAAGCTGTCCAATCAGGTTCAAACACTTCTCCTGGTAGGGATGGACTGTGTTATGAGTTGCTTAAGCATTTAGATGACTCTGTATTAATAGAAATTCTAGCATTGTTTAATTCAGTGTGGAAAGAAGGAAAATTACCAGTAGAATATTAAAGATTTCCTTAAGGAAAGGACAATTCAAGTAAGAATAGGTGGAACGAGCTCCAAGTCAGTTAAAATAGGTAATGGTACCCCTCAAGGAAGCGTCATTAGTCCAGTTCTTTTTAATGTCATGATAAATGATATCTTTGATCAGGTAGGGACAGGATTTGGCAAATCATTGTTTGCAGACGATGGTGCAATCTGGAAAAGAGGAAGAAACAACAAGTATATATTAAGGCAGGTACAAAAGGCTCTAAGATCAGTTGAAAACTGGGCTAATAAATGGGGTTTCAGGATTTCTGCTTCTAAGTCCAAATACATGATTTTGGCTTTAGAAGAAAGATCCCTGATTGTGAATTGTGTCTATATGTTTCTCCACTAGAAAGAGTCAAGGTATTCAAGTTTTTAGATGTCTGGTTTGATGAAAGACTTACTTGGAGGGTTCATATAGATAAAACTTTCTCACACTTTCCAATTGTATTAAATGTTATGAGAAGTATTGCTGGATGCGACTGGGGAGCAGGGCGGGAAACTATGTACTTAATATATCTAGCTATGATTAGATCAGTTACAGATTATGGTTGTATTGCTTATGGTTCCGCTGCTACAGCAGTGCTTGGAAAACTAGACATTGTGCAGTCCAAAGCACATAGACTCTGTTGTGGAGCTTTTAGAACAACATCAATCCCGGCATTATGTGTGGAGATGGGAGGAGTGCCTCTACTTTTAAGATGAATTCAGTTGGGCCTGCAGTATTGGGCAAAACTAAATGGATTCAATCACAGCTGTCCATCAAAGTGTCTTTTGCAGGGGAAGTCGGAGCACCAAAGTAAAATTAAAAGATACCCATTTTTAGATTTGGTTAATAACTGGGCTGTGAAATTGAAACTGACTGAGGAAGACAAAGCTGACCAGATTTGCTTGCCACCCATCCCTTTTTGGCTCTTTCCAGAACCAGAAGTAGACCTATTCCTCCTTTTTCAGCTTAAAGGAAGCAGTGCGATTTCATCAGCGTTGATCACAAATGAATATTTAAATAATAAATGGTGATCTTATCTGAAGAATTTTACTGATGGCTCAGTGGACCCAGAGAGCAGTAGGGCAGGATTTGGGATGTATGTGTCTCAACTTGGAGTTAAGATTGGTCACCAGGTTTCAGATGGTGTTTCTGTCTTTGCAACAGAATTATTAGCAATCCTCTGGGCCTTATGGTGGATAGAAGACTCTCAACCATATAGGATTATCATCTGTTCGGATTCTGCTGCTGCCTTGGAGTCTATAAAAGGGAGTAAATCAAAAGCTCGTCCTGACATAGTTATTGAGATTCTCTTAGTGTTGTTTAGAGTAGGGAAGATGGGTTGTGCAGTTAGATTTTCATGGATACCTGGGCATGCTGGGGTGGAGGGAAATGAAATTGTGGATGGCATTGCAAAGTCTTCCTTACAGAGCAGGCAAGTAGAAATTAGAGTTCCCCAAGGCAGAGCAGAATTGAGAAGTAGGATTAAAAAAGGTATAGAGAAGAAGTGGCAGGAGGATTGGAAAAATGAATTAAGGGGCAGGCATTATTTTTCTAGTCACCCACTAGTTAAAAAGGTCTCAGACTGTTACCTTTTAAGTCGTAGAGATATGGTGAAATTTACAAGACTTAGGTTGGGGCATTGTGGGCTAGACTATTATTTAAAGATAATAGGAAAACATCCTACTGGATTATGTGACTGTGGTTGTCCAGAGATAGTCCAGCATGTTTTGCTGAGCTGTAATCGATACAAAATTGAAAGAAGCATGTTGTTCAAGAGGCTATCTGGCTTAAATTTATTTTGGTTTTCTATTAAGTCTTTGTTTGGCCATCAAGAGAATCAACATCTGATTGAAGAGTCTATCATTCAGTTTATACGTGAGACTAGGCTGTATTCGAGAATCTGAGTTCCTTGAAGTTCTATAATTAATTATACATCCTGCGGAGGGCTACAATATGCCTAGATGCGTCTAAACAGCCGGAAATAGAAGAAGAAGATCCAGAGCAAAATGTCTAAGGAAATCAGCGGACGGGGCAGAATCTATGGAGAGGAATAAACAGTTGACGTTCCAGGGCGAGACCTTTCATCAGGACCTCGTCCTGGAAGGTCAATTGTTTATTACTCTCCATAGATGCTGCCTGACTTGCGATGTCCTCAATTCTCGGTGGAGCCATTCAGGGAGTGAGGCACTCTTAGGTAAGAGACGGTGGAAATTTAGGTTTACAACTGTAGAACTGGTGATGTTGTGACGTTTGGCGTGTCCCTGTTGTACGGAGAGTATTGACTTGCTTTGTCAAACGTAAACTGAGTATGGAGACGGGAGTCCCGGGCAGGCTGCTGCCGAGCCACTCAATTTCCCAACATTCAATGGATTCTGGGAGTTTTACTGCAATTACAGACCAGTCAGTTTTATGTTCAGTAATGGGGCAAGATTTCAAAATAATTTGGGATAGAACTAGCATTCATGTAGATTGATTTCAGAAATTCAAGTCTGAGTTTATTGGAGGCATGTTACAGAACAGTCACAAAAGATTCTGCAGATGCTGGAAATCTAAAGCAACACACAAAATGCTGGAGGAACTGAACAAGTCAGGCAGAATCTATGGAGAGGAATGAACAGTCAACATTTCAGGCTGACACCCTTCATCAGATCTGGAAGGGGAGTAGAAGGTGGGGGAAGGGGAAAGAGTAGAAGCTAGCAGGTGGTAGGTGAGGTCAGGTGAAGGGGATGAGGTGAGAACCTGGTCATTTATCTTCCCTTTTACTCCTCTCTTTCTCCATTCCCCATTCTGGTTACCCTTTCATCTCTTCTCCTCACCAGCCCATCTCCTCCAAGTAGTTAAAATAAATGACAAATAACAATGGGCTAAACACCAATCACTAGTGACTCCAGTCCACGAAATAACCTTCCACCACCACCACCCCCTGCTTCCTAATATTGAGCCAAAGATGTATCCAATTAACTGCAGTCCATGCATCCTAACTTTACATTGCAGGAACTTCATCAACCTCGGTTACTTCTTCAAAACACTCAGTCAAATTTGCAAGACCTGATCGTCCATGCACAAAACTGTGCTATTACTAATCAACCCATCATTTCAGGTGCACATACATCTTATTCCTCAGAATCCCCTGCAGTAACTTACCGACCATGGATGGTAGGTTCACTGGTCTTTAGTTCCAGCAGGATCCTGCCACCAAGGACATCTTTCTGTTCAACACCCCACCACTTCCTGCTTTCTGCGGGGGTTGCTCCCTACGTGACTCCCTTGTCCATTTGTTCCCCCCCCCCCACATCAACTGATCTCCCTCCTGGCACTTATCCTTGCAAGCGGAACAAGTGCTACACGCGCCCCGAGATCTCCTCCTTCACTACCATTCAGAATCAGGTTTATTATCCGGCATGTGATGTGAAATTTGTTAACTTAGCAGCAGCAGTTCAATGCAATACATAATATAGAAGAGAAAAAATAATAATAATAAGTAAATCAATTACAGTATACATATTGAATAGATTAAAAACATGCAAAAAACAGAAATACTATATATTAAAAAAGGTGAGGTAGTGTCCAAGGGTTCAATTTCCATTTAGGAATCAGATGGCAGGGGGGAAGAAGCTGTTCCTGAATCGCTGAGTGTGTGCCTTCAGGCTTCTGTACCTCCTATCTGATGGTAACAGTGAGAAAAGGGCATGCCCTGGGTGCTGGAGGTCTTTAATAATGGACACTGCCTTTCTGAGACACCGCTCCCTAAAGATGTCCTGGGTACTTTGTAGGCTAGTACCCAAGATGGAGCTGACTAGATTTACAACCCTCTGCAGCTTCTTTCGGTCCTGTGCAGTAGCCCCTCCATACCAGACAGTGATGCAGTCTGTCAGAATGCTCTCCAAACAGTACTTTCAGGTGAGGCGACACTTCACCTGTGTGTCTGTTGGGGCCATCTACTGTATCCAATGCTCCTGGTGTGGCCTCCTGTACATCGGTGAGACCCAATGTAGATTGGGAGACCGCTTCACCGAGTACTTGAAGAACTAGAAGAAGCAGGATCTCCCAGTGGCCACCCATTTTAATTCCACTTCCCATTCTGTTATGTCTATCCATGGCCTCCTCCATTGTCATGATGAGGCCACACAAGTTTGAGGAGCAACACCTTATACCCTGATCACAAAAAAGAGAAAACCTGCAGATGCATCACTGCCTGATATGGGAACTGTACCTCCCTTAGTCGCAGGACTCTGCAGAGAGTGGTGTGGACAGCCACCAGCATCTGTAGATGTGAACTTCCCATGATTTAGGACATTTACAAGGACAGGTGTGTAAGAAGGGCCCGTAGGATCACCGGGGACCCAAGTCACCCCAACCACCATCTATTCCAGCTGTTACCATCCGGGAAGCAGTACCACAGCATAAAAACCAGGACCAACAGGCTCCAGGACAGCTTCTTCCACCAGGCCATCAGACTGATAAACTCACGCTGATTTGAGTGTACTCTGTATGACATTGACTGTTCTATTTATTATAAATTACTATGATTGCACATTTAGATGCAGACGTAACATAAAGATTTTTACTCCTCATGTATGTGAAGGATGTAAGAAATAAAGTCAATTCAGTTCAGATGCTGGAAACCCAAGCAACACACACAAAAATGCTGGAGGAACTCAGCAGGTCAGGCAGCATCTATAGCAAAAAAGACTTTTTGGGCCAAGACCCCTGCAGCATTTTGTGTGTGTACCTTCTATTCCATCTGGGTCACCTCCAACTTGATGGCATGAACATCAATTTCCCGAACTTCCAGTAATACACTGCACCCCTCCCCACCATTCCCCATTTCCCTCTCTCACCTTACTTCCATATCACCTCCCTTTGATGCTCCTCCCCTTTTTCTTTCTTCCATGGCCTTCTGTCCTCTCCTGTTAGGTTTCCCCTTCTCCATCCCTTTATCTCTTTCACCAATCGACTTCCCAGCACCCCTCCCGACTGTTTACTCTTTTCCATAATCTTACCTCAGTTACATGCAACAATTCCATGTGTTTTATATTATTTTATGGAATGTGCGCATAGCTGAAAATGCTGCATTTAATGTTCCTCCACATTACCTCCATAATGTGTTGTGTGCTGGGACAGCAGGCTGAGGGGAGCAGACACCAACAGAATCAACAAACTCATTCATAAGGCCAGTGATGTTGTGGGGATGGAACTGGACTCTCTGACGGTGGTGTCTGAAAAGAGGATGCTGTCCAAGTTGCATGCCATATTGGACAATGTCTCCCATCCACTACATAATGTACTGGGTGGGCACAGGAATACATTCAGCCAGAGAGTCATTCCACCGAGATGCAACACAGAGCGTCATAGGAAGTCATTCCTGCCTGTGGCCATCAAACTTTACAATTCCTTCCTTGGAGGGTCAGACACCCTGAGCCAATAGGCTGGTCCTGGACTTATTTCCTGGCATAATTTACATATTACTCTTTAACTATTTATGGTTTTATTACTATTTAATTATTTACGGTGCAACTGTAACGAAAACCAATTTCCCCCGGGATCAATAAAGTATGACTATGACTATGCTGCCCGGCCTGCTGAGTTCCTCCGGCATTTTGTGTGTTGCTTAGATTTCCAGCATCTGCAGATTTTCTTTTGTCTGGACTGACCTTTAGTTCCCAGGTTTTGTTTTTACACACCTCCTCTGGAAGAGAGAGAGAGGAAAAAAAATTAATAATAAATAAATAACAGATGGGGTATGAAAGGGAGGTGGAGGAACAACATTCGAAGAAGGAAGTCTGAGAATCAGAGCGGGAGTGCGGAGGAAGCCATTTTAAAATTTGTCATTTTTTTTCCCCATCGGCGTTCAGAGAGGCGGGACTGCGCAGGCGTGTGACGTCGGGCAGTGAAGCGCGGAAAATTTAAAAGGAACAGAGCCTCATACAGCGGGCAGCGTAGTGAGCCGGGAGCAGTGTGAAGGCTTAAGGGCTTCGGCTCAACGGGCTTTGGCGGAAACGGGCGAGGTTTGGTATTCATTTTTTTTTGTTGTTATTTGAGGAGAGGGGCAATATGAGTGTGAGGGCAGTTTATTGTTCTCGGTGCAGGATGTGAGAGGCCCTGGAGTCTCCAAGCCTCCCGGACGTCCACATCTGCGCCAGGTGCGCCGAGATGCAGCTCCTAAGGGACCGTGTTAGGGAACTGGAGCTGCAGCTCGATGACCTTCGTCTGGTCAGAGAGAGTGAGGAGTTGATAGAGAGGAGTTACAGGCAGGTGGTCACACCGGGGCCACAGGAGACAGACAAGTGGGTCACGGTTAGAAGGGGGAAGGGGAAGAGTCAGGTAATAGAGAGTACCCCGGTGGCTGTGCCCCTTGACAATAGGTACTCCTGTTTGAGTACTGTTGGGGGGGACAGCTTACCCGGGGGAAGCAACAGTCGCCGTGCCTCCGGCACAGAGTCCGGCCCTGTAGCTCAGAAGGGTAGGGAAAGGAAGAGGAGGGCAGTTGTAATAGGGGACTCGATAGTAAGGGGGTCAGATAGGCGATTCTGTGAATGCAGTCCAGAGACCCGGATGGTAGTTTGCCTCTCTGGTGCCAGGGTCCGGGATATTTCTGATCGTGTCCAAGATATCCTGAAGCAGGAGGGTGAGGAGCCAGAGGTCGTGGTACATATAGGTACCAATGACATAGGTAGGAAAAGGGGAGAGGTCCTGAAAGGAGAATATAGGGAGCTAAGAAGGGAGTTGAGAAAAAGGACCGCAAAGGTAGTAATCTCAGGATTACTGCCTGTGCCACGTGACAGTGATAGTAGGAATGCAATGAGGTGGAGGATAAATGCGTGGCTGAGGGATTGGAGCAGGGGGCAGGGATTCAAGTTTTTGGATCATTGGGACCTCTTTTGGCGCAGGCGTGACCTGTACAAAAAGGATGGGTTACACTTGAATCCTAGGGGGACCAATATCCTGGCAGGGAGATTAGCAAGGGCTACTGAGGTGACTATAAACTAGAATGGTTGGGGGGTGGGAATCAAATTAAAGAGGCTAGGCGTGAGGAGGTTAGTTCACAACAGGGGGATGGGAACCAGTGCAGAGAGACAGAGGGGTGTAAAGTGAGGGTAGAAGCAAAAAGTAGTAAGGAGAAAAGTAAAAGTGGCAGGCCGACAAATCCAGGGCAAGCATCAAAAAGGGCCACTTTTCAACATAATTGTATAAGGGCTAAGAGAGTTGTAAAAGCGTGCCTGAAGGCTTTGTGTATCAATGCAAGGAGCATTCGTAACAAGGTGGATGAATTAAAAGTGCAGATTGTTATTAATGAATATGATATAGTTGGGATCACAGAGACATGGCTCCAGGGTGACCAAGGATGGGAGCTCAACATTCAGGGATATTCAATATTCAGGAGGGACAGACATGAAAGAAAAGGAGGTGGGGTGGCGTTGCTGGTTAAAGATGAGATTAACGCAATAGAAAGGAAGGACATAAGCCGGGAGGATGTGGAATCGATATGGGTAGAGCTGCATAACACTAAGGGGCAGAAAACACTGGTGGGAGTTGTGTACAGGCCACCTAACAGCAGTAGTGAGGTCAGGGATGGTATTAAACAGGAAATTAGAAATGTGTGCAATAAAGGAACAGCAGTTATAATGGGTGACTTCAATCTACATGTAGATTGGGTGAACCAAATTGGTAAAGGTGCTGAGGAAGAGGATTTCTTGGAATGTATGCGGGATGGTTTTTTGAACCAACATGTCGAGGAACCAACTAGACAGCAGGCTATTCTAGACTGGGTATTGAGCAATGAGGAAGGGTTAATTAGCAATCTTGTCGTGAGAGGCCCCTTGGGTAAGAGTGACCATAATATGGTGGAATTCTTCATTAAGATGGAGAGTGACATAGTTAATTCAGAAATAAAGGTTCTGAACTTAAAGAAGGGTAACTTTGAAGGTATGAGACATGAATTAGCTAAGATAGACTGGCAAATGACACTTAAAGGGTTGACGGTGGATATGCAATGGCAAGCATTTAAAGATCGCATGGATGAACTACAACAATTGTTCATCCCAGTTTGGCAAAAGGAAGGTAGTGCACCCGTGGCTGACAAGAGAAATTAGGGATAGTATCAATTCTAAAGAAGAAGCATACAAATTAGCTAGAAAAAGTGGCTCACCTGAGGACTGGGAGAAATTCAAAGTTCAGCAGAGGAGGACAAAGGGCTTAATTAGGAAGGGGAAAAAATATTATGAGAGAAAACTGGCAGGGAACATAAAAACTGACTGTAAAAGCTTTTATAGATATGTGAAAAGAAAAAGATCGGTTAAGACAAATGTAGGTCCCCGACAGACAGAAACAGGTGAATTGATTATGGGGAGCAAGGACATGGCAGACCAATTGAATAATTACTTTGGTTCTGTCTTCACTAAGGAGGACATAAATAATCTTCTGGAAATAGTAGGGGATAGAGGGTCCAGTGAGATGGAGGAACTGAGGAAATACATGTTAGTAGGGAAGTGGTGTTAGGTAAATTGAAGGGATTAAAGGCAGATATCTCCCCAGGGCCAGATGGTCTGCATCCCAGAGTGCTTAAGGAAGTAGCCCAAGAAATAGTGGATGCATTAGTGATAATTTTTCAAAACTCCTTAGATTCTGGACTAGTTCCTGAGGATTGGAGGGTGGCTAATGTAACCCCACTTTTTAAAAAAGGAGGGAGAGAGAAAATGGGGAATTATAGACCGGTTAGCCTAACGTCGGTGGTGGGGAAACTGCTGGAGTCAGTTATCAAAGATGTGATAACAGCACATTTGGAAAGCGGTGAAATCATCGGACAAAGTCAGCATGGATTTGTGAAAGGAAAATCATGTCTGACGAATCTCATAGAATTTTTTGAGGATGTAACTAGTAGAGTGGATAGGGGAGAACCAGTGGATGTGGTATATTTGGATTTTCAAAAGGCTTTTGACAAGGTCCCACACAGGAGATTAGTGTGCAAACTTAAAGCACACGGTATTGGGGGTAAGGTATTGATGTGGATAGAGAATTGGTTGGCAGACAGGAAGCAAAGAGTGGGAATAAATGGGACCTTTTCAGAATGGCAGGCAGTGTCTAGTGGGGTACCGCAAGGCTCAGTGCTGGGACCCCAGTTGTTTACAATATATATTAATGACTTGGATGAGGGAATTAAATGCAGCATCTCCAAGTTTGCGGATGACTCGAAGCTGGGCGGCAGTGTTAGC
The DNA here is from genome assembly GCF_963921235.1 of Mobula hypostoma. Taxonomy (NCBI): domain Eukaryota; kingdom Metazoa; phylum Chordata; class Chondrichthyes; order Myliobatiformes; family Myliobatidae; genus Mobula; species Mobula hypostoma. Next base: position 15,309,406 of record NC_086129.1, on the reverse strand, counting down.
AGTGAGGAGGATGCTAAGAGGATGCAGGGTGACTTGGATAGGTTAGCTGAGTGGGCAAATTCATGGCAGATGCAATTTAATGTGGATAAATGTGAAGTTATCCACTTTGGTGGCAAAAACAGGAAAACAGATTATTATCTGAATGGTGGCCGATTAGGAAAAGGGGAGGTGCAACGAGACCTGGGTGTCATTATACACCAGTCATTGAAAGTGGGCATGCAGGTACAGCAGGCGATGAAAAAGGCGAATGGTATGCTGGCATTTATAGCGAGAGGATTCGAGTACAGGAGCAGGGAGGTACTACTGCAGTTGTACAAGGCCTTGGTGAGACCACACCTGGAGTATTGTGTGCAGTTTTGGTCCCCTAATCTGAGGAAAGACATCCTTGCCATAGAGGGAGTACAAAGAAGGTTCACCAGATTGATTCCTGGGATGGCAGGACTTTCATATGAAGAAAGACTGGATGAACTAGGCTTATACTCGTTGGAATTTAGAAGATTGAGGGGGGATCTGATTGAAACGTATAAAATCCTAAAGGGATTGGACAGGCTAGATGCAGGAAGATTGTTCCCGATGTTGGGGAAGTCCAGAACGAGGGGTCACAGTTTGAGGATAAAGGGGAAGCCTTTTAGGACCGAGATTAGGAAAAACTTCTTCACACAGAGAGTGGTGAATCTGTGGAATTCTCTGCCACAGGAAACTGTTGAGGCCAGTTCATTGGCTATATTTAAGAGGGAGTTAGATATGGCCCTTGTGGCTAAAGGGATCAGGGGGTATGGAGGGAAGGCTGGTACAGGGTTCTGAGTTGGATGATCAGCCATGATCATACTGAATGGCGGTGCTGGCTCGAAGGGCTGAATGGCCTACTCCTGCACCTATTTTCTATGTTTCTATGTTTCTATGTAACACCTTATATTCCGTCTGGGTAGCCTCCAACCTGATGGCAGGAACATTGACTTCTCTAACTTCCGTTAATGCCCCACCTCCCCTTCAAACCCCATCCATTATTATTTATTTATTATTATTATTAATTTTTTTCTCTCTCTCTCCTTTTTCTCCCTCTGTCCCTCTCACTATACTCCTTGCCCATCCTCTGGGCTTCCCCGCCTCCCCCTTCCTTTCTTCCCGGGTCTCCTGTCCCATGACAACCTCTCATGATAGCACACACCCTCTAGACCAGGCAGCTTCCTGGTGAACCTCTTCTGCACCCTCTCCAAAGCCTCGACAGCCTTCCTGTAGAAATGAGACCAGAACTGTATGTGATACTCCAGATGTGGCCTAACAAGAGTTTTATAAAATTGCAACATAACCTCCCGACCTTTGAACTCAATGCGTTGACTAATAAGAGCAAGCATTCTACAAGTCTTAGTAACCACTGAAACCTGTGGAGCCACTTTCAAGGAGCTATGAACTGGGACCCCAACATTGCTTCTGCTCAGCAACACTGTTAAGGATCTTGCCCTTGACAGTGTACTGTCTCCTGGCATTTGCCCCACCAAGGTGAAACACCTCACACTTATCTGGGTTAAACTCTATCTGCCATTTCTCAGTCCATATCTGCAACTGATCTATATCACATACGCCGTAATCTTTGCCAGACCTCTACACTATCCACAACTCCACCATTCTTGGTATCAGCTGCAAATTTACTAACCCACCCACCTACATTTTCATCCAGGTCATTTATATACATCACAAACAGCAGAGGCCCCAGCACAGATTCCTGCAGGACTCCAATGACAGACCTCCAACCCTTCAACCACTACCCTGTCTTCTTCGTGCAAGCCAGTTCCAAATCCAAACAGCCAATTTGCTGTAGACCCATGCATCTTCTGGATTAGCCAAACACTAAAACCAGGGATTTGAACCCGGGATCTCTCGCACCCTAAGCGAGAATCATAGTCCTAGTCCGATGAGCCTACACATGCTAAATGCTTTTTCACCATCCTGTCTACTATGGCTTCACGTTAAATGAGCTATGTACTTGTTCTCCCAGGACCCTCTGTTTCATTACCATCCTGCCTTCCACTGGCCTACCATTCACAACAGTTGGCATTGTTTCATTATTGTCACAAATACCGAGAACAGTGAAAAGCTTGTCTTGCATACTGTTCATATAAATCAAATCATTACACAGTGCATTGAGATAGAACAAGGTAAAACAATAACGGAGGAAGTGGCTGAAACAGGTATAATAGTATTATTTAAGAAACACTTGGATAGGTACGTGGAGGGGCAGGGCCGTACAGAGATACGTGAAGAAAGCAGGAATTTGAGTCTATTTGGATGGGTAAAATGGTCAGCAAGGATTGCTTCAGCTGAAGGGTATGTCCCTGTGCTGTATTGCTCTATGATTGTCAATGCATTGCCTCACTTACCTGTATTGAAATCTTTTTGCCACTTCCCAAACTGATCAACCTTCTACAGTCAACAATGTCATCCACAAACCTATTGATCAAGCCTTTTGCAATCGCGTCAAAATCATTGATATAAATAATAAATAACGAGGCTCCCAACACCAAACCCTGCAGCACACCAAAAGCCTTCATTCTGAGAAACAGCCTTCAACCACCCACACGTTGCAGGAGGCGCATTCCACCACGCTAGTTGTCACTGAGAGAAATACTAAAGCTGAACAGAAAAATAAAACTTTGTGTTTGTACCTGCTCCACACTTGTGCCTGTCCACCTTCGCCACTCCAAAATTAATGCTCTTCTTGAGCCTACCTACTTTTTATTAGCTGCTGTTAAGTAACTAATTAGCTGAATAACAATTAACTAACAAGGGTTTACTCACTCTACTAGCAACTTAGTAAGTTGCTAACTTACCTCAAAGTCTCCCACTTTTGCTCCAAGTCCCAACTCCTGCAAAGTGAAAATCTCAGTATATTTGAGAGCTCATTGAATCACCTCGAAAATGGGACATGATACCATTCCATACAAGGAGACGCGTTATTGACATTGTTATTTATTAACAGTTGCACAATAAGTGAGGGCTTCTTTTTCTTTTTCAATATTTTTATTGATTTCTTACATAATAGAATACAGAGTACAGTAGGATATAATATATATTGATTGCAATATATTGGAATTACAAATATAGTCTCATTACCCCATATCTGTATACATTAAATTTAAACATAATATTGAAAAGAGATAATTTTATTATGCAAAAAAAACTACACCCACTACCAGAAAATAAAACAGCTGTTTGGTTTAAAAAAAAGGAAAAAATCCTTATCATATAATAAAACATATTGTTAGCCAATATCTGTGCTTAATAGCAAATCAAAGATTTTGAAAATAGTTCAAAAAAGGTCCCCATAATATTAAAAAATCTTGTCTAGGTTCAGAAATTGTCTAAAGAAATATTTCTCATTCCCAGCAAAGATATAGATCCATTATGGAAGGGTTTCAAATTAAAAATTGTATCAAGTAAATTCTTATCTGGACTTTTAGGAAATGTATGTACTTGAGAACGCAGAAAGTCTCTAATTTGTAAATATCGAAAAAAGTTAGTTTTGGGTAGGCTATACTTAGCAGACAATTGTTCAAATGAAGAGAGACTAACTCCAACAAACAAATCCTGAAAACATTTAATACCCAATCTATTCCACTCTTTTAAAAACTACATCAGTCATAGAAGGTTTTAAAAAACAGTTAGAAAAAATGGGACTTGAAAGTGAAAAACTCAATAAACCAAAATATTTTCTAAATTGTACCCAAATCCTCAAGGTGTGTTTAACTACAAAATTATCAGTTAAATTACTTAAAGATGAAGGAATTGAGGATCCGAGAAGAGAAATGATAGAAAATTTATAAACAGAATTAGCTTCTAAAGAAACCCAAGGTGAGGGCTTCAACAAGGAGAAACTCAGTTATTACAGTGTTATTTGTTATTCAGTGAACAAAAATGAGTGCTCAATCATGAGCACTGGACTCTGTAGTATCCAGGACATCAAGGAAGGATGCCTCAAAAAGGCAGTGTCCATCATTAAGGACCCCACTGAGATACAGAAGCCTGAAGTCACACACTCAGTGAGTCAGGAACAGCTTTTTCCCCTCTGCCATCCGATTCCTAAATGGACATTGAAGCCTTGGACACTACCTCACTACTTTTTTGTTCCATTTTTACACTACTTATTTAACTTAACTATTTTATTGGTATATAGTTTTTTTTTCTAATTCACAGTTATTTTCTCTATTATCATGCATTGCATTGTACTGCTGCTGTAAAGTTAACAAATTTCACAACATATGCCGGTGATAAACCTGGACTCTGACTGAAAGAAATAGTGCAAACTGACAACAATGAACTCTGTTTCATCAGAGCTGCAGCAGGATAGGAGGTGAAGTGATAATGAGCAGATCCAAGCTTAAATGCCTTTTCCAACTCTTCCACTGAGGAGTATTTCTCTTTTGCAGGAGCATCAGCCACAGTTCCTTTCACTGCTCTCCCAGCCCAGTTACCTACACTGACCTTTCTCCAGACAACGGAGGTTCAAATACTGCAGCAGAAGTCCCTTCCTCGCCTACTGCTGCTGCTGCTACACGTGAACAACTAGTAAACACAATGTACATCACTGCATCTTCATTGGCTGAGCAACAGTTACATTTCAGTGCAAGTAACTTGCACGTTTGGTCACTTCACCCCTTTTCTCATCAACTTCTAAAGATTCCACTGCTTTGCACTCTTCTCAGCTTTGACTTCATCATTTAGGTGAATGCATTCTATTTTGTATGTTCTGTACCTGAGTTGCATTTAGTGCAAATCTAAACTACTGAGAGTGTAAACTCTCATCCTTTTCCTACTGCCCCCAATTTAAATTGGATGGATGGACTGTATCAAATCTTAAAATTATCAGCGGCCAAACAAAAATATGATTGGCTCTCATTGCTTCAATATCACAACTCACAGAGTGAGTGCCAGTAATATAATATGCTCTCCTCCACCTGATGACTGAGCAACATGGTTATGTTCAGCAAAAAGGCAACACTACATGGGAATCTAGTCAGCCATTAAGCTGGCAAGTTATAATAATTTGATTTTGCATTAATTTGCTCACAAGCCATTTCTCCACTTAGCTCCGAGATGGCACAAAATGGGAAATAGCTAGTCCCAGGTCTCCTCGCACTCAGCAAGTTATGCACTCTCACACATTCCAACTCTTTTCATTAACCTATTGTAACAAATAACTAATAGTTCATGAAAATGTGTTAGAAAACTGAAATACGTAAAACACAAAATGCTGGAAACACTCAACAGGTCAGGCAGCAGCTGTGAGAAGTGAAACAGAGCTAACATTTTGGGTCAAGGATAACTGACAATAAATGGTGAAACTATCAGTCCATCTTTGGAATGTGGGAGAAACTGGGGCATGTGGAGAAAATCCACTGGGTGAACTCCACACAAAAAGCATTCAAGCTCAGGATTAGACTTGGGTGCTGTGCCACCGTATCAGTCTTGAGGAACGTAACAGGACAGATGCAGCAGAAATGATTTCCCCTCAGGCAGAGCAATAGAATCAGGTGTCACAAGCTCAAAATAAGGGGACATCCATTCAGGAACAAGACAAGAAGAAACCTCTTTACCCAGAAGTTAATGAATCTTTGGAACTCCACCCAAGATGGTTATAGAGACTTCACTACTAAATACAGTTTATACAAATCAGTAAGATTTTTAGATATTAACAAACATTATGTTAGTGCAAGAAACTGGCATCAAATTGTGATTTTAGTGAACAGCAGAGCAAATGAAGAGCAGTTGGCCTCCTTCTGCTTCTGTTCCTTGTGCTTTAATATTTTTGTACATCCACTTGAGTAACAAGTAGTAAAGGAGCAGCAATATGGCACTCCTAGTGTTAGAAAGCAAAGCAATAAGACTGATTCCAGGAAAAATGTTTCAAGAACTTTGCATTAGTTTTTAAATCATACTTTGCGGGTTCCCAATCCTTGGGCATTACACACCTTTCTTCCGATCTACCAGGAATCAGGAACTCAAGACAATCACTACTAGAGCAAAATGTAGAATATATGAACCAGAAGCACCTGGGAAAGATGCATTAGAAAATATATTAATCTTAAGAAGCATGAGTGATATGGCCATACCTAAATATAATACACCTGCAGAGATCTCTCAGATTTTGTACTTTTAAAAAATCAATATCACTGTCAGTTAAAAGACAGCTGAATCAAAATTAATCTTATATAAGAACATGAGTCACAAGAACAATCAATTTTTGAAGGGCTGATAGAAGGCTCAATATGCATTTTATAACCTAACCAGCTCACTTTGTTACTTGAATCTTTTGATTCCATCTGATGATTTTTTTTATAAATGATCATTTTTGGGTATGATGAATGTTGGGGCAGGCAACTTAGAACTTCTGCTGTATAGAGGACATTTCTTCAGATTACAGGGCCATTCCCTCCATGCATAACGAATTCCGTTCACTTTCTGCTGGCACTCTTCCAGTGACAAAAACACTAAGTTGACAGAACTGTTAACCATGGGGGCCGAAACCCACTTACAGTTCGAATTATACCACTTTGAACAGCATCGAACCTATGGGGAATAAAAACGTCCAATCATTGACACTGGTTCAGTCCACCTCAGCTCACCAATCTCACCAATCTCAACACACTTGTTCATGTAAAAATGATCACAGGCAATTTTATTCCATAACTACAAACTAACTTGGTCCTGAATTGCCAAGAAAAGCTCTGCCTGGTTTATTGCTTCCTGCTCCTGACAGAAACCTGCTGATCAGTGTGACAGGCACAGAAAATGATCATGGGTACCACACATCATAGTGGTACGGTACCATCTTCCTCCCCATTGCAGTTCTCAGGGGCAAGTAATTGGTAAGTGTTGAGTACATCCAACACTTTGTTTGATTACAGGACACAATGATTTTGTAGGAGCAACGATTATTAAAAGAGTAGTAGAGAGACTGCTCAATTCCTAGCCTGGAGCTGTGCAAAGGATTGATTTCAGAGAGAGAACAATTTTTTTTCCATACAGCACTGATCAGCATTTATTTACCTGACTGAATTAATAACTCAAAGGCTTTGAAGGTACAAAGGAAGCAAGCAGTAATTGGTTCTTACTCAGAGAAAGTTTTGAATAAACGTGTTAATAAATCTGTCAACACATATCTGTTTATTGGAACTGTCTATATCTAAACATAGCATTGTATAGCAGAAAAACAGGCTCTTTAGCCTTTTTGCTACACGAATCCCATTTGCCTGCATTAGGTCCATATCCTTCTATGCCTTGCTTATTTAAGAGCTTATCTAATTGCCTCTTAAACATAGCGACCGCAAGAAAATGCAGAGTGTTGTGGACACATCATGAGAACCAGCTTCCCCTCTGCGGACTCTGTCTGCACTTCTCGTTACCTGAGTAAAGCAGCCAACACATTCAAAGACCCCACCCACCCCAGACATATTCTCTTCTCCACCTCCCCTTAAGCTGATGATGCAAATGCCCAAAGCACGTACCACCAGGCCCAAGGACAGTTTCTATACCACTATTATGAGACTATTGAACATCCCCTCGTGCAAGATGGACTCTTGACCACACAATCTACCCCATTATTGTCTCCCTGTACAACACTATCTCTATAACTGTAACATTTGATTCTGCATTCTATTGATTTCCCTTGTACTACCTCAATGCATTGTTGTAATGATGGTATGCTAACCAAAGATTTTCCACTGTACCTGGGTACAAGTGACAATAATTAACTAATTTATCAATTGTATCTGATTTCTCCACCTCCTCTGGCAGCATTTTCCAGATTTCAAACACTGTGTAAGAAAAAAAACCTCCCCTCAGATCTACTTTAAATCTACTACCCCTCACCTAAAACCTGCCTTCTCTTATTCTTGATACCCTTAGCCCTGGATTCACCGGAACCAATTCCAGAAGATCTGTTAAATAAAACTTTTCTTCAATAAATTCACGTTGACCATGCTCAATCCTATTATGCTCTCAAGTGTGTACTGCATTAGCACATCTCTGAAGCTAAATTTTGCCTCTTTTAGTTATATTATTGCTAATCCATAATCAGGTGTGGCAGTTCAACCAGTCATCAGAAGCTGACTGTATCTGTACCATACCTCAAACACATCTTTACTGAGCTCCAGTACAGCAAGTTCCTGCGAATAGGTGATACTCAATTCTGTGGAGTTCTTTTGCTGGAAGTGCTTTGGAAAAGGACCTTGGAAAACAACTTCAGTCTCTCCGTAAGCTATGGCAAGAGCACCAAGGTATAATCTGTAGGCTACTTCTTGTTTATACCGCGGATGAATGCTGAAAAACATAAAAGTAAGTGTTTGCTGTCACTTTATACAAACCTGATTCTCCAGAGTTTGAATTTTATGGATTCCAGACCATCTCTCAAAGTTAACCCGACAGCCCAGGTAAGCACTTGGTGCAATACTCTCAAAAACTATGGCACATTCACTCCTGCTGAAGATCCCGTACCAAATAAATGAATGCCGGTTCTCTCAGGGTTCCACCTAACTATCATTCATTTGGGATTTTGTGGGATCTTGCCATTCACAAATTTGCTACTATGTTTACCCAAGTGCATTACAACTCCTCCCTTGGAGGGTCAGACACCCTGAGCCAATAGGCTGGTCCTGGACTTATTTCCTGGAATAATTTACATATTACTATTTAACTATTTATGGTTTTATTACTATTTATTATTTATGGTGCAACTGTAACGAAAACCAATTTCCCCCAGGATCAATAAAGTATGACTATGACCACGACTATGTCCATCAAAGGAAAGTTCGTGTTTGTGATGAATTCCAATAATAATTATAACAAATGAAACCAGGTCTTTCATCTGCTAATAATTCTTCACATGGCTCTTTTGCTACAATTATAACTCTGCTGAAGGTTGCACCTCATTGATGTTGTCACTTAGTCTATTCCTTTTGCCCGTCATCACCACCTGGCTGTGATATTCCATCTCCTGTGAAAATACATCCTGGAATGGACAATGCTCACTGAGAACACAGTGTGCTCTCTTCACATCCAGCTGTTTCTGACAGAAGTTATTCAGCGGCATCTGGAAATACATTTTAAACTTTGTCACTTACGTGCCATAAGGAGATTTCTCGTCCCCCAGGTCCATTGCAACTGCCATGAATGTCCTTTTCATTTTAGGATTTGGAGCATAACCAAAATCAGCCGTTTGATGCCAGCGAATCCAAGGGAAGGAATCGTCTGGGACTTTATGGTGATAGGTAGAAAGCTACAAAAAAGTAAATCAATGTTAAAGACCGGAGTCAAGAAGATTTGTGTTCTGAACAGGGGCAAGGCAAATTTTGGTGACGTCAGTCAAGAGGTTGCAAAAGTTGATTAGGCTAGGTTGTTTGCAGGTAAAGGAGCTTAGGCAAGTGGGAGTTTTTTTCCAAGTGGGATAACATGAGTTCAAAGACCACATGTTCCCATTAAAGTAAAAGACAAAGCTGTAGATGTTGGGAACTCTGGATGTCAAGAGATATTGTAAATCTGGTCAAGATAAAGGAGGCTCAAGTTAGATACAGGTATCTGGGTTAAAGTGGATGCCGGTGTAGACTCACAAAGGAGATTAGGAGGGCCAACAGGGGGCATAACATGGCCTTGCCAGAGAAAACTATGGAGAATCCTAAAAGAGTTTTATTTTTTAAGTATATTAAAGAGAAAGGAATAACTACGGTATGTAGAGGACAGGGCCTGTCAAAGACCAAGCCAGAATCTATGTGCAGAGGTGCTGGAGGTCGGCAAAGTTCTCCTTTGTTTTTACCATGGAAGAAGATGTGAAGACTTGGGAACTTGGCAAGGTTAATAAAGTCATTTTGAGATCATTCCATGTTACAGTAAAAGGGGTGCTTCATGTGTTTAGATGTATGAAGATGGACAAATCTCCACGTCAGGACAGGGTATATCCAAGAACATGATGGGAAACTGTGGATTCTCACTGTGATATTTACAACATTACTATCTTTCGGCAAGGTACTAGAAGACTAGGAGATAGCAAACTAGAAGATAGCAAACGTTGTGCCTATATTTAAGAAGGGCTATAAGGATAGACCTAGTAATTATACACTCAGTGCCACTTTATTGGGTACACCTGCTCATTAATGAAAATATCTCATCAGCCAATGCTGCTCAATGCAGAAAAGCAAGCAGGCATGGTCAAGCGGTTTAGTTGTTGCTCAGAGCAAACATCAGAATGGGGAACAAATGTGATCTAAGTGACTTTGACTGTGGAATGATCATTGGAGTTGTTTGAGTAGCTCAGAAACTGCTGATCTCCTAGTATCTTCACACACAACAGGCTCTAAAGCTTATAGAGAACGGTGTGAAAAACAAAACATCCACTAAGTGGGCATAAACACCTTATTTATGAGAGAGGTCAGAGGAGAATAGCTGGACAGGTTCAAGCTGATAGGAAGGCAACAGTAACTTAAATAACCCTGCATTGCAACAGTGGTGTGCAGAAGAGCATCTCTGAACACACGTGTCGAACCTTGAAGTGGATGTTCTACACCAGCAGAAGGCCACGAACCTGTTTGCCGAAGTCTATTTTATCCCTCAGGGTGCTCTCCAGCAACTTTGTTCGTGGAAGGTAAGTTGCTGGAAAGCATTCTCAAGGATAAAATACACTTACACCTAATAAGACAGAGTTCAACTCGGATAGCCAGCGTGGCTATGTGCGTAGGAGATCTCGGCTTATGACTTTTGAGTTTCTTGATGAATAAACGAAGAGGGTTGACGAGGGGAGGATGACAAACAGAGTATATGTGGATTTCAGTGAGGCTTCTGATAAGGGCTGCTCTGGAAGGTTAGAGCACATGATATCCAAGGAGAGTGAGTAAACCAGATACAAAATTAGCAGGATAGTAGGGTGGTAAAAGGGTTTTCTCAGACTGTAAGTCTGTGACTAGTGGTGTGGCCCATGGGTCGTTGCTGGACCCTTTTGTTATTTCTCAGTGATATTAACAACTTGGATGAGAATATAAAGGGAATAGTTAGTAAGTTTGCAGATGATACCGAAATAGGTGGTGTCATAAACAGTGAAGAGGATATCAAGAATTGCAGCAAGATCTTGATCTTAATCAGCTCGGTAGGTCACCATTCTGGTTTCTGCAACAACTGGTAACTTCCACCAACTCTTGCCTTTTAATTCCAGATTTACCTAATTAATTGTTACACCACAATTAAACTCAAGTCTCCAGATCAATAGTCCAGGCACTGGATACTGGCCCAATGACATCCAACATGTATACCAGTGGAAGGGACAGTCCTGGGAAGGTGTTGTATTGGGGTGCACTCATGACAGAATGCTGCATTGGGAGGGTCAGACCCACAATGTTGGACTGTGTAGGTGGGTGTCTGTGATGACATCCTGCACTGTTGGAAGACAATTATGTTGTTGTTGTACTTCTCCAACATGTCATGTTGCAGTGTTAGAGGGCCAACAGGAACATAATGTCCGTGCTCATTACAAGCCAAAAAGATGTACCTGATGAAGATGCAGCCAGTAATATGAAGCTCTTGAAGTTCTGGCTACAATTTGAAAATCGGAATTGCATAAATCAGATTAATACTTTAAGTTACCTGGACAAACCCAAAAGGAAAATTGATTTCTGTAGAACCTTCAGACCCTTGATGAAAAGTTTCCCTCCAATCCTCAATCATAGCAGGAAAGGTGCAGTTATATTCAGCGTTATGCCAGGCTGCGTTCTCTTCTCCTACAAGAGGACCACAGGAAGCTGAGCTCAGCCAGAGAACACAGTAATGGATAAAGTATGTCAAATCACAAACAAGAGAGAACCTGCAGATTCTGGAAATCCAAGCAACACACACACACACACACACACACACAAGATGCTGGAGGAACTCAGCAGGCCAGGCAGCATCTATGGAAAAGGGCACAGTCAACATTTTGGGTTGAGTCCTTCGGCAGGGTAAATTATGTTAGATTAGATTACATTATGAGGACACGCAGTCCTCTTTTATTGTCACTTAGTAATGCATGCATTAAGAAATGATACAATGTTTTTCCAGAATGATATCACAGAAACACATGACAAACCGACTTAAAACTAACAAAAACAATACCGTAATTTGATAAGAACAGATCATGGGCACGGTAAAAAGTCTCAAAGTCTTTCGAAAGCCCCATCATCTCACGCAGACGGTGAACCTCCAGCGCCGCCAACTTGCCGATGCAGCATCTTGGAAGCATCCGACCACAGTCCAACTCCAAGCTTCCGACTAGCTCTCTGACACTGAGCACCGAGCACTTTGGCCCCGGCAACAGGCAATAGGCAAAGCCGAGGATTTGGGGCCTTCCCCTCCGGAGATTCTCGATCGCACAGTGGCAGCGGCAGCGAAGCGGGCATTTCAGAAGTTACTCCAGGTGTTCCTCCGTGCTTCTCACGGCTGTCTCCATCAAATCCGGATTGTGCACAGCCCCCTAGTTAACACATACAATATCATTCGGAACGGCCACGCACGCTGCGTCACTCCGCCATCTTCTCCTCTCTCCTGATGTTTTGGTTTTACCATTCAACCAAGCTCACAGTTTCAACATTCTTTGTATTTTTTTGGTGCAATTACAGATGTGGAATTCAAAAAAAATATTCACCACAGCACTTAATTTAATACATCAACAGCTGATCGTCACCAAGGAACTAAACATCAGGAAGGGTGAACATTCCCCAGATGATGTGAAAGAGGGTTCAGTGATGTAGGAACAAATGCTTCTCTTTGTCCCATTTCTGTGGAAGATCAGCTGTTTGAAATGTTTCTGTCTCCACAAATACTGCTGAATATTTACAGCGCATCCATTTTTCTTTTAAATTTCAGGCTCCCAATGGATTTAAACAAGGAAAAATCTCTACTGGCCTGGATCAGCAACTTATTCAACGTGAACCATGGCCCTTTGCCTTTCATAAACAGTGTCTCAGCATCTTTCCAAATATCCTCTCCTGAAGATAGTGCCCAATCCCAGAAAATGCTCCCGCAATATAGAGCCTGAAATCAATGCCCTCCCTCCCACCCACAGCATCATACCTGAACAGCTTCTGAGAATAAGAACAGCTTATTCACCACCCAAAGCACCAGCCCAGATTTTTGAAAGGAATAGCTGGCATATCCTGCTTTAAACCCTGGTTAGTACAGGACCTCTGTGTGTGACTAAAAATTCCTGGAACTTTCAAACAATTGTCAGCAATGGTTGTTAACATGGGGTCCATTATAATATGACTTGTTTGATTAATATTTCAACAATTTCAAAGAGCTCTATGTTATAATGTTAGAATTGTTTTGAAATGTATCCATCAAGCTGGTATAGGAGCTTGAAGACCCACACTCAATGTTTTATGAATAGTTTCTTCCCCGCCATCATCAGATTTCTGAATGGACACTGAACCCATGAACACCAGCTCATTAGTTGTCTTTTGCACTATTTATTTCTTTTTGTGACTTATAGTAATTCTCATGTTTTGCATCGTGCTGCTGCCACCTGTGACGAAAGTACACATAGACTAAGATGTTAGCTGTCCTGTGCTGGCACCAGTGGGATCAGCAGTTGGTCTGCCACCTGTCTTCAGGAGAAAGAGAGATAAGGAAAACAATGGAGCAGCATTTGGAGATGTTAATGAAGGGACGGGAGAGTTTAACGGAAGGAGACACGGTCTGAGAGCTGTCAAGATCGGCTGCTCTTTGAACCCTGAACTGTTTGAAGTGATGGACAGGCGATACCCCAGCAGGGGGATAAAAAGGGACAGGTTCGCTAAGGCAGGACACACACGACACCACAAGGTAACAAGACCCTGGAAGCGGTGCGCCTCCCACAAGTCGGTGGGAGTTTTGGAGAGCTGGTCGCGGGACCAAGCCATAGACGCACAGGTTGGAAAGGTACGATCGGCGGGAACCTGGTGTGTGTCCGCCCTTGCCTGGGGGCCAGGTTCACTGCAGAGGAGCGATCGTATCTGAAAACGGAGGGGTCACAGTCGGTGACCTCGGAAGACATTACAAAGGGCTCGCCCAAAAGCTGACTACGAAGAATATCGAAGGTCTGGGTGGAAGCCGTTTGAATATTCATTCGCTTTTGCTCTCTCTCTCCTTCCCCCCACTGTCCATCGCCACGGCAGTGATTACTGTGAACTGAACTGAACTCAATTGAACTGAACTTTGCGTCACTTTGAAACTGGTCATTTACCCCTAGACGACGATAGAGCTTGATTGATCCTGTTATCCTAATTCTGTGTACATGTGTGTTTATCATTGCTGAACTGTTGCATTTATATCCTTACTATTAGAGTACTGTGTTGCTTATTTCTTTAATAAAACTTTCTTAGTTCCAGTAATCCAGACTCCAACTGAGTGATCCATTTCTGCTGGTTTGGCAACCCAGTTACAGGGTACGTAACACACCAAACAACAAATTTCACAACATTTGTCAGTGATAGGGGCGCTACGGTAGCGTAGTGGTTAGTACGACGCTATTACAGCGAGGGGCGCCCGAGGTCAGAGTTCAATTCCGGCATCCTCTGTAAGGAGTCGGTACGTCCTCCCCGTTGAATGCATGGGTTTCCTTCGGGTGATCCGGTTTCCTCCCACAGTCCAAAGCCGTGACCTTTGGAAATGAATTGGTCATTGTAAATTAGGCTACTGTTGAATCGGGGGATTGTTGGGGCAGCGTAGTTCAAAGGGCCAGAAGGGCCTACTCCGCACTGTATCTGTAAATAAAAAAATTAAAAATAAAGTAATAAACCCTATTCTATCACCTCACCCTCAGCTCTGAACTGAGAAGTGCTTACAAACTATTTTCAAAACCAGTTCCCCACAAAACCAATCATGGCCACAGTAAGCTCATGCACAAAACACATGTATGCTTTCTCTCAGCACCATCCCACACACATTTCAAAATGGCTGCTCAGTACCACCTTCTCAAGGACAATTATTTGCAGGCAATACATACTGACTTGTGTGTGTCACTCAGACCCAATGAATAAGCTGTCTGACCAAGTACAGGTGGTCACAGTCAGCCACTGTGTAACTTTGAATGAGGTTGTTTCGAGTTACTAGATGCTCCAGTCTTCTTCCAAAGTGCTACAGGTTTTGGGACTGTTGTACATTGGAGGGCAGCAAATACGATCCCACTATTTAAGAAAGGATGGAGAGAAGGGAAACAGGATTGAAGATTGATTCATCGGAACAGAGTCTGAAGAGTAACACAGCCTCTACCACTTTCTGGCAGCTTATGCCATTTCCATGTGAAAAACCTTCCCGCTTTAAATATCTGCTCTCTCACTTTTACCCTCTAGTGTTAGATACCCCTACCCTTAGAAAAAGACTGTACCCATTCACAGGTGTGAATGTCTATAAAAAGAGAGGGGCAATTTGAGCTCAGGTTGTAATGGCTGTGTACCTGCTCAGCCACTACAACAAGAGATCCACAGACCAAGTCACTGCACCTCCACTGAAGGATGCCACAACTTCAGAGGTAATTCTGCCCAAAAACTCACTGCAAAGTTGAATGGTACGAGCTATCATTCAGACAGTTGTACGATAATGTTCACCATGAGGCCATCTCAGATTTACAAACATTGGAGGACAGTGCCTGGAGGATGTACAAGTCAGTAGCTCAGGCTGCTAATAGCAAAGCAGCTGAAGCAACAAGGTTTAGAGAGCAATAAAGCTGTCGAGTGACAGAAGGGGGACTGGTAAACAGTTGCATTCACTGGGATAAACACTGCAACCTCATTAGTTAATATTTTAGATACATGCAGAATCAATGGGAAAAGTTAGGAAAACTAAAGAATGTGATTCAGGGGTTAAATGTGGAACCAGTACATTCTCATCAAAAAGTAAAAAAGATTTGTTGGGTTAGATGCAGGGAACATGTTTCTCCTGACTGAGTGGTCAAATCAAGCTTATCTACTCCTCTGCTAAGATATACACAGCATCTTATTAACCTACCAGCACACTTTTACCATGTAGAGGAAATTGGAGCACACAAGACAAACAATGTGCAGAGTGACCGAAACCGACCACAATACTCCAAGTGCGGTCTCACCAACAACTTTACGACTCAATGCGACCCATTATTATACTCAGTGCCCTGACTTAGGAAGGCCAGTGTACCAAAAGCCTTCTTCCCTAACCACAGAAACATAGAAAATAGGTGCAGGAGTAGGCCATTCGGCCCTTCAAGCCTGCACCGCCATTTATTATGATCATGGCTGATCATCCAACTCAGAACCCTGCACCAGCCTTCCCTCCATACCCCCTGATCCCCGTAGCCACAAGGTCCATATCTAACTCTCTCTTAAATATAGCCAATGAACTGGCCTCAACTGTTTCCTGTGGCAGAGAATTCCACAGATTCGCCACTCTCTGTGTGAAGAAGTTTTTCCTAATCTCAGTCCTAAAAGGCTTCCCCTTTATCCTCAAACTGTGACCCCTCGTTCTGGACTTCCCCAACATCAGGAACAATCTTCCTGCATCTAGCCTGTCCAATCCCTTTAGGATTTTATACGTTTCAATCAGATCCCCCCTCAATCTTCTAAATTCCAACGAGTACAAGCCTAGTTCATCCAGTCTTTCTTCATATGAAAGTCCTGCCATCCCAGGAATCAATCTGGTGAACCTTCTTTGTACTCCCTCTATGGCAAGGATGTCTTTCCTCAGATTAGGGAACCAAAACTGCACACAATACTCCAGGTGTGGTCTCACCAAGGCCTTGTACAACTGCAGTAGTAGCTCCCTGCTCCTGTACTCGAATCCTCTCGCTATAAATGCCAGCATACCATTCTCCTTTTTCACCGCCTGCTGTACCTGCATGCCCACTTTCAATGACTGGTGTATAATGACACCCAGGTCTCGTTGCACCTCCCCTTTTCCTAATTGGCCACCATTCAGATAATAATCTGTTTTCCTATTTTTGCCACCAAAGTGGATAACTTCACATTTATCCACATTAAATTGCATCTGCCATGAATTTGCCCACTCACCCAACCTATCCAAGTCACCCTGCATCCTCTTAGCATCCTCCTCACTGCTCACACTGCCGCCCAGCTTTGTGTCATCCGCAAACTTGGAGATGCTGCATTTAATTCCCTCATCCAAGTCATTAATATATATTTTAAACAACTGGGGTCCCAGCACTGAGCCTTGCGGTACCCCACTAGTCACTGCCTGCCATTCTGAAAAGGTCCCGTTTATTTCCACTCTTTGCTTCCTGTCTGCTAACCAATTCTCCATCCACATCAATACCTTATCCCCAATACCGTGTGCTTTAAGTTTGCACACTAATCTCCTGTGTGGGACCTTGTCAAAAGCCTTTTGAAAATCCAAATATACCACATCCACTGGTTCTCCCCTATCCACTCTACTAGTTACATCCTCAAAAAATTCTATGAGATTCGTCAGACATGATTTTCCTTTCACAAATCCATGCTGACTTTGTCCGATGATTTCACCGCTTTCCAAATGTGCTGTTATCACATCTTTGATAACTGACTCCAGCAGTTTCCCCACCACCGACGTTAGACTAACCGGTCTATAATTCCCCGGTTTCTCTCTCCCTCCTTTTTTAAAAAGTGGGGTTACATTAGCCACCCTTCAATCCTCAGGAACTAGTCTGTCTACCTGTGACCACACCTTGTTAATGAAGGAGGTTGGAGGAGAACGGCCAAACTGGTTCATTCAAGCTGACAGAAACGCAACAGCAACTCATGTAACAATGGGTCAGGAGGCCTCTTCTAAGAGTGCCTCCAGTACGAAGCCTGCTTGTTGTACTGAATAAAGACACCAGCTTCAGTTTCTCTGTGGTGACTTCAATCACAGTCACAACACTGAGCACAACTAACGTCTTAATGTCTCTCCAACATACACTCAGTGGCCACTTAATTAGGTACACCTGCACTCCTGCTCATTAATGCAAATATCTAATCAGCCAATCATGTGGCAGCAACTCAATGCAGATAAACATTTTATGTTTTTCAAGTGGTTCAGTTATTGTTCAAAGATCAGAACGGGGAAGAAATGTGATCTAAGTGACATTGACTGTTGGTGCCAGCCAGGGTGGTTTGAGTATCTCAGAAACTGTTGATCTCCTGGGAATTTCACACACAATGGTCTCTCCAGCAGGGGTTACCAACCCTTTTTATGCTAAGGAACCTGACCATTAACTGAGGGGTCTGTTCACCCCAGGATGGAAACCCCTGTTCTGGAGTTTAGAGAAAGAGTGCGAATAACAAGAAAAACATCCAGTGAGCAGTAGATCTGTGGGCCAAAAATGTGTTGTTAATGTGAGAGGTCAGAGGAGAACGGGCACACTGGTGCAAGCTGACTGGAAAGTGACAGTAACTCAAATAACTACGTGTTACAACAGTGGTGTTCAGAAGAGCATCTCTGAACACACAACATATTGAACTTAGAAATTATTGAGTTTAATTAACGGCAGCAGAAGACCATGAACATAAATTTAGTGGCCACTTTATTAGTTACAGGAGGTACTTGATAAAGTGGCCACTGAGTGTATATTTCTTCTGCAAGTTATTGTAGTTTCTCTTATGACTTGTCAACTCTTTATTTCCAAACCTGTCCCATCATAGTAAAGCCAGACTTCAGTTGTCATCTCTTTTGGGGAAGGAAAAGTCAGCCACAAGGATATTTGGGTTAGAGTTCACAGCTGAGCTCTGGTTGAATGCTAGAATAAAAGAGACCTTGAAGTGGATACCTACAAATCATTCAAAAATCATCCACAATTGGTAGAGAAAACCATGAAATGGGACAATAGAACAGTACACACCAAGGACAGGCCCTTCAGCTGACCGTGTTTGATGCCAGACTATCTCATCCTTTCTGTCTACACTTTATTAACTAAGATAAGTATGTTTATTATCTAAAGCAGAGATTACAGGAAGGTCATGCCAGAAACATATAAGAAGTATAGCTAGCGCACTGTACTGTTTTGGTCATGTTACAGGAAGGATGTTGGGTTGCATAGCTTTGCACAAGAACACAAAGACAAGGGCAGGAATAGGTCGGTGCATCTTTCAAGCCTAATCCACCACCCATTTCCGCTCTCAGTCTCAGAATTCTCAATTCTATTATAGCTTAAACAATCAGCAATCACTGCCCAAGTGCCTTCAGTGAGACTGATTCCTCAGCTCTCCAGAGTCGGGTATTCCAAACATTCCCCTGACAAAAAATGAAATTTCTTCTCAACTCTTTAAATGGAGGACCCTTTATTTTCCAAAAATGACACTATCAGAATCAGAATCAGGTCACCCACATATGTTGTGAAATTTGTTGTTTTGCAGCAGCAGTACAGTGCTATACATTAAAAAAGTTACAATACAAAATACATTTTTTAAAGTAAACAGGTATTTCAAGAGCAACATAGTGAGGTAGTGTTCATGGTCCATTCAGAAATCTGATGTCAGAGAAAAAGGAGCTATTCCTAAAACGTTGAATGTGCATCTTCAGGCTCGTGTACCTCCTCGCTGACTGTAGTAATCAGGAGAGAGCATGTCCTGGATGGTGAGGGCCCTTAATGATGGATGCTGCCTCCTTGAGGCACAACCTTTTGAAGATGTCCTCGATGACAGAGTTGACTGAGTTTACAACCCTCTGCAGCTTTTATTAATCGTGTAATTGGTGCCTCATTATCAGATAGTGATGCAACCAGTCAAAATGCTCGCCAATTTTTATAGCTGATGTCTTTAACTTCACCTGCAATTGCTTTTACAGCATTCGGTGGGTCATACCTGGACTTCCTGTAAAGTTCTGGATCACCGGCCTTGAAAGCCACAAATCTAGCCCTCAGCAGACTGTATCTCCTGATTCATCCACGGCTTCTGGTTTGGGTGTGTCTGATAAGTTCTCGAAGGCGCACACTCCTCTAACAGGTTTTCATCAGGTTGGGGACACATGGCATATTCATTCAGATATGGTCAATACTCAGGGGTTCACCTTCAGATCGGAAAGGCATCAGGATACGCTGTCTCCTGACTGTTGATTATGGTGCTCAGCTCCTTCAATGCCAGTCTGTTGTTGGCCAGGGGTGGAATGTATACTGCAACCAGGATGATGGTGGAAAACTCCCTCGGCAGATAAAATGGATGACACTTGACGGCCATATGTTCCAGGTTGGGGGAGCAGGACTGAGAGAGAACCACCATGTCTGTGCACCACAATGTGTTAATCATGAAGCAAACTCTGCCTCCGCTACCTTTAACTTGTCTCCACTGTTTGTCCATGCAGTTGAAGGTGACACCCTCAGGATGCAGCACTGTGTGTGGAGTGCTGGGGGTAAGCCATGTCTCTGTGAAGCAAATTACACAGCAATCTCTGTCCATCAGGTGCTGCAATCTTGCTCTGAGGCCTTCAATTTCATTTTCCAGAGACTGTACATTAGCCAGCAGGATGGTAGGGAGTGGGGGCCTCAGGGCCCTGTGTTTTGATCTTGCAGGCCAACACGCTTTTCCATGTTTCTTTTTTCTTCAAGGGAAACTACACTCATGACCCAAGTCTGCCAATTTTGAGGGTGGATAGATTTTTTTAAAACATCTCAAAACAATGTTGCTTACTGAAGTACCCATGGCTGTGATTGTGGGTTTCAGCCGTAGTCGTCCTAAATGGGAATATTTGATAATTCCCTTCGGAGCTGCATGCAAAGAGTTGCCACTCTCCGGCATCAGCTTGGATCAAATCCTGATGAAGTGAAACATCTTCTCAACCCACATCAAGCCCATTTTGTATCCTACATACTGTGGCATGAGGATGAGAGTTGTAACGGGATCATTATCATGTCATAACATGTGTTATTGCGCTGGAAACATGATGCAAAGCCACCAGTCCGTTTTGTCCCTTGGATTGGTGAGGGGACTGCTGTGGCTTCACATTGCTGAGATGTGTTGTTCACACTGCAGTCTCCAGAGCACACCGTCTCCCTCATCACCACTTGCTGGGTGTGAAGCAATCTCCCTTTTTAGTTGTGTAACTGCACAGCTGCTCCCAGCCTGTGGCAAATATTATTGCAATTATGATTATGGAAAGAAAGAGCTCAAGAGAGCTATGCAGCCAAACAATGAGGGAGTGATGGCAGCTTCCATTAATCTAAAGAGACTGTAGGGTCTAGGCAGTCTGCCAACACGAGGGATAGGTGCTGCCAGTCCCTAGCAGAGTCTGAGCGCCCCCCCCATCTCGGTAATATTTTTGTCATAAGGTTTTCTCTGATCCAGACAGTGCCCTCGTAAATCTTCTCTGCACCCTCTCTACGCTTCCACATCCTTGTGGTCTAACAAGAGTTTTATAGAGCTGCAACATTACCTCACTACTCTTAAACTCAATCCCTCGACTCATGAAGCCCGACACACCATACACCTTCTTAACTACCCTATCAATCGATTTGGAAACTTTGAGGGACCCAAGATTCCTTTGTTCTTCCACACTGCTAAGATTCCTGCCATTAACCTTGTGCTTCACTTCCAAGTTCGATCTTTCACATTTTTCCGGATTGAACTCTCTCTGTCACTTCCCTGCCCAGCTCCGCATCCTGTCAATGCCCCAATGCAACCTACAAATGAGGGAAAATTTCTTCAGACAGAAGTAGGCTTGAGGGGGCAAATGGTCTATGCCCACTTCAGTTTCTCTTATTCTTGTGGAGACACCAGACAGCAAGGGGACACCGGCCCCAATAAAATGTGTAACTGGATACAAGAGGTTATGCAGTACTTGTCATCAGGTGGTGGCAAGAAATTCAAATAACCCAATCATAGAAAAAAAACAAAAGCCACTGCGCAGAGAAAGAGAGAGCAAAAAACACATTGTGCAAACAATGGAAGCAAGCCAACAGCTGTCCAAACCAGAATGAATCCCAGAACCACTCCTGGAACAGCCAGAGTAGGCCCAAGCCAAGCCTCAGTCCCCAGTTTTAACACCAGCAGGGCAGGAATGCATAGCAGCCAGCTCAGTTCACAGCCTCAGAGCCGCAGAGAAAGGAATAAACATTCACAGGGAGTGAGTGAAATCACCCGGCCCTCGCCTTCGTACCCGACACTCGGGTTTCCAGTCTGTCTGTGCCAGCGGTTAAATTGTCCAATCACCGAGTAGTGCCATGTTCTAGGACCTGGATCCCAGCGCCCCGATATGCCTGAAGTCGTTCTCGATCTCACCAAGTCGGCTCGGTGCTTTGAGTGATACAACTTCACACCCGAGTTAGGTGGATGGGCATTGAAACTCTTCCATGTCGATTCTTCTCCAAGTTGCCACTGCATTTCCGGTCGCAATATGAACCCTGATTGCTTCCCTGGTGGCTCGAACACATTGCGCCTCATCCCCGAACCAGCCTCGTCTCCCCACTGTCTGCAGCGACTGTTCACCACAATTTGCTTCATGAAAGATGTTAAAACTAATTCTTTCCGTCGCTCCTCTTGCCTTATGATTTACCAGTAAGCTGTCGCACATATTCAGTAGTGCCATCTCATTTTGTAAATGATTTGAATGTGAATGTACATGGATCAATTAGCAAGTTTGCTGATGACTTCAGCTCTTTCCTGTTGATAGTGAAGCAGGTTACAATAAATTGCAAAGAGAGATGGGCTGAGGAATGTCAAATGGTTCTCAACTTAACCAAGTGTGGGGTATTGTATTTTGGACAGTCAAACAAGGGTAGGAATTGTACAATGAATGGCAGGACACTGATAAGTGCTGTGGATCAGAGGGACCTGGGAGTACAAGTGTATAGTTCATTGAAAGTGGCCACACAAGTAGACAGGGTGGTGAAGAAGGTGTTTAGCATGCTGGGAGTGTAGCAGAATGAGGGGTGACCTCACAGAAGTTTAGAAAATTGTGAGTGGTACGGATAAAGTGGACAATGATAGTCTTTTCCGAAGGTGGGGAGACCAAAACTAGAGAGCACAAATACATGAAAAGAGAACAGAATTAAAAGAGACCCCAGGGGTAACTTCATGACACAGAACAAACTGCCTGAGCAAGTTGGGGAGGCGGGTAGGATTATACATTTAAGAGGCATTTGGATAAGTGCGTGAAGGGGAGGGCCTTGGATGGGTAAGGTCTGAACATGGGGAACTGGGACTTGCAGGGAGGATGCTGTGTTTGGCACAGATGAGTTGGGCTGAAGAACTTGTTTCTAAACTCTAAATTACAAATGGGAGACTTTCACAAGTGTGATACCAGGAGTCCAAGGGTCGCATGTTCCTGTTAGGATGAAGGGTAAACCTGGAAAATTAAGGAAACTGGCTGACGAGAGATGTTGAGACGTTGGTCAAGAAAAAGGAAGAATTACGGTTGGGTTTAGGAAGTTGGGGATGAGTAAATCCCTTAATGACTATAAAAAGATCAGAAATACACAAGAGAGAAATCAGGAAGGCAAAAGGTAAATGGTATGGATCTGGCAGGCAAGGTTGAGGAAGATCCCTCGATGTTCTATAACCATGTTAAGAGTAAAAAGGATGGCTAGGGATAGAGTAGGTCCCCTTAGAGATCAGCATGTTATGATGCGACCTACAGGGGATGGGTGGGATTTTTAACAAATATTTCTCTTTGGTGTTTACTGAGGAGAAATTTATGATTACTCAAGAGGTAAGGGAAAAACAGAGATGTTTTCAGAGAAAATTCTTACTACCGGGAAGGAGGTACAGTATTTGTAGCCTTACAGTACATGAAGTGGATAAATCCCCAGGGCCTGATCAAGTGTATCTTAGACCTTGTGGGAGGCTAGAGAGGAAATTGCAGGGGCTCATTCTGAGATTTGCTTCATTGTTAGTTCCCGAAGACTGAAAGATGGGTAACGTTGTGTCATTGTTTAAAGGTAGCAAAGAGAAGCCAGTGAACTACAAGCTGTTCAGCCTGATACCAGTGATGGGGAAGTTATTTATTTAGCGATACAGTGCTGAGTAGAACTTTCCGGGTCACCCAAACACTGGGGCCAGCCAACCAGATCACAGGCTGTTCCTTTTGCAAGCCTGCTATTCTTCCTAATAAACAGCTTCTCTCAAATTTAACAGATCATTAGCAGAAGCTCATTGTGTCCACATTCAACTGCTCTGATTAAGTTATCCCAGAGCAAGAACCAATTCATCAAACAGTTCACAAAATGGCAGCAGCAAGGGCAGTCTCACAAAATGGCCATCTCCATTCCTGCCAGCACAATTACTGATAAGTCCTGAAGATTAGAGTTATGCAGCACATAAATAAATCTTTCAGCCCTTCGTGCCCATGCCAATAATCAAGTACCAGTCAATACTCATCCCATTTACCAGCAGTCTGTAGTCATCTAGGTGTGGAGCAACTAAAGGTAGGCAAGCTCCTAATATTTTTCATTTGTATTTACTGTGGAGAGAAACGTGGAAGTGCTTTATACTTACACCCCCACCCCATCCCAACTTACATGCGTGTCCTCTGGTATTAGGCATTTTGACTCTGGGAAAAAGATACCGCTGTCTGTCTATCTATGATAACCTTATACACAAAACTGCGCAAAAGTCTTAGGCACTCCAGATTTTTATATACATTTTGTTTCACATGTTTATATTTTGCCTTCTGCATTAGTGTGTCAATAGAAAAGAGCAAATCTTAGATTTCCAAGCATTCATTTTCCAAAAAAATTAATTGTTACAGAGAAAAATATGTATTTTGTTAAATAAATTTATCATTTATCAAATAAAAACTTGACGACTTTGTAGGTCTCTAGCCCAGTGCGTGATTAAACAAAGATAACAAACAGGTGCTCATGATCAATGACATAATGGGTTGAATGAACTAAACTGATTAACTGAAACAGAAATGGGTGTGGAAGGAATCAAACCGAGTGAAGTACAATCAAACTAAAAGGTGAGGGTTTGACAGATACGATAGTTAACCTTCAAATCATCAATTATTATACCGCAGCAAGAGTGAGCATAGCAACAAGACACAAGGTGGTTAGCCTGCGTAAGCAAGGTCTCTCTCAAGCAGAAATGTTATGGCAGACAGGAGTTACAAGATCTGCTGTCCAAGCTCTTCTGAAGAAGCACAAAGAAATGGGCAAGGTTTATTTAGGACCAGAAATGTAGTGGTCAGCCATAGAAACTGAGTGCAGGAGAGAAGAGATATACCAAACTGACGTCCCTTCCAAGTCAGAAGAAGTCCAGCAAAGCTATCAGATCTGAAATCTCGGAAACCACTAGAACCTCCCTACCCCTCCCATCATGTACCTATCCAAATTTCTCTTAAATGTTGAAATTGAACTCACATCCAGCACTTCTCACTGAGTGAAGAAGGTTCCCTTCATGTTCTCCTTTAAACACTTCACCTTCCACCCTTAACCCATGTTCTTTAGTTCTAGTCTCACATAACCTTAGTGGAAAAAGCTTTGCCAGATGGAGCAAATTTGAACCACTGTCATTCGTCGCCATCTCTGTTGACATTGATTAATTAAGTTTTTTTTGACAGCCACATATCTGACAGCGATTAAAATTTAAGCATTCAGCAGGAGGTGTTTGATTATTTATCATAGCCCCAAGTTCCACAACAGAAGGAATTGAGTATTTTATACAGCACCAGAATTTCACCAGGGTTCTTTGTGTCCCAAATCCACACACATTTATCTTATTGTAATATGACTCAGCGTTTCATCTGAAACTTTGACAAACTTCTATAGGTGTGTGGTGGAGAGTGTATTGACTGCCCGGTATGGAAAGACCAAATCCTGCAAAAGTAGTGGACACGGCCCAGTCCATCACAGAATAAACCTTCCCCACCATTGAGCACATCTACAAGAAACGCTGTCACAGCAAAGCTGCCTCCATCATCAGGGGACTCCACCACACAGGACATGCTTTCTTCTCACTGCTGCCATCAGAAAGAAGGTATTGGAGTCTCAGTATTCACATCACTAGGTTCAGGAACAGTTGTTACCCTTCAACCATCAGGCTCTTGAAGCAAAGGGGCTAACTTCACTTAACCTGTGAGAAGGCGGAGCTTAGGAGGATTAATGCTGCTTAACGGCGACTGCTTCGCTTGCATCTTCGGAAACAGCTCTATTTCTATCTTTAATGTCTCTATTTTACCCTTTCAGGCTTCCTTTGAAGACCCTGACCTGGAGTTACATGCTGACTATGGTTCTTTGAGGGAATGCACTCACTGAGACAACAGTGCAAGTAAGTAAGATGCAAGCTAACATTTTCAGCAAACAGGAGCTCAGGACTCTCAGGGGTTCACAACTGGCCATTGTTTGGCATGCCAAGGGCTCGGCCTAAGAGCTCTGCTTGCCTTTGGAGGACCGGGATCTCGTAGCTCTGGAGACGGAGGGATTGGAGGAGATCGATGTGTCTTTGGAGACAGGAGATCGCTGGCTGTGTGCCCAGAGACCCGAGATCTTTGGGCACAGAGCTCGGAAAACGCGACGCAACGGACTTTTAACATCGCAAACCAGCCAGTGTCACAAAGGGGGGCATTGGGAACGGACCCAAATGCAAGACACAGACACTGAAGTACAAGGAACAGGACTTGACTAGAGTAGGGACGTGACAGGATAGAGGCAAGGAGCAGGGACAAGAACGCAGACTTGGGCTAGGGAAAGCGGGACGAGGACTAGAAACCATGGACTAGGAGACAAGGCTTCGACTCCGAGCCCGAGACTGGACAAGGACCCAGAACCTGGGTCTTGCCTCAGGCTCGGACCCCAGAACCAGGCAAGGACATGACATGGCTTCAGGACAGGATGTGGCTGGGGTCTATAGGCCTGAGTTCGGACAGGACGTGGCTGGGGTCTTGAGTCTTGAGCTTGGCTGCAGGCTGGGGTCTTGGGATCTTCGAGGCTTGTGTTCTTGGTTCAAGGTCACCACTTAATATTCCTGAGCTCCTGTTTGCTGAAAATGTTAGCTTGCATCTTACTTACTTGCACTGTTGTCTCAAGAGCAGAACGCTAGAACGACAATCCAAAAGAACACTGGTATCGAGCTACAATGCTGGAAGTGCTCTGGTGTGAATGAGGGTCATGACTGCAGTTTCAATTAGATGCAAAAAGTACTGGCATGAGTAGGTGTGAGCTATTGAAGGGAGCTATTCACAGAAATTTGGCCAACACTTACGGTCACTTTATATTTGCAAAAATAGATTATCTACACTTTATGTTTGTGAGGGCTCCAGGAATACAATTAGGTCTGTGTTACTTTATCAAAAAGGAATATTTCACTTTCAAACTATTTATCATAAAAAGCTATTTTCTTTGACCACGTTTCAGTATTTTTCATCCTGGCATATAGAACAGCATTTTTCAAATGTTTCTCTGTTAGTCATCATCATCATCATCATGTACTGTGTCATGTGACATGAGTGATCAAGAACTTTGCCAAGAACAGTTTCTTGGCAAAGTTTTCTGCAGAAATACTTTGCCATTCCCTTCTTTCTCAGCCGTGTCTTTACAAGATGGGTGACCCCAGGCGTTATCAATACTCTTCAGAGATTGTCTGCCTGGTGTCAGTGGTCACATAACCAGGACTTGTGATATGCACCAGCTGCTCACATGGCTTCACGTAACTTGTAATTAGCCTCAGTTGCCGTGTGTAACATTTTGCTGTACACATATTGCTTGCTATTATTTCATTCATCCACAGGATGTGGACATCAACAGCAAAATTGTCATTTCATAAACGAAAAAAGATTCTGCAGATCCTGGAAGTCCAGAGCAATGCACACAAAATGCTGGAGGAACTCAGCATCAATATAAATGAATAAACAGTGAATTTCTGGGCTGAGACTCTTCAATATTACCATTTATTAAACATTTTGAACTGCCCTTGAATTGAGTAGCCATTAAATGTCCACTACGTTGGTGGGTCTGTGGTTCCATACAGTGTGAAGATAAAAGATTCTCTCTCCTGAAGAACAATTTCTTTTCCGGTCATTCTAATGGTGACCACAGTACAAAAGTAAAGAGATTGGTCACTTGACCTCTGCTTTGCACTGTGTGTGTCAAAAATTGCCTTAGGAATGCTACAGCAATCTTCTTAAACTCTTGAGAGGAAACGAGGCAAAGTGAGAATCGGAATGCAAACAGCGGCTAGGTGAGAAGCAACAGGTTACTAATAACATCACACAGAGTGCAGTGTGCACGGTCGTGAGACAATTAGCAAAGAAGGAGGCAAATAAGTTGGCTGCAAAGGCAATTAAGTCATCCCTTTCTCAAGTAGAGCTGATGGACTGAATGAGAGTTAGTTAACAGTAGTGTGACAGAGGCTTACTGATAGGTTGCTGTTTTCCCACAGCTTCTCTTCAGTATCTCATCAATTGTTCCTTAAAATTGCAACAGCTGGGGAGTGCGGTAGTGGGGATAACCTTCCATTACCTATCAAATGCTCCCAATGGCGTGCATCTCAAATCACCCCTGACAACCAAGTCCAGCCCCTGGCCTTCATGTGTGGCGTAGCTACTCAGCCCAACTGAACTGTTTCTACTGACAGGAGAAGGGGCACCTTAAAACAAGTCACTTTGGGCAGATGGGGCTCGTCAGTCGTGGTTGGCAGCTCATCTCGGAAAAGCAAACTCTGATCTCAAACCTCTTCTGCCATGTACCATGCCCACTCATGGGGAGGGCTTCCGATGTAAACACTGAGGAAAAAATCCGGAGCTGGAGTCCCTCGGCATTGAATTCAATGCTGTTGGCAACTCTGGAGACGCCGCTGGTGCCAAACTGTGTCGGTCTTTGCTGTTGCTTTGGATTCGTTAGCTGCGTGGCAGAGGGGTGGGGTGCTGTGTGTGTTGGAAGCCTGCTGCATGGGCAAAAGCTTGCTCTCAATAACGTATTGCCCTGGCTTGCATATTAGCTGAACGTAGACAGCTAGGACACAACATCCATGGTTGACCCTGACCCAGTGGAAGTCCTCAACGTGATAGACTGTCAGGGTACTTCGGACTGGATGGTAATCTGACCCAAGGCTGTCCATGAGGGTAGAAGGTTTGTGCTACATTCGCAGGAGGAGGAAGATAATCATTCGGTCCTGTGAGTTCAGGCAAAATTATATTCAGTTAATTTGATAAACCTGGAGGAAGAAGTGGTACTGAAAATGGTAATAAAACTATTAAAACCCTATTCAGCCTATTTTATGGAAAAAAATACCTAAAACATTTTTTTTTTGGAAATATAGGAATCCGTTAGTCTCGTGGAAGGTTTCCAGGGCGCAGGCCTGGGCAAGGTTTTATGGAAGACCGGCAGTTGCCCATGCAGCAAGTCTCCCCTCTCCACACCACCGATGTTGTCCAAGGGAAGGGCACTTGGGCCAATACGGCTTGGCACCGGTGTCGTCACAGAGCAATGTGTGGTTAAGTGCCTTGCTCAAGGACACAACACACTCCCTCAGCTCGAACTAGCGACCTTCAAATCACTAGACCGATGCCTTAACCATTTGGCCACATGCCAAAAAGTATTTTGGAAATACAACATGGTTATAGGCCTTCTGAGGCAATGAGACCATTCTGTCGAATTATTACCATGTAATCAGTTAATCTATGAACCTGTAGTCTTTGGAATGTGGGAGGTAACTGCTTTTGAGTCGAGTGATCTTGGTGTGAATGCTACGTAGCCTCCTCCCAGATGAGACTGAGACAAACAGTTCATGAACAGGTTGGGTGGGGTCCTCAGTGCTATTAGCCCTTTTCCAGTACCTTTCTGAAAATAAGACAATAAGATATACGAGCAGAATTCTGACATTTGGCCCATCGAGTCTGCTGTGCCATTTCATCATGACTGATCCATTTTCCTCTCAGTTCCAATCTCCTGCCTTCTCCCCATATCCTCCACGACCTGACTAATCAAGAATCCATCCACCGCTACTTTAAATATACCCAATGACGACCTCTGAGCCACTGGTGGCAATGAATTCCACAGCTTCACCACTCTCTGCCTAAAGAAATTTCTCCTCATCTCCAGTCTAAAAGGATTCCGAGACAGCATCCTCAGGTCTTAGACTCTCCCACCACAGGAAACATCCTCTCTACGTCCATCCTAGTGAGGCCTTTTAACATCTGATAGGTTTCAATGTGAATCGTGAGTATATGAGAGCAGTGGTTGAGTCTCTACTCTATACTGCGTGCCAAGGCATTGTACAACAAGCGGGTGAGTTTCTTGAAACTGTGCAGCTGCTTTACGACTTCTTTTCAAACTCAGTTGCCCACGATCTTTTCATGAAGAAACAGAGAGAACTGAAAACAACTGCACAGCCCATGGAGTTGAAGAAATCGTCAGATACATGCTGGGCATGGCAGTATACAGATTTGTGGGCTGTAAGGAAATCACTCCCTGCCATTTTAGCTACACTACAGTATATTATGTGTAACCGGGTGACCGTCGGATCTTATTCAGTATCATTAAAAGTATACTTGGGCATCCATCCGGGTAATGCTTGAACAGTTGTCTGTGCCTTTAAGGGAGACGGTGATGTCATTACACATGCACGGGATAGTGGGGAGACCATTTTGTTTCTGCAGAAGACGCTGGTGGGACGTTGGTTAAACTGAGATTGTAATAGCAAGAACTGGTTGGAATTTGTTCGTTTTGTTTTGTGACCCTCTTCTGGCACTTAAACATCTAAAACAGACAAAGGAATTAAAACCCGAAAAGGAATTTGTTGTCCTGAGTGTGTACTTTTCTCCAGGCTACATGTGTTTTGTCACGTACCTATCAGAGCATCTACAAACTCTTTACAACAGAGGAAGTATTTCTGAGATGCATTTATAATCGTATAGAACATTCAATTTACATATGGTCAGCCGACAGATTGCAATGTGTTAAATCCTGCTGATGTGCTTAAGGAATGATTGTTGATGGATAATTGTTACCCAGGGCAACAAGAATAAGTCCTTTGGTTTTCTCTGAAGTCGTCCCAATGACCATTCAAGTTCAAGTTCAGGTTTATAACCATTCAATCACTCACATGTTTACGGCCAAATGAGACAACGTTCCTCTGAACCAAGGTGCACGATACAGTACATAGAACTCAGACACATAATACATATTATCACAAATAAATTAACAAATAATAAGGTGCATATACAATACAAGTTAAAAAGTAGACAGTATAACATCACTGGCTCTTCATATGTGATGAGTTCTGGGTGGTGTCTGGGAGTTCAGTAGTCTTATGGCCTGGAGGAAGAAGCTGCTCCCATCCTGACTGTTCTTGATCTAATGTTACAGTACCTCCGGCCTGATGGTAGGAGGTCAAAGAGATTGTTGGACAGATGTAAGAGATCACTGACAATGCTGATGGCCCTGCGTTCCTCATCTCAGGAAGCAGCCACAAGCTCATTTTAACATCATATCCCATCACAAGCAGAGCTACACCCACTGAGAGGGGCAGCCTACGTCTGATGTTCAGTTCTTCAAAGCAGGCTTTGCACCCACAAGTTTCTGAATCAGAAGTGAGACTGCAATAAACACACTACATATTTATGAAGACAACATCATTTTCACAACGGCCTTTGCTTTTTAAGGTTGTTAAGAGTGGTCACATCAGAAGAGAAAAAGACAAAAGAAAGTGGCACCATGGTATGACAGGTCGTCCTGCCACATCAACCCAACCATAAGTGTAAGTGTTGCAAAGTTGTGAAATTAACTGAACAGGTGGAGATACAATATTCCAGCTTGGGGCTTCGGTGTTCAGAGTTCAATCCCAGCGTCCTGTAAGGAGTTTGTACGTCATCCCCATGGAATGTGTAGTTTTTACCCAGGTGCTCCAGTTTCCTCCCAGAGTCCAAAGATATGCCAGTTAGGAGGTTAATAGGTCATTGCAAATTGTCCAGTGATTAGGCTAGGGTCAAATCACAGGTTACTGGGTGGCCCAGCTTGAAGGGCCAATGGGCCTACTCTGTGCTGTATCTATAAACACAATCAAAATAAAATACAAATTAGACAGTGAATGACTGAACAAGTTCAAGGGACTGATGGTCCACATGTGGAGGGGCTGAGTTCGGTAGAACAAGACCGAGGCCGATTCTCGGTGCTGGGGTGAGGGAGGGCACGGCTATTTACCTTCAGAGGAAAGTATGCTGTCGTGGATGAAGATGAATGAGGGGTAACAGGGTAACTCTTTGGTTAGTCCTACAGAGAAGCACAAAGTTTCAGAGATTAAGGTCAAAGTTCAAATGACTTCGTTATCAAACTATGTACGATATAACTATGATCTGAGCAATGAGATCAACATGCACAAAACAGCTCACCCTAACGCCTTTGCCATCATTTTGGGAGATTTTAACAAGGCCAGTCTGAAAAAAATCACTGAACAATTTCCATCAACAGATGACTCGCAATACCAGAGGAAACAACACACTGGACCATTGCTATGCCACCATCAAGAATGCCTACCGTACTATTCCATGCCCTCACTTCGGGAAGTCTGATCACCTGGGTGTACTTCTACTCCCTGAGTATAGGCAGAGACTGAAGACTGCAGCACCAGCAGTGAGGACCAAGAAGGTATGGACAAGGGAAGCTTTGAATCGGTGGACTGGACTGTATTCAGGGATTCATCTTTCAATCTGGATGAGTATGCTGCAGTTGTTACCGACTTCATTAAAACCTGTGTGGATGACTGTGTTTGCTGGCCACAGCTCAAATACCATCTATAAATTTGCTGACGACACAACCATTGTTGGTAGAACCTCAGTAGAAGGCTGGGCCATAGAGATCAGTGGAAAGACCCATGTGTCTGACTTGGCCAAGCTCAGCAGCTGCAGTGAGAATCCAACTTATCCCCATGCTGAGGCTGAGGCTCAGCTGAGAAAAGGCACCTTTTCCTGAGATCGAAAGCTGGCAAAAGCCCCCAAATGTTTCATCACAATAGTTAAAAATTCACACTTTATTATTATGATTATGAGGACACGCAGTCCCCTTTTATTGTCATTTAGTAATGCACGCATTAAGAAATGATAAATGTTTTTCCAGAATGATATCACAAAAACACATGACAAACCGACTTAAAAACTAACAAAAACCACATAATTATAACACAAACAACAGGAATTCTGCAGATGCTGGAAATTCAAGCAACACACATCAAAGTTGCTGGTGAACGCAGCAGGCCAGGCAGCATCTGTAGGAAGAGGTGCAGTCGACGTTTCAGGCCGAGACCCTTTGTCAGGACTAACTGAAGGAAGAGTGAGTAAGGGATTGGAAAGTTGGAGGGGGAGGGGGAGGGATGGAGCCAAGAGCTGGACAGGTGATAGGCAAAAGGGGATACGAGAGGATCATGGGACAGGAGGTCCGGGAAGAAAGACAAGGGGGGGGGGAACCCAGAGGATGGGCAAGAGGTATATTCAGAGGGACAGAGGGAGAAAAAGGAGAGTGAGAGAAAGAATATGTGCATAAAAATAAGTAACAGATGGGGTACGAGGGGGAGGTGGGGCCTTAGCGGAAGTTAGAGAAGTCGATGTTCATGCCATCAGGTTGGAGGCTACCCAGACGGAATATAAGGTGTTGTTCCTCCAACCTGAGTGTGGCTTCATCTTTACAGTAGAGGAGGCCGTGGATAGATATGTCAGAATGGGAATGGGATGTGGAATTAAAATGTGTGGCCACTGGGAGATCCTGCTTTCTCTGGTGGACAGAGCGTAGATGTTCAGCAAAGCGGTCTCCCAGTCTGCGTCGGGTCTCACCAATATATAAAAGGCCACATCGGGAGCACCGGACACAGTATATCACCCCAGTCGACTCACAGGTGAAGTGTTGCCTCACCTGGAAGGACTGTTTGGGGCCCTGAATGGTGGTAAGGGAGGAAGTGTAAGGGCATGTGTAGCACTTGTTCCGCTTACACGGATAAGTGCCAGGAGGGAGATCAGTGGGGAGGGATGGGAAGGACGAATGGACAAGGGAGTTGCGTAGGAAGCGATCCCTGCGGAATGCAGAGGGGGGGGGGAGGGAAAGATGTGCTTAGTGGTGGGATCCTGTTGGAGGTGGCGGAAGTTGCGGAGAATAATATGTTGGACCCGGAGGCTGGTGGGGTGGTAGGTGAGGACCAGGGGAACCCTATTCCTAGTGGGGTGGCGGGAGGATGGAGTGAGAGCAGATGTACGTGAAATGGGGGAGATGCGTTTAAGAGCAGAGTTGATAGTGGAGGAAGGGAAGCCCCTTTCTTTAAAAAAGGAAGACATCTCCTTCGTCCTAGAATGAAAAGCCTCATCCTGAGAGCAGATGCAGCGGAGACGGAAGAATTGTGAGAAGGGGATGGCGTCTTTGCAAGAGACAGGGTGAGAAGAGGAATAGTCCAGGTAGCTGTGAGAGTCAGTAGGCTTATAGTAGACATCAGTGGATAAGCTGTCTCCAGAGACAGAGACAGAAAGATCTAGAAAGGGGAGGGAGGTGTCGGAAATGGACCAGGTAAACTTGAGGGCAGGGTGAAAGTTGGAGGCAAAGTTAATAAAGTCAACGAGTTCTACATGTGTGCGGGAAGCAGCGCCAATGCAGTCAATAAAGTCAATGAGTTCTGCATGCGTGCAGGAAGCAGCGCCAATGCAGTCAATAAAGTCAATGAGTTCTGCATGTGTGCAGGAAGAATAAAGTCAATGAGTTCTGCATGCGTGCAGGAAGAATAAAGTCATATAACATATAGTTACAACAGTGCAAAGCAATACTGTAATTTGATAAGAACAGACCATGGCACAGTAAAAATCTCAGAGTCTATCGAAAGTCCCATCATCTCACGCAGACGGTAAACCCCCAGCGCCGCCAACTTGGCGATGCAGCATCCCGGAAGCATCTGACTCCGAGTCCGTCCGAAAAACTCCAAGCCTCCAACCACCTATTTGACACCGAGCACTGAGCACCACCTCTGCCGAGCATTTCGACCCCAGCCCCGGCAACAGGCGATACGCAAAGCCGAGGATTTGGAGCCTTCGTCTCCGGAGATTCTCAATCGCACAGTAGCAGCGGCAGCGAAGCGGGCATTTCAGAAGTTACTCCAGATGTTCCTCTGCGCTTCACGGCTGTCCCCATCAAATCCGGATTGATGCACAGCACCCCTAGTTACACATATCGATATTCATACGGAATGGCCGTGCGCTGCGTCGCGCCGCCATCTTCTCCTCCCTCCCACCTTTACATTTATTACATTTTTTGTAATAAACCATGATTGAAGCACCATAGCAAAGGCCAGTGCTTTCCCTTTCACAACACAGAAAGGCAGCCATCCGTTTCTCAATATGTACTCATCAAAAAGGAAGGAGCTGCTGATTAAAGCGGGTCTCTGGCCCAGAGCAGGTGACCAGTTGCACCTGCGGAGGACGGTACTTACGGCAGTACCTATACAATGCAAAGGGGGTAGAGGCTGAATGGTACAGAGGCTGAAGACTCTTGAATGAGCAGAACAAATGCAAGCGACCTGCTCACCACCCTGTGGACTGATCAAAATGCACTGCCTCTGCAGTGGGACCTTGGGTAGGCTGCCCTTCGACCGATTACACTTTACAACCACTCCATGCAATAACAGGGTTAAAAAAACAAAAGCATTTTACAAGGTTATTAGTAATAGCCCTGAGTCAAAAACCAAAGAGCTCGCACCAGTGTGCAGAAATAGCACATTTCACAATGCATATTCCTACTTCAGATATACCAGCAAGATCGTTGTATGTGCTTTCAGCTTCTTTTAGAGTGATTCAGCATGGGACCAGGCCCTTCAATCCAACACATCTATGCCCACAACAAGCTAGTTCCATTTGCCGATGTTTAGCCCACATCCTTCTGAACCAGGAGTTCCCAACTGTTATTACCCTACCCATTAACCAAGGGGTCCATGGACCCTAGGATGGGTGCACTTGCTCTAAACAATTCCAATCCAAATGTTAACATACCTACTTCCTCTGGCACCTCTTTCCAACCCCAGTGAAGAAGTCACCTCTCAGGTCACTTTTAAATCGTTCCCCTCACCTTAAACCTTTCCCCCTAGATTTTGGCAAGGGAAAGGTGGTTACATGGAAACTGCCTATGTTCCAAATGAGCGGAGGCAATGGGCTGACATCGACTCAGTTACAGTGACAATTACAATAGTTTTAAAGTAGGCTTTGGAATCCTGGCCTGAGCAACACCAAGTGTGTTTCTGGACTCTCAGTGTCAGCTGATGAAAAGTTCCTGATGTGTATGCAAAGAGCCCCAGAATATGTAGGGTTCCTGCTGGTGCCATTTTCCAGGGTTTTCTGCTGGGCTTGGGCCATTAGTCATGGATATAATACAAACACAGATACATCCAACACTGGCATCAAGGATTTCCAGTAATGTCATTTTGGAGATGGGAGTTCAATCCAGAAAAGTGTGAAGTGATTCACTTTGGAAGGTCGAACTTGGAGGCTGAGTACAGGATTAATGGTAAGCTTCTTAGTGGTGTTAAGGATTCCCTCAACAGGGATCTCATGGTCCATGTCTGTAGATCCCTCAAAGTTGCTGCACAAGTCGATAGGGTTGAATTAGAAGGCGTATAGTGTGTTGGCCTTTATTAGTTGGAGGATTGATTTCAAGAGATGCGATGTAACGTTGCAGCTCTATAAAATCCTGCTTATTGTGTATTGTGTTCAGTTCTGGTTGCCTGAAAAGGATGTGGAGTTTTTAGATGGAAAACAGAAGAGGTGCTGCCTGGATCAGAGAGCTTGCCTAATAAGGATAGGTTGAGTGAGGTAGGGCTTTTCTCTTTGGTGTGAGGGAGGATGAGAAGTGACCTGTTGCAGGTGTACAGCAATGCTAAAGGCATTGAGAGAAAGGACAGGCAGAAATGGCTAATATAAGGGGACTTAATTTTAAGGTGACTGGAGGAAAGTATAGGGGGATGTCAGAGATTGTTTGTGTGTTTTTTTTTTAAACACAGTGGTAGGTCCGTGGAATGCCCCATCAGGGTTGGTGGAAGAGGTAGATGCATTTGGGATATTTAAGAGACCCTTAGATAAGCACAGGGATGATAGAAAATAAAGGGCTATGTAGGAGAGAAAGGAGTAGGTTGCTAGGTTGTGGGCTGAAGGGCCTGTACTGCGCTGTGCTTTTCTATGTTATTTCCACGCAGCAGTTCACTGAACGTTAATAGTGAATCCCAATACTCAACGATTAGGACATTTGGAACCAGTTCCTTTGACTAGGTCCTTAATCAGTATATCAATGAGAAGACAGTGAGGCAAGTTCTGCACGGTGCCAGGAAGTAAGAAACTGCACCATGTGGCACCGCACAGACTATCTTAGAAAAACAAACACCAAAAAGCGCTCCAAGAAAAAGAGCAACCAAGAAGTTCCTTACGAGGAAGTAAAATTAAAAGACCCGTCCAGCTGAGGCACAACCTAGAAAACCATCAGACCACCTTGGAGAGTGGACTGTATGATGCTGGGGTCCGGGGAATATAAAGGAAATGGAAAAACCTTAAGGCAATAGATGTTTTATCTCCTGTAGTGCCTAGACCAAACTGTTTAACCATATACAGGTGGCTACTCTCCACAGTCAAGGCGTAGTTTACATTTAGTGACTGATGAAGCGTGAACCAGTTTGCTGGTCTGAGAGCGGGAGATCACCTCTCACTGTCACGCTGCAGTTCATGATCACGTATTGCCTCAGGAAACCCTCAACTGACCAAACCTGTCCCCCTTAACATCCGACATGCCCAAACTTCCTTTATGAATTGCATCTGCCTTGCAACGTCTGCCCAGCTCCCTCACAAGGCAGCTTCAAACTGCAGGCTCAGAGCACAACATATGGTCTGCTCAAGATGTAGATCAGGAATCAGGAACTCTTTTCAGTATTTTGCAGCAAATTGACTTCAGCCCAGGTTTGGTTTGGAACAATAAATGCTGCAGACCGCAGCCCAGAGTAGTTCCAAGCTGTACCTAGAATACATCTCGGCAGTCCCAGGCCCCGGCACAATGCAGTCAATATATTTTTTTGCTTTCTTTATTGATAGTGCTTTGAACTTTAAGGAAGGAGCGAAATCCTACATAAAAACTTTATGAAGGCACGCCTATGACAGCACCCTTTGTTTCTACCATTGGGCGGCAGCTGTTCCTGGTGTCTAATGAGCAGAGCCTTTAGCTGTCAGCCTCTCCCTGCGGCCTGTGGTCCCCAGTGGGTTGCTGCTCACCCACGCTGCGGCTCAGCAAGCGGTTGATCAACTGGCTGATCTCATGCTGGCCTCGGTAGATGCGCTTTAGGTCCTGGGGCAGACAGCAACAGGATGTAAGGTTCAGGTAGCTGAGCTGTGAGCAGCTGCTCACCACCACCCTGGAGAACAGAGAAAGAGAAAAATCAAACCTCTCTCCACAGACCTAAAGCAACAAACAGAAACATTTCCTGAGAGAACTGTGGTAATGAAAGGCAGGCTCTGCTTGCAGAGATTCTGCATGGAAAGGAAGATTTAATTAGACCGAATGTTTTTGTGACGAGAAAGCATTTCAGGATGTATACTGTATACATTTCTGACATTAAACTTGACCTTTGAACTGAATTAAGAAAAGATTCACTTTATTTGTCACGTGTATAGCGAAATAGCCATACACCATAAAGAAAGCAAAAGCAATGTTAACATTCATTTGGAGAGGACTAGAATATAAAAAGCAAGGATGTAATGCTGAGGTCTATAAGGCATTGGTCAGACTGCACTTGGAGTACTGTGAGCAGTTTTAGGCCCCTTATCTAAGAAAGGGTGTGCTGGCATTGGAAAGGGTCCAGAGGAGGTTCATGAGAATGATCCTGGAAATGAACAGGTTAATCCATCGGGAGTGTTTGATGGCTGTACCAGCTGAAGGTTAGGAGAATGAGGGGAGATCTCATTAAACGTAGTACGTAAATGCCATTACATAGAAAGCACGGCAGTACCTCCACTTAGAAGTTTGAAAACATTTGGCATCGGTGTGCAGTGGAGAGTATATCGACTGGCTGCATCACAGGCTGGTATGGAATGCCCTCGCGTGGAAAATCCTACAAAAAGTAGTGGATATGGCCCAGTCCATCACGGGTATGGCCCTCCCAACCACTGAGCACATCTACACAGAGCACTGTTGCAGTAAAGCAGTACCCATCAAGGACTGCTGCCACCCAGGCCATGCTCTGTTCTCACTGGTGCCATCAGGAAGGTGCTACAGGAGCCTCAGGACACACACCACCAGGTTCAGAAACAGTTACTGTCCCTCAACCATCAGGCTCTTGAACCAAAGGAGATAACTTCACTCACCCCAACACTGACCTGTTTCCATAACTTATGGAGTCACTTTCAAGGACTTTTCATCTCATGTTCTCGATATTTATATATTTATTATTTCCTTCTATTCTTTTGTATTTGCCTTTTAAACATTGTTTATCCATCCTGTTGGTGTGGTCTTTCATTGATTCTATTATGGTTATTGAAGTTACTGAGTATGCCAAAAGGATAATGAATCTCAGGGTTATATACAGTGATATATATGTACTTTGATCATAAATTTACTTTGAACTTTGATTAGACCACACTTGGCAGTATTGTGTTCAATTCTGGGTGCCTCAGTAGAGGAAGGATGCGGAAGCTTTAAAGAGGGTGCAGAGGAGATTCACCAGGACACTGCCTAGATTAGAGAGCATGTCACATGAGGCAAGGTCTAGTGAGCGAGGGCTTTTCACTTTGGAGCAAATGAGGATGAGAAGTGACCCGATAAAAGTGTACAAGATGATATCAGGCATAGATCGAGTGGACAGCCAGAGACACTTTCCCAGGAGGAAAGGGCTAATTTGAGGAGGCAAGATTTTCAGGTGATTGGAGAACAGTATTGGGGAATGTCAGGGGTAAGTTTCTTTTAAAAAACAGAGTGGTGGGTGCATGGAATACACTGCCAGGGGTGGTGGGGTGGTGGTAGAGGCAGATACATTTGGGAATTTAAGAGCCTCTATGATAGCCACATGAATAAAAGAAAAAAAAATTTCGGTGGCTCAGGTGCATTGAGTGTGAGTGTCAGTGTTGGAGCCCTACAGACGTCAGGAGAGATAGAGAAAAAAAAAGAGTATAAAAGGAGCAGCTTCGGGTAAGGCTGGGCTTTCCTGGCAGCACAACGTGATAAGTGTTGGTATCAGAGGCCAAAACTCAGCTGCAAATAAAATCAAGGGTCAAGCAGAGATGCCAGTACGCCAGTGATAGGAAGGCTTTGGCTTAACAGTTTTCAGTGTACGCACGCAGGCGGAGGCACAGATAAGAAGAGATAGCCTTTTCTTTAGTATAGAGGAGTCAGGATGGAATGCTCCTCCTGTCAGATGTGGATATTCAGGATACCTGACAGTTTCCCTGACGACTACACCTACAGGAAGTGCACCCAACTTCAGGGTCCAACTGACTGGGCCAAAGAGCTGGAACTGGAGTTGGATGTTCTTGGGATCATTTGGGAGGCTGAAGAAATTATAGGTGACTCTTTTGAAGAGGTAGTCAGACCCAGAGTACAGGCTTTGGACAGTAGATGGGTAACCACCGTGAGGAGTAAGAGGATTAGGAAGTATGTGCAGAGCGTCCTGTGGCCATTGTCCTCAGCAACAAGTATACCTATTTGGATACTACAAGGGGTTGGGGTGGGGGTGGAGAGACATCCACTGGGGCACAGCAGCAGCAGCCAGGCTGGTGGGTGTGTGGCCGGCTCTGAGGCTCAACAGGGAAGTGTAAAGTCAGGCAGTGCAGTAGTTATAGGGACCCAATAGTTGGGGGGACAGAAGGGAGATTCTGTGGCTTCAAAAGAAACACCAAGATCGTGTGTTGCCTCCCGGTTGCAAGGGTCCAGGACATATCAGAGCATCTGCAGGATATTCTCAATAGGGTGAACAGCCAGAGGTCCTGTTGCATATTGGCACCAACTACATAGGCAGGAAGGGGGAAGAGGTCCTGCACAGTGAGAATATAGAATTAAGCTACACAGGCCGATTAAGGTGGTTAAGGCGGCTTATGGAACGTTTGCTTTTATTAGTCAAGGCACTGAGTCCAAAAGTCAAGAGGTTATGTTGTAACTTCATAAAACTCTGGTTAGGCCACATGGAGTATTACGTACAATTCTGTTTGCCCCACTAGGAAAGATGCTGAGGGTGTAGAAGATGTTTACC
Organism: Mobula hypostoma; assembly: GCF_963921235.1. Lineage (NCBI taxonomy): Eukaryota > Metazoa > Chordata > Chondrichthyes > Myliobatiformes > Myliobatidae > Mobula > Mobula hypostoma. The sequence continues at coordinate 15,268,313 of NC_086129.1, read as the reverse complement.
AGGACTCTGCCTGGTTTAGAGGGCATGTGCTATCACGACAAGCTAGATAAGTGTATTGTTTTCTCTGGAGCAGCAGAGGCTGTGGGGAGATCTGATAGAAGTTAATAAGATTATAAGAGACTTCGATAGAGTAGACAGAGAGCATCTGTTTCTCAGAATTGAAATGTTTAATACCAGAGGACGTGCCTTGAAGGTGAGGGGGTAGGTTCAAACTGGATGTGAGGGGTAAGATTTTTTACTCAGAGTCGTAGATGCTTGGAATGTGCTGCCTGGTATGGTGGTAGAAGCAAATACATTAGAGTCTCTTAAGAGATGCTTGGACAGGCACACGGATGTGAGGAAGGTGGAGGCATAGGACATGCTATATAGGTAGGAGGGATTAGTGTTTGGGTGTTTTTAATTTGCTTTTTAGCTGGTTCGGCAAAACTTTGTGGGCTGAAGTGCCTGATCCCGTGTTGTACTCTTCTATGTTCTATGTTTAAAAATGGAGGGCTATATGGAAGAGAAGGGTTAGATTGATCTTCAAGAGCACATTAAAAAGTTGCACCACATCATGGGCTGAAGGGCCTGTACTGTGCTGTGTGGTGTTCTGTAGTCTCTGTGATATTAATTGGTCTTTTCACACTTCAAATCTACAATATAGCAAAGGTGAGCACCACACTGATAACTACCTGACAGCATCCAAGGTGACTTTTGTCCCAGCCAGGTTGAGGGAGCGTAGGATGACATTGCCCTCAGTCCCTGCCAGGATCTCCATGGCTAGCTCAAGGTCCTTCCCTTTGTAGAACTGACCACTGATATCCAGCACCTCCAAAGAGTGTCTCCACTTCAGAGCTATTTGCTGTGAGCCCTGCTTAGCCAGCTGTAGCGTGCTATAATCCAGTCCCAGGAACAACCGCGAGAGGTCTGGTGATAGAACAAGCAGAGAGTTTCGTAAGAACCCAAGAGATTCTATAGATGCTGGAAATTATGCTCAGCAGGTCAAGCAGCATCTAAGGAGAGGAATAGTCAACATTTCAGGAAGGGTCTTGGCCCAAAACGTTGACTGTTGACTCCTTTCCATACGTGCTGCCTGACCTGCTGATCTTCAAAAGAAATCACTTTGGCTCGTTAGCCTCAGATACTATAAGATTGTCAGGGGCAGGCCATTCGGCCCCTCAAGTCTGTTCCACCATTCAGTAAGATCCAACTTTCCTTATGTTTCCTCTCCCCACATGTACTGGTTTTGGTTTATTATCGTCACATGTACTGAGGTACAGTGAAAGCTCGTCTTCTGTTCATGCAGATCATTTAATTACACGGTGCATTGAGGTAGAACAGTGGAAAATAATAACAGAATGCAGAATAAAGTGTTGCATTCAGAGGAAGTGCAGTGCAGCTAGACAATAAGGTGCAAGACCATAACACAGTAGATTGTGAGGTCAAGTGTTCATCTTATCGTACTATGCAACCGTTTAATAGTCTTATTACTGCAGGGTAGAAGCTGTCTTGAGCCCACGGCTGCAAGAAACTGCAGAGAGTTGTGGATACAGCTCAGCACATCACAGAAACCGTGGACTCTGCCCGCAGTTCTTGCTGACTCAGTAAAGCAGAAGGACACCACCCACTCCAGGCATTCTCTCTTCTCCCCTCTCCCAACAGGCTCAAGGACAGCTTCTATCCCACTGTTATCAGAGTCTTGAATGGACTCCCTTGTACAATAATATAGACAATTGACCTCACAATCTACCTTGTTGTGATCTGTTTACCTGCTTTTCTCTGTAGCTTTACCATTACACACATGAAAAAACTCTAAGATAAAGAACACAATAATAAAAAAACCACAATAAAGATAAATACACAGATAGCTTTGATACATAGATTACATGCATGCCCGTAAAATGATGCCAGACACAGGAGTGTCTGTACATAAGGTGACTGACAGGATATGATAAAGTAGTGGTGGTTGGGGGGTGTGGAGGGGTGGGTTAGTGGGTGGAGGTGTTGATCAGCCTTAGTACTTGGGGAAAGTAACTGTTTTTGAGCCTGGTGGTCCTGGTGTGGATGCTACGTAGATTCGTCCCTGATGGGAGTGGGACAAACAGTCCATGAGCAAGGTGGGTGGGAGCCTTCATGATGCTACTGACTCTTTCTATAGCGCTAGCAGCTTGTTGTGGTTTAGAGGGTGCTAAGAAATACGTTACTAACCAATTGGGATAATTGTTATGGTTTTGGTGTATTTGAAGATACTGTATGCGCGGGGTTTTGGGGCAGAAGGCGGGAGAGCAAGACAGAGGATGGACCAGGTGCTGTGAGTCCGCTAACGGGGTCGGACCCCGAGCGGGACGTTCGGCGAGGAGACGGAGACGGACTCGTGTGGAGCGTCTGGTTGACCACCGTTATTGGTCCCAGGCGGCCGGTCGAGGTGGTCCGAGGGGGGGCTCACAGGGTGAAGAAGAAGGTCCTTGAGCTCCAACGGTTTTTGTGCACGAAGAGATTGAACTTTGATAAGTGTGGCGCCTTTTATTTTCCTTTTATATTTTATTCTCTTTTAATTATATAGTTCCAGTAATATCTATAAACTGTAAATCATTTAATTGCATCTGTTATTTGGGCAGGGTGGGGTACCTCACACAGCATCCACACAAACGAATTATCCAGTTTGGCGGGGCCGAGGCTGTTTCCCTAGACGACAGCGAGCCGAGCGACCCTGAGGGTGGCCAGGGGGGAGATAGAGATAGAGATAGAGATAGAGATAGAGATAGAGATAGAGATATACACACACCCCAAAAGAAAAAAAAACCTAAACCAACTAGAAGAAAATTAAACTAAACTGAAGAAAAAGAAAAGAAAAAGAATGGGCTATTATGATACCTCAGATAAGACCATTAGTGTCGTTAACTCTGCTCCTCTCTCCGTATATTGAAGTAACAAAACAGAATTGGAAAGGGTCAAATTACATCATATGAAAGTATTGAATAAATGGTCTCCAAATCTCTTCAAATTTAATAGAAGGGTCGTAAATGACGCTTCTAATTTTTTTCTAAATTTAAACAAGACATAGTTTGAGAAAACTATTGAAATGTAGTAGGAGGATTAATCTCTTTCCAATTCAATAATATGGATCTTCTAGCCATTAGTGTAACAAAAGCAATCATCCGACAAGCCGAGGAGGTCAGATGATGTTGTTCTATCACTGGTAAACCAAAGATTGCAGTAATAGGATGAGGTTGTAGATCAACATTCAAAACAGCTGAAATAATATCAAATATGTCATCCCAATATTTCTTCAGCAAAGGGCATGACCAAAACATATGAGTTAATGAAGCTATCTCAGAATGACATCTATCACATACAGGATCTATATGAGAGTAATAACGAGCTAATTTATCCTTGGACATATGAGTCCTGAGCTTTCCTGATTGTGTGGAATGTGTTCTGGAACCATGACTCTTTATTCTGAACTGTTATTGTTTTACCTCAATGCACTCAGTGACAATTTGACATATTTGAGACCAAATAATAGTGTCTTACATTTTTATAAAAGTCTCTCATGACACACAAATCCTCAGAGAGGAATCAAACAGAGGAAGAGGAGAGAGACAGTTCTCCCTACCTTGGCAGGGCAGAAGCTGTAGTGACGCCGGTGTGATCCGATAACAACCTCGGAGGTCCAAGCTCCGCAGCTTGGTCGACAGGTGCAGCAGCTTTACCAGAACCTCATCTGTGACCAGCGAGCATGAGGTGGCCAAGCACAGCTCCTCCAACTCAGAGAAGCCGACCTCAGGGGAAACGATCGCTGTGGAAACCCTTGGGAACCAGGCCAGATTCAGCAGTCTTAGAACCTGCACCAAATGACACAATTGGTTAAAGACTGGCAGTAGCTGGTTTACTGCAAAGAGGCAAGTTAACACAGACAGTAACTTCTACATATCAAAGGATTTGAGCACCTGAATCACCCTAGCATAGAAAACCACAAGCCAAGTGCTGCTAAATGGCAGTAACACAATGGGAGCCCTCCTGATCAGTACGGGAGCAAAAAGGCTTGCTTCGATGCAAAGTGATGTGATGCATTTCTACAATATAGGACAACGCAGCACAGGCACAAACCCTTCAGCCATCATGGCTATGACAACCACAATACCAAATTAAACTAAACATAATGAGCAATTGAGACTGCTAAACAAGAGAAGAGCCCATGGTGTTACAGGAAAGATACTATATAACCATATAACAACTACAGCACTGAAACAGGCCATCTCGGCCCTTCTAGTCTGTGCTGAACTCTTACTCTCACCTAGTCCCAGCGACCTGCACTCAGCCCATAACCCTATACTAGCATGGACAGAGCAGTGGCTGACTGGCAGGAAGCAAAGAGTGGGAATAAAGGGGGCCTTTTCTGGTTGGCTGTCATTGACTTGTGGTGTTCCACAGAGGTCTGCTTCTTTTCGTATTATATGTTAAGCTGTATGACAGAATTGATCACTTTGTAGCCAAGTTTGTGGATCATACCAAGATAGGCAGAGGGGCAAGTAGTGTTAGGGAATCAGGGAGTCTGCAAAAAGACCTAGCCAGATTAGGAGAGTGGGTAAAGAAGTGGCAGATGGAATATAGGGCAGGGAAGTGTATGGTCATGCACTTTGACAGAAGGAACAAAGGTGTAAACTATTTTCCAACTGGAGAGAAAATTGAAACAGCAGAGGTGCGAAGAGACTTGTGCAGGTTTCCCTAAAGGTTTACTTTGCAGGTTGAGTCGGTGGTAAGGAAGGCAAATACAATGTTAGCATTCATTTCAAGAGGACTAGAATATAAAAACAAGGATGTAATCCTGAGGCTTTATAATGCATTGGTCATATAAGGATATCTAAGAAAGGATGTGCTGGCACTGGAGGGGCTCCAGAGCAGGTTTACGAGAATTATCTCAGAAATGAAAGGGTTAACGTACAAGAAGTGTTTGATGACTTTGGACCTGTACTTGCTGGAATTTAAAATAATTAGGGGAGGGATCTCACTGAAACCTATTAAGTATTGAAAGGCCTTGATGGAGTGAAAGTGCAGAGGATGCTTCCAGTAGTGGAACAGTCCAGGGCAGGCTCAGAGAAGAGGGAGGGCACTTCCGAACAGAGAAGAGGTGGAATTTCTTTAGCCAGAGGGTGGTCAATCTGTGGAGTTCACTGCCACAGAAGGCTATGAAGGTACATTAGGTACATTTAAAGTGGAGGTTGATAGTTACTTAATTATTCAGGGTGTCAAGGGTTATGGGGAGAATGCAAGAGACTGGGTTTGAGAGGGAAAGTAAATCAGCCGTGAATGAATGGCAGAACAGACTCGATGGGCCAAATTTCCTCATTCTGCTCGTATGTCTTATGGTCTTACAGCATCGTAAAGAGACAAGCCAACATGGATGGTGAAATTTACATAGTGAAGGGCTTGAGCACCTGAATTACCCAGGCTACGAGCTAAGTGTTGGAAGATGGCACTGACAGATGGGCGCCCACTAGTCCATATGGTGGGCTGAATGGCCTGCTTCCATGCTTTGTGACTCTCTGCCTTTCTGGAGCACAGAATAGCATAGCATGGGTACAAGCCTTACAGCCAATGATGTAAATTAAATGTTTTTTCGGTTGAGGACCAGTACTATGAAACACTGGTCTATCTTCTACCTGCCTGCATGTGCTCAGTATCTCTCCATTCTTACCCGGTTTGTGTACCTGTCTAAACCACAACTATCGCATCTGCTTCCCCCACCACCCCTGGCAGCCATTTCCACACCCTTAAAGCCATTGAAAAGTTCAAAGTAAATTTGTTATCAAATTTCATATATGTCACCATATACAACCATGAGATTCATTTTCTTGCAGGCATTCACAGTAAATGCAAAGAAACACAATAGAATCAATGAAAAATTGCACACAACAAAACACAAAAAGAAAAATAGTAATAAATAATAATATAAATAAGCAATAAATATTGAGAATATGAGATGAAGAATCCTTGAAAGTGAGTCCACAGATAGTGGGAACACACATCAAAGTTGCTGGTTAACGCAGCAGGCCAGGGAGCATCTCTAGGAAGAGGTACAGTCAACATTTCGGGCCGAGACCCTTCGTCAGGACTAACTGAAGGAAGAGTTAGTAAGAGATTTCAAAGTGGGAGGAGGAGGGGGAGATCCAAAATGATAGGAGAAGACAGGAGGGGGAGGGATGGAGCCAAGAGCTGGACAGGTGATTGGCAAAGGGGATATGAGAGGATCATGGGACAGGAGGTCCGGGGAGAAAGACGGGGTGGGGGGGGGGAAAGAGGATGGGCAAGAGGTATAGTCAGAGGGACAGAGGGAGAAAAAGCAGAGTGAGAGAAAGAATGTGTGTATAAAAATAAATAACAGATGGGGTACGAGGGGGAGGTGGGGCATTAGCGGAAGTTGCAGAAGTCGATGTTCATGCCATCAGGTTGGAGGCTACCCAGACGGAATATAAAGTGTTGTTCCTCCAACCTGAGTGTGGCTTCATCTTTACAGTAGAGGAGGCCGTGGATAGACATGTCAGAATGGGAATGGGATGTGGAATTGAAAGAGTTAGTCCTTACTCTTAATAATTTCTCCTTTGGCTCCTCCCACTTCCTCCAAACTAAAGGTGTAGCTATGGGCACCCGTATGGGTCCCAGCTATGCCTGCCTTTTTGTTGGCTTTGTGGAACAATCTATGTTCCGTGCCTATTCTGGTATCTGTCCCCCACTTTTCCTTCGCTACATCGACGACTGCATTGGTGCTGCTTCCGGCACGCATGCTGAGCTCGTTGACTTTATTAACTTTGCCTCCAACTTTCACCCTGCCCTCAAGTTTACCTGGTCCATTTCCAACACGGCCCTCCCCTTTCTAGATCTTTCTGTCTCTATCTCTGGAGACAGCTTATCTACTGATGTCTACTATAAGCCTACTGACTCTCACAGCTATCTGGACTATTCCTCTTCTCACCCTGTCTCTTGCAAAGATGCTATCCCCTTCTCGCAATTCCTCCGTCTCTGCCGCATCTGCTCTCAGGATGAGGCTTTCTATTCCAGGACGAGGGAGATGTCCTCCTTTTCTAAAGAAAGGGGCTTCCCTTCCTCCACCATCAACTCTGCTCTTAAACGCATCTCCCCCATTTCACGCACATCTGCTCTCACTCCATCCTCCCGCCACCCCACTAGGAATAGGGTTCCCCTGGTCCTCACCTACCACCCCACCAGCCTCCGGGTCCAACATATTATTCTCCGTAACTTCCGCCACCTCCAACAGGATCCCACCACTAAGCACATCTTTCCCTTGCCCCCTCTCTCTGCTTTCCGCAGGGATTGCTCCCTACAAGACTCCCTTGTCCACTCGTCCCCCCCATCCCTCCCCACTGATCTCCCTCCTGGCACTTATCCTTGTAAGCAGAACAAGTGCTACACATGCCCTTACACTTCCTCCCTTACCACCATTCAGGGCCCCAGACAGTCCCTCAGGTGAGGCGACACTTCACCTGTGAGTCAGCTGGGGTGATATACTGCATCCGGTGCTCCCGATGTGGCCTTCTAAATATTGGCGAGACCCGACGCAGACTGGGAGACTGCTTTGCTGAACACCTACGCTCTGTCCGCCAGAGAAAGCAGGATCTCCCAGTGGCCACACATTTTAATTCCACATCCCATTCCCATTCTGACATGTCTATCCACTGCCTCCTCTACTGTAAAGATGTAGCCACACTCAGGTTGGAGGAACAACACCTTATATTCCGTCTGGGTAGCCTCCAACCTGATGGCATGAACATTGACTTCTCTAACTTCCGCTAATGCCCCACCTCCCCCTTGTACCCCATCCGTTATTTATTTTTATACACACATTCTTTCTCTCACTCTCCTTTTTCTCCCTCTGTCCCTCTGACTATACCCCTTGCCCCTCCTCTGGGTTTGTCCCCCCTCCCTTGTCTTTCTCCCCGGACCTCCTGTCCCATGATCCTCTCATATCCCTTTTGCCAATCACCTGTCCAGCTCTTGGCTCCATCCCTCCCCCTCCTGTCTTCTCCTATCATTTTGGATCTCCCCCTCCCCCTCCCACTTTCAAATCTCTTACTAACCCTTCCTTCATTTAGTCCTGACGAAGGGTCTCGGCCTGAAACATCGACTGTACCTCTTCCTAGAGATGCTGTCTGGCCTGTTGCGTTCACCAACAACTTTGATGTGTGTTGCTTGAATTTCCAGCACCTGCAGAATTCCTGTTGTCCACAGATAGTGGGAATAGTTCAGTGATGGGCTTATCCCCTTCGGATCAAGAGCCTGTTGGTTGAGGGCCAATAACTGTTCCTGAACTGGTGGTATTTGACATTCTATGCTGGGCGATGGGGGGGGGGGGGGTTGGCACGTGGCCAAGTGGTTAAGGCGTTTGTCTGGTGATCTGAAGGTTGCTCGTTCGAGCCTTGGCTGAGGCAGCGTGTTGTGTCCTTGAGCGAGGCACTTAACCACACACTGCTCTGCAACGACACCGGTGCCAAGCTGTATCGGCCCTAGTGCTCTTCCCTTGGACGACATCGGTGGCGTGGAGAGGGGAGACTTGCAGCATCGGCAATTGCCGGTCTTCCATACAACCTTGCCCAGGGCTGTGCCCTGGCAACCTTCCAAGGCACAAATCCATGGTCTCAGGAGACTAACGGATGCCTGTTAAAAAATACTGGTGGGGGAGGGGGAAGATGTCTACCCTATATATACTGTATACCCCTTGTAATTTTTGTAACTTCCAACACATGCCAAATGCTGGAGGAACTGAAAGGATAAGGTAGCATCAACAGAGCAAAATAAATGATCAATGTTTCATCTGATGAGGGGTCTCAGCCCAAATGTTATAATTGTATTCCCCTCCATAGATGCTGCCTGACCTGCTGAGTTTCTCCAGCATATTCTTTGTATTGCTCAAGATTTCTAGCACTTGCAGAGTCTTTTGTTGCTATAAACTTCAATAGGTCTCCCCTTAGCCTTTGTAGGTGGAACGTAAATGGATAGGCAAGGGTGTTCTTTATGAGTGAGGGGTCATTGAAAGAGAGTTCAATAGACAGGCAGTAATTTTATTTTCATTAGAAATAAAGCACCTTAACACCCCACCCAATTAGACTCCTGTGACTAATTAACCCACTAACCCATACGTCTTCAGAATATGGGAGGTACCACAGCACGCAGAGGAAACCCACAATGCTACAGAAACTCCATACAGACAGTGGTGGGAATTGAACCCGAGTCACTAGCATTGTAATTACATTACACGAACCGCTACATTACAGTGCCATCACCCTCAACACCCCAAGTACCTGTAGTTTGGGGCAGCCAGTCTGTAGCATCTCAATGCACAACAGGAAGAAGGGATTAGTCCGCCTGATCTCGGAGTTGATCTCCAGTACTCTGAGTTCAGTGCAGCAGCCAGACTAGGAGACAGGAGCACACAGATTAGGTGAAGGAAACTGTTAGCAAACTGGACCAAATACCAACCAGCTGCATAAAGACATCAAATAAAACATGGTGATTGTCAGCTAATTGGAAGATTGGATCTCACCTATATCAAAACTCCTCTCCAGTAACTTTACAGAGATAGTCCATTGTGGGTAAAGTCCTCGCCACCATTGAGCACATCTACACAGAGCACTATCGTAGGAAAGCACCATCTATCATCAAGGACCCCCACCATCCAGGGTATGCTCTCTTCTTGCTGCTGCCATCAGGAAGGAGTTACAAGAACCTCAGGATCTTCACCACAAGTTCAGGAACAGTTATTACCCCTCAACCATCAATAAAGCTCTTGAACCAAAGGGGATAACTTCACTCATGCCAATAGTGAACTGTCCCTTCAACCTATGGACTCACTTTCAAGGACTTTTCATCTCATGTTTTTGATATGTATTATTGTTTTCTTTGTATTTACTGTGAATGCCTGCAAGAAAATTAATCTCAGGGTTGTATATGACGTGTTGGCGTGTGGCCAAGTGGTTAAGGCGTTCGTCTAGTGAGTTGAAGGTTGCTAGTTCGAGCCTTGGCTGAAGCAGCCTATGTGTCCTTGAGCAAGGCACTTAACCACACATTGCTCTGCGACGACACCGGTGCCAAGCTGTATGGGTCCTAATGCCCTTCCCTTGGACAACATCGGTGGCGTGGAGAGGAGAGACTTGCAGCATAGGCAACTGCTGGTCTTCCATTCAACCTTGCCCAGGCCTGCGTCCTGGAAACCTTCCAAGGCACAAATTGATGGTCTCATGAGACTAACGGATGTCATAAATAAATATGATGATATATGTACTTTGATAATAAGTTTACTTTGAACTTTAAATCACCAGTAGTCTGATCATATAGATGAAATTCTGCTCTGAAAACATTTGAATAAGATTGTATGTTTCAGAATCAGGTTTATTATCACTGACACATTTCCTATACTGGGGGGGTCTAGGACTGAAGGGCACAACCTCAATTTAGAGGGACACCTACATAGTACAGAGATGAGGAGGAATTTCTTTCGTCAGAGGGTAATGAGTCTGTGGAATTCATCGCCACAGATGGCCGTAGAGGCCTAATAATTGGGTACATTTAAAGCGGAAGTGAACTCCACCACGAGTGTCCCAAACCGACCGCAAAAGGAGGCGGGTTGGGCATGGGGCTAGCAACCCCATCCTGTGGAGAAAAAAAAAGCAGTGCTACTGAAACACCAACGGAAGCTCTAAAGACACCATCCCTGGGACAGGAAGGATAAACCAAGAGGCAGGACAGAGGACTCTGGCGAGCTACTGTCAGTGGCTTTTGCCCCAGCAGGTGTGTTGGGGCTTAAGTAAAGCAGAGGTTGGTAGGCTCTTGATGCCTTGACTCAGAAGTTATGGGGAGAAAGCAGGAGAACAGGGTCGAGAGGGATAATAAATCAGCCATGATGGAATGCCGCAGCACCTGCGATGGACCAAATGGCCTAGTTCCGCTCCTAAGTCTTACCTGATGTGAAATTTGTTGGTTTGCAACAGCAATAACATTTAAGAACAGTAAGAACATTTAAAAATATATAAATAACAAAAATAAATACATAGTACAAACAATAAAAGGAATAATAGGTGGTGTTCATGGCTTCATGTGTGTGTGTGTGTATATATATATATATACACACACATTTAATATAAGTATACAAGCTCTCACATATTTGGCGATACTCAGACTTGTACATATGTTTTTATGATTGCTTTTACATTTTACATTGTGTTTTATGCTTCTTGTTTTTTTGAAAAATGCTGCATCGGATCTGGATCTGGAGTAACAATCATCTTGTTCTCCTTTGCACTCATGTAATGAAAAATTACAATAGACAACCTTGAAATTGTGCTGGGTGGGGGGCTGGTCCCTCCTGTCAGTGCTGTCCTCCAGGGTTGGCTCAGTGGAAGGCAAGCTGAACTGCATTCATCTGCAGCTGCACTTGCGCGACATGTGGAACTGCTGTGGGCTGTTCTTCCAGAAACGTGGCTCCGGGACAACATCCCATGTACCATCATTCTACAGGCCACGACATCCAGGGGCTTGGGCTATATATGTTTTTGTGTAACTGTATGTTTTACTGACAATGTAATTCTATGTGCAATATCTGCCTTGTGCTGTGTGACTGTTGGTACTATGCTTTGCATCTAGGTCCCAGAGAAATGCTGTTTTGTTTGGCTATATACATGTGTATGGGTGAATTACAATGAAAACTTGAACTTGAATCTTGAGGGGATGTGGGCTTCACAGGTTGAGCCAGCATTTAATTACCAGTCCCTAGTTGCCTTCAAGGAGGTGCGTGGCCTTCTTGAATCGCTGCAGTCCCTGGGATGTGAACACACCCACAGTGCAGTGGAGGAGGGAGTTCCAGGACCTTGACCCAGTGACACTGAAGGAATGGTAATGTATCTCCAAGTCAGGATGGAGTGTGGCTAGAAGGTCGCTACTGAACATTCACAAATTTCCTAACAGCAGGTGACCAGAGTTAGATACAGTATTCTGGAGGCAGTGTTCATGGATTATTCAGAAATCTGATAGTGGAGGAGAACAAGGTGACCCTAAAACATTGAGTGTGTTTCTTAAGGCTCCTGTACCTCCTTCCTCATGGTAGTAACGAGAAGAGAGCATATCCTGGGTGATGGGGTCTTTAGTGATGGATGCCACCTTTTTGAGGCATCGCCTTTTGAAGATGTCCCAAATGCTGGGAAGGATAGTGTTGAGATGTTTCCTATGGAGGATCCCTCCATATCAGATGGTGATGCAACTAGTCAGAATGTTCTATCAAAATTTGCTGGAGTTGGAGATAACTCAGAAAATGTGTAGCTCGGGTGGTTGATGGTAGGGTCGCTAGAGTCTTTGGTGACATACCAGATCTCTTCAAATGTCTAATGAAATATGACTGCAGGCGTGACTTCTTCATAACTGCACAAATAAGTTGGGCCCAAGACACATCTTCAGTGATGTTGAGACCCAGGAACTTGAAGCTGCTCACCTTTTCCACTGCTGATCCCTTGTACAACCAAACAAAATAACGTTTCTCAAGACCATGGTGCACCCACAAAACATATCACTCACACACACACAGGATACAAAACAAAATATTACCATAAATAAGTGAAAATATAATATAAAAAAGACTGTAGTATGCAGTACAAAGAAACAGTAAACCGCTCTCTGTCCAAGTGACAAAAGCTCAGTGGTGAAAGGGTATTTATTAGTCTCACAGCCTCAGGAAAGAAGCGGTTACCTAGTTTGGCAGCCCTAATCCTGATGCTCCTGTACCTCCTTCTTGTTGGTAGTGGGTCAAAGCGATTGTGGAATGGGTGGTGGAGAACCTCAACAATACTTCGGGCCCTTCATCTGCAACACTCCTGGTAAATGTCACAAATGGGGGGGGGGGGAGAAGAGGCAGGAAACCCCGGTGTCCTCTCAGTTCATCCCTTCCTTCCCATGGCACAACCCAATTATAGTGGGATCCTGCAACTCCACCCCATTGCCCACCTCCTGAGCACAAGGTAACCTTACCATAATGGCATTCAAGATGTTGTGCGGGCGAATGCTGTACGTCACAAAGAGCTGTCTGAGGTTCAAACCTGCTGTCTCCAGAAAGCTGACTACTGCTGCTGTGTTAACCTGCAAAGAAAGGTCAGGGATAGTCAATCAATCAGGACCCCTCAACCCCTCTTTACCTTCGTAAGATCTAGGATCAGAAGATCAATTAGATCATGCCTAATTGTATTTCAATTTTGGTTCATGACTTGGCTTCCACATTCCTGTCTAATCTTCTTTCCTTATTTACAGATAGAGTGCAGAACATGCCCTTCTGGTCCTTTGAGCCACAGTGCCCAGCAACCCCCATTTAACTCCAGCCTCATCACAGCACAATTTACATAACACCATAAGAAATAGGAACAGAATTTGGCCATTTGGCCCAAAAAGTCTGCTCCACCATTTCATCATGGCTGATCCATTTTTCCTTTCAACATCAATCTCCTGCTTCCCTGCATCCCTTCATGTGTTGACCAATCAAAAATCTATCAGACTCTGCCTCAAATATACATAAAGACTTGGCCTCCAGAGCTACCTGTGGCGAAGAATTCTACAGAATCACCACTCTGTCTGAAGAAATTCATCATCTCCGTTCTAAACAGACACCCCTCTATTCTGAGGCTGCATCCTCTGGTCTTAGACTCTCCCACCATCAGAAACATTCTCTCCACATCCACTCGATCAAGGCCTTTCACCATTCGATAGATTTCAATTAGGCCACCCCTCATTCTTCTGAATCTAATGAGTACAGGCCCAGAGCCATCAAACGCTCTTCATATGGTAAGCCATTCAATCCTGGAACCATTATCATGAACATCCTTTGAACCCTCTGCAGTTGCAGCATATCCTTTCTAAGATAAGGGGCTCAAAACTGCTCACAATACTCCCAGTGAGGCCTCACCAGTGCTTTATAAAGTCTCAGCATTACATCCTTGCTTTTATATTCTAGTCCTCTTGAAATGAATGCTAACGTTGCATTTGCCTTCCTCAGCACAGATTCAACCTGCAAATTAACCTTTATGGAATCCTGCACATGACTCCCAAGTCCCTTTGCACTTCAGATTTTTGAATTTTCTCTCCATTTAGAAAATAGTCAGTCCTTTCATTTCTGCTACCAATGTGCATGACCACACAGTTTCCAACGTTGTATTCCATCTGCCTTTTCTTTGCCCATTCTCCTAGTCTGTCTAAGTACCCCCTCTTCTTCCTCAAAACTACCCGCACATCCACCTATCTTCAAATGGTCTGCAAACTTTGCAACAAAGTCATCAATCCCATTATCCAAATCATTAACATATAACACAAAAGAAAGGGGAGGTGCAACGAGACCTGGGTGTCATTATACACCAGTCATTGAAAGTGGACATGCAGGTACAGCAGGCAGTGAAAAAGGCGAATGGTATGCTGGCATTTATAGCGAGAGGATTCGAGTACAGGAGCAGGGAGGTACTACTGCAGTTGTACAAGGCCTTGGTGAGACCACACCTGGAGTATTGTGTGCAGTTTTGGTCCCCTAATCTGAGGAAAGACATCCTTGCCATAGAGGGAGTACAAAGAAGGTTCACCAGATTGATTCCTGGGATGGCAGGACTTTCATATGAAGAAAGACTGGATGAACTGGGCTTGTACTCGTTGGAATTTAGAAGATTGAGGGGGGATCTGATTGAAACATATAAAATCCTAAAGGGATTGGACAGGCTAGATGCAGGAAGATTGTTCCCGATGTTGGGGAAGTCCAGAACAAGGGGTCACAGTTTGAGGATAAAGGGGAAGCCTTTTAGGACCGAGATTAGGAAAAACTTCTTCACACAGAGAGTGGTGAATCTGTGGAATTCTCTGCCACAGGAAACAGTTGAGGCCAGTTCATTGGCTATATTTAAGAGGGAGTTAGATATGGCCCTTGTGGCTACGGGGATCAGGGGGTATGGAGGGAAGGCTGGGGCGGGGTTCTGAGTTGGATGATCAGCCATGATCATAATAAATGGCGGTGCAGGCTTGAAGGGCTGAATGGTCTACTCCTGCACCTATTTTCTATGTTTCTAAAAAGAATCGGTCCCAACACTTTGGAACACCACTATTCACCAGCAGCCAACCAGAAAAGGCTCTTTGCCTCCTGCCTATCAGCCACTGCATTATCTATGCTAGAATCTCTCCTGTAGTACCATGGGTTTGTAGCTAGTGAAGCAGCCTCATGGGTTAAAGGCCTTCTGAAAATCCAAGTACACAACATCAAGCGATTCCCCTTTGTCTATCCTGCTTATTAGTTCTTCAAAGCATTCCAACAGATTTGTCAGGCAAGATCTTCCCTTGAAGAAACCACCCTGACTACAGCTTATTATCATATGCTTCCAGTACCCCAAAACCACACCCTTAACAATCGACTCCAACATTTTCCCAACCACTGAGGTCAAGCTGACTGACCTATAATTTCCTTTCTTCTGCCTCTGTCCCTTCTTGAAGAGTTGCAATTTTCCAGTCATCCGGAACCATTCCAGAATCCAGTGATTCTTGAAAGAACATTACTAATTTCACCACAATCACTTCAGCCAACTCTTTTAGAACCCTTCGTGTATACCATCTGGTCCAGGTGACTTCATTTACCTTCAGACCTTTCGGTTTCCCAACAACCTTCTCTCTAGTTATGGTAACTTCACATACTTTATGAACCCTGACTCCTGGAATTTCTACCATACACAATGAAGATGGATGGAAAATAATTAGTCAGTTTGTCTGCCATTTCTTTGTCCCCCATTACCACCTCTCCACCAACATTCTTCCGGCGCTCTGATATCCACTCCCCACTCCCTTTTATACTTTATGCATCTGAAGAAACTTTTGGTATCCTCTTTGGCCAGCACTTTCTGATTCCATCTTTACCTTTTTAATGTCTTTTTTGTTGCCTTTTGTTGGTTTTTAAAAGTTTCCCAACCCTTTAACTTCCCACTAATTTTTGTTCTATTATATACACTCTCTTTGGCATTTCTGTTGGCTTTGACTTCTCTTGTTAACCACGGTTGTGTCATCTTTCCTTTAGAATACTTCTTTCTCTTTGGGATCTACATATCCTGTGCCTGCTGAATTGCTTCCAGAAATTCCAGCCATTGTTGCTCTGCTGTCATCCCTGCCAGTGTTCTTTTCCAATCAGTTCTGGCCAACTCTTCTTTCATGCCTCTGTAATTCCCTTTACTCCACTGTTATACTGATACATCTGACTTTAGCTTCTCCCTCTCAAATTTCACAGTGAATTCAATTATATTATGATCACTTTCCTCTAAGGGTTCTTTTCCCTTAAGCTCTCTAATCACTATTGGTTAATTGCACAACACCCCGTCCAGACTAGCTGCTCTAAAAAGCCAATTCATAGGCATTCTAGAAATTCCCCCTCTTGGGATCTAGCGCCAGCCTGATTTTCCCAATCTACTTGCATACTGAAATCCCCCATTCCTATTGTAACGTTGCCCTTGGCCTTCATTTTCTATCAGTTTGAGGTCTGCATATAACTCCCAACACAGTTTTTTTACCCTTGCAGTTCCTTAATTCTATTACCAAGATTTTACACCTTCTGACCCTATGTCATCTCTTTCAAATGATTTGATTTCATATTTTACCCACAGAGCAATGCCACCCCCTCTGCCTTCTTGCCCATCCTTTTGGAACAATGTGTATCCTTGGACATTAAGTTCCGAGCTATAACCTTCTTTTAGCCATGATTCAGTGAGGCCTAAAACATCGTACGTGTCAACCTGTAACTGTGATACAAGTTCATCCACCTTATTCCCGTATACTGTGCACATTGATAGACAACACCTTCAGTCCTGTATTCACCCTTTTCGATTTTGTTTGCCTTTTACATTGCAACTCATCCTGTTGACGGCAATTTTGCCCTATCACCAGCCTGTCCTTGCTAGGAATCTCGCTACTCACTGGCTTTGTTTGTAAACCAAGCACCTCATCCTCAGCACTATACTCCGGTTCCCATTCTGCTGCCAAATTAGTTTAAACCCTCCTGAACAACTCTAGCAAAGGTGCCACAAGGGTCTCAGACTCCTCGGGTTCACGTGTAACCGATCCCTTTTGTACAGATTGCATCTTCCCCAGAAGAGATCCCAATGATCCACAAGTCAGAATCCCACCCCCTGTATCAGTTCCTCAGCCACGCATTCACTTGCCAAATCATCCTATTCTTACCCTCATTGGCATGTAGCATGAACAGCAACCTAGAGATTACTATCCTGGAGGTCCTGTTTTTCAGCTTTCTACCAAGCTCCTTAAAATCTCTCTTCAGGACCTCTCAACTTACCTACCTATGTCATTGATGCCAATATGTACCAGGACTTCTGGGTGCTCACCCTCACTCTTGCAAATGTCATGGAGCCAGTCCAAGACATCCCTGAACCTGGCTCCAGGAAGGCAACATCCCACCTAGGTGTCTCTATAACACCCACAGAATCTCGTCTCTGTTCCTCTGACTATGTATGGAATCTCCTATCAACACTTCACCAATCTCCTCTTCATCTCTTCACCCAGTCACTGTGGCTTCCCCCGGTAGGTCATCCCCCTCAATAATATCTAAAGTTAGATATCTATTATTGAGGGGAATGGCTACAGGTGTACTCTGCACTGGCTGTGTATTTTCCCTCCTTCTCCTGACTCTCACCTGTCTCCTACAATCTAGAGGTGACTACCTCCCTCCAGGCTCCTGTCTATCACCTCCTTATTCTCCCGCACAAGTCCAAGGTCATTGAGATGCAGCTCCAGTTCCTCAACATGTTCTCTCAGGAGCTGCAACTCGGTGCACCTGGTGCAGATACGTTCAGACTTCCCACGTCCCACACAGAGTACTGTCACTGAACTACTATGCCCAATAGATGAGGAAGGAACAAATAAGAACAGTAAGAGTGAAACCAACCAGAGCCTTTACGTACTACCTCTTGCTGATTAGTTGCTCAACGCAGAGAAACTGCCAGAAAGCAGTTACAAAGGCCAATTAACCTACTAATGGGTAATCTTTTTACTGTGGGAGGAAATGCACACATTCCACTGGGAGAACGTACATACTCCTCACAGAGAACATCGTATTGAACTCCGAAGTCCAACACCCTGAGCTGGTATAGTGTCATGCTAACGGCTACATTACCGTGGCACCCAATTACATCAGTTCAATTAGATTAGATAAATTCAATTAGATCGTGACTAATCATACTTTAATTATCTCATTACTTTGCTTGCATGTCCCTTTCTTATCTCCTCAACAACATATTGTTCAAGAAGCAAAGAAAACTGTAAATCATAAGAGATTATGCAGATGCTGGAAATTCAGAGCAACACACAAAATATTGGAGGAACACTGCAGGTCACACAGTATCTATGGAGAGGAATAAACAATCAACGTTTTGAGATGAGATCCTTTATCAGGATAGGAAAGGAAGCAGGCAGAAGCCAGAATGGAAAGGTGTACAAGCTGGCAGGTGATAAGTGAGACCTGGTGAGATGAAGATGGGTGGGTGGGGAAGGGGGCTGAAGTAAGAAGCTAGGATATGATAGGTGGAAAAGATAAAGAGCTAAAGAAGATGGGGCTCATCAGCTGTGGTTGGCAATTCTTCCGGGAGAGGGAAAAACTCTGATCTCATCCTCCTCTGCCTGCAACTACACCCACTCATGGGGAAGGCTTCAGAAGTAAACCCTGAAAAAAAATCCTTAGCTGGAGTCCCTAAGGCAGTCCTACATTGAGTTCAACACTGACTGGCGGACCTTCGCCTGCGGCTCGATGGAGTAATACATAAATTTTGCGGCTGCCTTTAATTTCTCCTTTTTCCCAGTTTAAACCTTGAATTTTTAACTTTTATTTCTCGGATCTTAGAGGGAAATAGTTATTATTATGTCATATCCTTTAAGAAGTGGAAAGCAGCCTCTTGAATCCAGCAATGGAAAGGGAAAAACTTTGAAAGAAAAATCGGAAGATATGCCTGTCTGGGCTGAGCGTTTGGAACGTGTGTTGATGGCTCTCGACAACAAAACAGACAATAACACTTTTGAGTTGAAGTCGTTCCGACAGAGTTTTTAGACTAT
Organism: Mobula hypostoma; assembly: GCF_963921235.1. Lineage (NCBI taxonomy): Eukaryota > Metazoa > Chordata > Chondrichthyes > Myliobatiformes > Myliobatidae > Mobula > Mobula hypostoma. The sequence continues at coordinate 15,249,212 of NC_086129.1, read as the reverse complement.
TGAGGAAAATATTATTTCCTTGAATACTGACTTTAAAGAATCGAAACGTCAAATTGTGGATATTTCAACCCGCTTGGAACAGGCTCAATGTAAAATTGTCCATTTGGAAGCGGTCTCGTCGGAATAATATACGAATTATCGGACTAAAGGAAAGTTCTGAGAGTGGGAATTTATTGGATAATTTTACCAATTTGTTTTAATCTTTGTTTCCGGATATTCTCCCTCAACCTCCTGATATTGAAAGAGCTCAGAGAATTTTCATTTCGAATTCTCAGATTTCAGGTAAACCTCGGCTTATTTTGGTCAACTTTCTTCGCTTTAAAGTTAAAGACCAAATCATAAAATGTGCGAGGAAACAGAGAGTTTTTAAATTTAACGGTTCCGAGATCCATTTTTATGAAGACTATCCACGGGAAATTATGGAACAGCGGATCAAATTTGTCCCAGCGATGAAAATTGCTCATGCAAAGGGAATTTTTCCATTGCTTCGCTACCCGGCTAGACTAAAATTATTTCCTAACGATTCTGCACCTCGTCAGCTTTTGGATCCCCAAGTGGCATTGGACTTTGTTAACTCTATTATGGCTGTCGCATAAAGGATACTTGGGCTGCTGAACAATTTTCTGAAAGAAAACAGGCTTTGAAGATTTTTGATATGCTGAAGATTTCCTTTGATTGATGAACTACTTAAAAAAGAGTAGAACTTCTTGGTTTGACTAATGAATGACTTTTTTGAAGTCTGGTATATGGAGTGAACTAACACAGTGGACAGATTATTAACTGGTTTGATTATCTGCTTCTTTCTTCCTTTCCTTTTATTAATTAAGTGATAGCTTTCATAGTTTATATAGACTCTTTCTTATATAGTGAGGAGTGTTTAGAATAGCTTTAGTTTCCTTTGTTAAAGTTGGGTAGTAAGCTAAAGGAATAATGGTGTCTTTTTCTTGTTAGAGATTGTATTGTTTAGGTTTAATAGCGTTGTTTTGACGCTTCTGGAGACTGTTTCTGCACTCCTAGTTTATTTTCAATGATTAACTATAAACATCTTTTTTCTGCTTCTCTGGTATCTTAGGGTCATGTAATTTCTTTGTAAAGGGGAGGGGGGGAATTGGGAGAAAAACTTTTAAATCACTATTTAAAAGTGCACACGGCACACGGAGTTCTGCTTTTTCTCTTCTCTTTGGGGAGGTATTCCGGCTTTTTCCTGCAACACACATCAAAGTTGCTGGTGAACGCAGCAGGCCAGGCAGCATCTCTAGGAAGAGGTACAGTCGTCGTTTCAGGCTGAGACCCTTCGTCAGGACTAACTGAAGGAAGAGTGAGTAAGAGATTTGAAAGTGGGAGGGGGAGGGGGAAATCCAAAATGATAGGAGAAGACAGGAGGGGGAGGGATGGAGCCAAGAGCTGGACAGTTGATTGGCAAAAGGGATACGAGAGGATCATGGGACAGGAGGTCCGGGAAGAAAGACAAGGGGGTGGGGGAAACCCAGAGGATGGGCAAGGGGTATAGTCAGAGGGACAGAGGGAGAAAAAGGAGAGTGAGAGAAAGAATGTGTGTATAAAAATAAATAACGGCTGGGGTACGAGGAGGAAGTGGGGCATTAGTGGAAGTTAGAGAAGTCAACATTCATACCATCAGGTTGGAGGCTACCCAGACTGAATATAAGGTGTTGTTCCTCCAACCTGAGTGTGGCTTCATCTTTACAGTAGAGGAGGCCGTGGATAGACATGTCAGAATGGGAATGGGATGTGGAATTAAAATGTGTGGCCACTGGAAGATCCTGCTTTCTCTGGCAGACAGAGCGTAGGTGTTCAGCAAAACGGTCTCCCAGTCTGCGTCGGGTCTCACCAATATATAAAAGGCCACATCGGGAGCACCGGATGCAGTATATCACCCCAGCCGACTCACAGGTGAAGTGTCACCTCACCTGGAAGGACTGTCTAGGGCCCTGAATGGTGGTAAGGGAGGAAGTGTAAGGGCATGTGCAGCACTTGTTCCACTTACAAGGATAAGTGCCAGGAGGGAGATCAGTGGGGAGGGATGGGGGGTCGAATGGACAAGGGAGTCGCGTAGGGAGCGATCCCTCGGAAGGCAGAAGGGGCGGGGAGGGAAAGATGTGCTGAGTGGTTGGATCCCGTTGGAGGTGGCGGAAGTTACGGAGAATAATATGTTGGACCCGGAGGCTGGTGGGGTGGTAGGTGAGGACCAGGGGAACCCTATTCCTAGTGGGGTGGCAGGAGGATGGAGTGAGAGCAGATGTGCGTGAAATGGGGGAGATGCGTTTGAGAGCAGAGTTGATGGTGGAGGAAGGGAAGCCCCTTTCTTTAAAAAAGGAGGACATCTCCCTCGTCCTAGAATGAAAAACCTCATCCTGAGAGCAGATGCGGTGGATTGATGGTGGAGGAAGGGAAGCCCTTTTCTTTAACAAAGGAGGACATCTCCCTCAGCCTGGACTCCTTTTTTAAAGAAAGGGGCTTCTCCTCCTCCACCATCAACCCCGCCGCATCTGCTCTCAGGATGAGGCTTTTCATTCCAGGACGAGGGAGATGTCCTTCTTTTTTAAAGAAAGGGGCTTCTCTTCCTCCACCATCAACCACCGCATCTGCTCTCAGGATGAGGCTTTCCATTTCAAGACGAGGGAGATGTCCACCTTTTTTAAAGAAAGGAGCTTCCCTTCCTCCACCATCAACTCCGCCGCATCTGCTCTCAAGATGAGGCTTTTCATTCCAGGGCGAGGGAGATGTCCTCCTTTTTTAAAGAAAGGGGCTTCCCTTCCTCCACCATCAACTCTGCTCTCAAACGCATCTCCCCCATTTCATGCACATCTGCTCTCACTCCATCCTCCTGCCACCCCACTAGGAATAGGGTTCCCCTGGTCCTCACCTACCACCCCACCAGCCTCCGGGTCCAACATATTATCTTCCGTAACTTCCGCCACCTCCAACAGGATCCAACCACTAAGCACATCTTTCCCTCCCCCCCTCTCTCTGCATTCCGCAGGGATCACTCCCTTCACGACTCCCTTGTCCATTTGTCCCCCCCATCCCTCCCCACTGATCTCCCTCCTGGCCCTTATCCTTGTAAGCGGAACAAGTGCTACACATGCCCTTACCCTTCCTCCCTTACACTTCCTCCCTTACCACCATTCAGGGCCCCAGACAGTCCTTCAAGGTGAGGCGACACTTCACCTGTGAGTCGGCTGGGGTGATATACTGCATCCGGTGCTCCCGATGTGGCCTCCTATATATTGGCGAGACCCGACGCAGACTGGGAGACCGCTTTGCTGAACACCTACGCTCTATCCGCCAGAGAAAGCAGGATCTCCCAATGGCCACATATTTTAATTCCACATCACATTCCCATTCTGACATGTCTATCCATGGCCTCCTCCACTGTAAAGATGAAGCCACACTCAGGTTGGAGGAACAACACCTTATATTCCGTCTGGGTAGCCTCCAACCTGATGGCATGAACATTGACTTCTCTAACTTCCGCTAATGCCCCACCTCCCCCTTGTACCCCATCTGTTATTTATTTTTATACATACATTCTTTCTCTCACTCTCGTTTTTCTCCCTCTGTCCCTCTGACTATACCCCTTGTCCATCCTCTGGGTTCCCCCCCCCCCTTGTCTTTCTCCCTGGGCCTCCTGTCCCATGATCCTATCATATCCCTTTTGCCAATCAACTATCCAGCTCTTGGCTCCATCCCTCCCCCTCCTGTCTTCTCCTATCATTTTGGATCTCCCCCTCCCCCTCTCACTTTCAAATCTCTTACTAACTCTTCCTTCAGTTAGTCCTGATGAAGGGTCTCGGCCTGAAACGTCGACTGTACCTCTTCCTTGAGATGCTGCCTGGCCTGCTGCGTTCACCTGCAACTTTGATGTGTGTTGCTTAAATTTCTGGCATCTGCAGAATTCCTGTTGTTTCTGGCTTTTTCCTTCCTTTTTGCCGGATTTCTACCTTTTGGGATGGTGGGAAGATTCGGGGGTTTTTGCATTTTGGGATTTATTACAGGTTTTTTCCCATTATGGAGCTCTGGAGCATGCGTGTTTTCTATATGGTTATACTCATCACCACCATCTTTGATTAGCCCACGAGGGTATGCGTGTATTTTTGTGTTTAAAACAATATTCTATGGTTACTGAACAGATAAACGTTATTAATTGGAAAGTACGTGGCTGGAATCACCCTATTAAGCAAGAGAAGACTTTTAAAATTATTAATCGATTCCAGCCCGATATAATTTTTGTTCAAGAAAGGCATATCAGAATGGGCGAACAAAATAGATTTTTTAAAACATGGAAGGGCCTTCAGTATCATGTTACTTGTCAAAATAAAACAAAGCGAGTATCTATTTTTACTAAATCTAATATTTTATTTATCCAAGGAGATATCGTCTCAGATATCAATGGTAGATTTTTAATTATTAAAGGAACAATTTGTAATAGAAAAATTGTCTTGATTAATCTATATGCACCTAATGTAGATGATTCTTCTTTTTTAAAAAATGTATTTGGTTTATTACCAGACTTAAATGAATATAAGCTGCTGATGGGAGGTGACTTCAACTGTTGTTTAAACCCTGTGTTTGACAAGAGTTCAACCACTCAGCAGCTTCTGAGTTGTTCAGCATCACTTATTAATTCCTTTTTAATTGATTATGGTTTGATAGAAATCTGGAGAAATCTACATCCTAATGATAGAGATTATTCTTTTTATTCACACAGGTCCATAAAAAATACTCGCGAATTGATTATTTTATAGCTGATTTCCGATTTTCATCCAAAGTCCAGAAATGTGAATATGATGCTATTGCTGTCTCGGATCATGCACCTTTAAGCTTAACTTTTGAATTGAATGATGTTAGTAATGTAAACTTGCCTTGGCGTTTTCCAGAAAACTTATTACAAAGTTCAGACTTTGTCAAATTTATAGAGATTCAAATAAAAGATTTTTTTCTTTTTAATAATGCGGGAGATGTGACGAAATTGATTATATGGGATATATTTAAAGCGTATTTGCGAGGTCAGATAATCTCCTATTTGGCTAAGCTTAAGAATCAGACAAAAATAGAGTTGGATAGGATTTCAAAACAGATTAAAGACCTGGATAACACTTCTGCAGTTTCTCCTAATATTGATTTATTTAAACAAAGGGTTGAACTTCAATCACAATATAATTTATTATTAACTTATCCTATTGAAAGAAATTTGCTTAAATTAAAAAGTAAATTTTATGTGTTTGGAGATAAAAGTAATAACTACTAGCATCCCAACTAAAAGCAGTTAGAGCTTAAGAGACAAATTTTAAAAATTCGTAAGGGAGATGGCAGTTTAGCTTGTAACTATGAAGATATTAATAAAATTTTTCAAGACTATTACAGTGAACTCTATAAATCTCAATTTCCAGCTGATCCTTCTAAATGAATGCCTTTTTACAAAAGATTGATTTTCCTAGAATATCTGTTGAAGATCAACAAATTCTTGATACTCCTTTTACTGAAAGAGAAATTCAGAAAGATATTTTTTCAATGCAATCTGGTAAAGCTCCTGGACTAGATGGTTCTTCTGCAGGATTTTATAAGAACTTTGAAAATTTGCTTACTCCTTATATGTTGGAAATGCTTAAAGCTTCTTTTTTGTTAGGACAGTAACCTTCTACATTTTATGAAGCTTCTACTTCTTTAATTCTCAAGAAAGATAAAGACCCTACGGATTGTGCTTCATATAGACCTATCTCATTATTAAATGTAGATGCCAAAATTCTTTCAAAAATAATGGCTAATCAGTTGGAGAATATACTAGCTAAAATTATTTCTCAGGACCAAACAGGTTTTATAAGAGGCCGTTATTCTTTTTCTAACACTCGGAGACTGTTAAATGCTATATAACTCATCCCCCTCGAAAACTCCCCAATGTGTTGTTTCTCTTGATGCTGAAAAGGCATTTGATAGAGTTGAATGGAAATATTTATTTAACGTTTTAGAGAAATTTAGCTTTGGTACTAATTTTAATAAGTGGATTAGAATGATATATAAAAGCCCTATTGCCACTGTGATTACTAATAATTGTAGATCCCCCTTTTTTCGACTTTCACGGGGTACGAGACAAGGATATCTGTTAAGTCCTTTGTTATTTAATTTGGTGCTGGAACTTTTGGCTATTGCACTTCGTGAAGCCAAGGATACTCAAGAAATTTCCATTAATGGGTTTATTCAAAAGATTTCCCTTTATGCTGATGATCTCTTAGTTTATATTTCGAATCCTGAAGAATCTATTCCTAGTTTATTGAAATTATTAAGTGAATTTGGAATGTTTTCAGGATATAAATTAAACCTGCATAAAAGTGAATTATTTCCTTTAAATGATTCTGCTTTTATATATGATGTTCCTTTTAAAGTTACAGATTCTTTAAAATATTTAGGTATTATCATCACTAAAAATTATGGAGACCTTTATAGAGCTAATTTAGTTCCATTAGTGGATTTTATGAAGCAATTATTTTCTAGATGGAATCCCCTTACACTTCCGTTAGTTGGTCGAATTCATGCAGTTAAAATGATGATCTTACCAAAATTTTTATATGTATTTCAAGATACTCCTATTTTTTTAACTAAGAAGTTTTTTGATCAGATTGATTCTATTATTTCATCTTTTGTTTGGAATAATAAAAGACCAAGGAAAATGTCATTTACAAAAATTAAAAAAGGATGGAGGTCTTGCTTTGCCTAATTTAAGAATGTATTATTGGGCAGTTAATATACGCTATGCGTGTTCTTGGTTATATTGGACTGATAAAAATGAACGACCACCATGGGTTGACTTGGAATTGAAAGCTGTGAAACAATTTTACTTAAGTTTGTTATTAGGAGTTTCTTTACCTGTACAACTAGCCAAAATTTCTATTTTAAATATAAATCCTATGATTAAGCAGTCATTACGAATTTGGTACCGGTTTCTTAAGTTTTTTAATCTTAAAAAATTTAACCTTCTTAGTTTAATTTATCAAAACTATTTATTTAAACCTTCACTTAGTGATCCTACCTTTTCTCTTTGGAGGAAAAGGAATTTATTCCTTTATGGATTTGTTTCAAGAAGGCCGATTGATGTCCTTTGAGAAATTAGTAACTAAATACTCTCTTTCATACTCACACTTTTTGCAATACCTTCAGGTCAGACATTTTTTTACAAGAATATTTAAGTAATTTTCCATATATACAAGATTCTGACCTGTTAGACACTATTTTAAAAATGAACCCTTTAGTGAAAGGTTTTATCAGGAAAATTTATAATTTACTATTACAACAGGATAATTATCCTCTATTTAAGATTAAGCAAGATTGGGAAAGAGAGCTTAACATGACCTTGATAACAGAGGATTGGTTGCAAATTTTGAAGCTGGTTAACTCTTCTTCGATTTGCGCCAGTCATTCTTTAATTCAATTTAAAATTGTACCTCGTTATTATTTGACAAAGGAGAGACTGTCCAAAATTTTTCCTAATGTTAATAGTCAGTGTGATAGCTACATTGGCACATATGTTTTGGTCATAGAAACCATAGAAACTACAGCACAGAAACAGGCCCTTTGGCCCTTCTTGGCTGTGCCGAACCATTTTCTGCCTAGTCCCACTGACCTGCACACGGACCATATCCCTCCATACATCTCCTATCCATGTATCTGTCCAATTTACTCTTAAATGTTAAAAAAGAACCCACATTTACCACCTCGTCTGGCAGCTCATTCCATACTCCCACCATTCTCTGTGTGAAGAAGCCCCCCCGCCCAATGTTCCCTTTAAACTTTTCCCCCCTCACCCTTAACCCATGTCCTCTGGTTTTTTTCTCCCCCTGCCTCAGTGGAAAAAGCCTGCTTGCATTCACTCTATCTATACCCATCATAATTTTATATACCTCTATCAAATCTCCCCTCATTCTTCTACACTCCAGGGAATAAAGTCCTAACCTATTCAACCTTTCTCTGTAACTGAGTTTCTCAAGTCCCGGCAACATCCTTGTAAACCTTCTCTGCACTCTTTCAACTTTATTAATATCCTTTCTGTAATTTGGTGACCAAAACTGAACACAATACTCCAGATTCGGCCTCACCAATGTCTTATACAACCCCATCATAACATTCCAGCTCTTATACTCAATACTTTGATTAATAAAGGCCAATGTACCAAAAGCTCTCTTTATGACCCTATCTAGCTGTGATGCCACTTTTAGGGAATTTTGTATCTGTATTCCCAGATCCCTCTGTTCTACTGCACTCCTCAGTGCCTTACCATTTACCCTGTATGTTCTACCTTGGTTTGTCCTTCCAAAGTGCAATACCTCACACTTGTCTGTATTAAACTCCATCTGCCATTTCTCAGCCCATGTTTCCAGCTGGTCCAAATCCCTCTGCAAGCTTTGAAAACCTTCCTCACTGTCCACTACACCTCCAATCTTTGTATCATCAGCAAATTTTCTGATCCAATTTACCACATTATCATCCAGATCATTGATATAGATGACAAATCACAATGGACCCAGCACTGATCCCTGTGGCACACCACTAGTCACAGGCCTGCACTCTGAGAAGCAATCCTCTACTACCACTCTTTGGCTTCTTCCATTGAGCCAATGTCTAATCCAATTTACCACCTCTCCATATATACCGAGCGACTGAATTTTCCTCACTAACCTCCCATGCGGGACCTTGTCAAAGGCCTTTCTGTATTGAAACAGTTTTGGAAATCTATTTTTTCTACAATTTCTAAAGCTTTAAAAATTAATTTACAACCTAATAAATTGACAGTTTTGTTTGGTATAATTCCTCAATATATTCATTGTATTTCTATATCAGACCAACATGTAGTTGCATTTGTTACATTATTGGCTAGAAGGGCTATTTTATTAAAATGGAAAGATGCTTCTGCTTCCACTTTGACACAATGGTTCTCTCAGGTGATGCTATGTCTTCATTTGGAAAAAATCAGAAGTCGAACTTTTAATCCTCGATTGGACTTTGAGAAAAGGTGGGGCTCTTTTGCCTGCTACTATCATTTGATTTGAGTTAATTAAGATGGTCCCCTTCTGATTCTTGGGTAAATAGATTTGGTTGGCGGATTGATGTTTTTTTTTATATAGAAGCTTTTATGGCGTATAGCTCCGGGTTTGTGCTCCAAATGGGGTTTTTTTCCTCTTTTTTTTTGTTAGCTGGGGATTTTTTGTTTTAGTTAGTAGGGGTTCTTTTTTCTTTCTTTCTCTTTTTAAAAAAAAATAGCTTTAACATTTTTTAAATTATTATTATTGATATACTGTTTAGCTTGGTTAATAGTTTGACTCATACATATTGATATATTGACTTGATTATGTTAATGTATTTTTTGTTGTGAATTTTCAATAATAATTGATAAAAATATTTAAAATAAAAAATAAAAACACTGACTGGCAATATCTGCAGTGCTGCTGGTGCCAATCTGAGTTCATCAGATGCATGGAAAAGGGGAGCTTGCTACATGGGCAACAGCTTCTTCTCCATACTGAGCTGCCCTGGCAACATCCATGGTCGACCCTGACCAACAGAGGTCTCACTGCTAAAGGAGGAGTCTGACTGGAGAGGAAATTGAACAAAGAAAACACAAAAGTGCTGCAAATACTCAGCAGGTTAGGCAGCGTCTATGGACAGAAAACCAGGAGTTGATGTCTCACCAAGGTGAAACTGAAAATTAATTCTTCACTCTTCAAGGTGTACGATGACACACTGGACAGTGCTGCTGCCTCTCAGCTCCAATCAGCCATGACAAGATAGGCCAAAGCCAGCATGGTTTCCTGAAAGGAAAATTCTGCCTGACAAACCCACTGCAATTCTTTGAGGAAATTACAAACAGGGTAGACAAAGCAGATGCAATAGATGTGGTGTACTTGGATTTACGGAAGGCCTTTGACAAGGTGCCGCACATTAGGCAACATAAGAGCCCAAGGAATTACAGGGAAGTTACGAGCATGGGTGGAGCACTGGCTGATCGTCAGAAGACAGAGAGTAGGAATAAAGGGATCCTATTCTGGCTGGCTGCTGGTGACCAGTGGAGTTCCACAGGGGTCAGTGTTGGGACCACTGTTTTTTAACGGTGTATGTCAATGATTTGGATTATGGGATTAATGGATTTGTGGCTAAATTTACCCATGATACAAAGATAGGTGGAGGAAACAGAGAGACTTAGATAGTTTAGGGGAATGGGCAAAGAAGTGGCAAATGAAATACAGCACTGGAAAGTGTATGGTCGTGCATTTTAATGGAAAAATAAACCGGCCAACTATTATTTAGATGGGGAGAGAATTCAAAATGCAGAGATGCAAAGGGACTTGGGAGTCCTTGTGCAGGATACCCTAAAGGTTAACCTCCAGGTTGAGTCGGTGGTGAAGAAGGCAAATGCAATGTTGGCATTCATTTCCAGAGGTATAGAATATAAGAGCAGGGATGTGATGTTGAGGCTCCATAAGGCACTCGTGAGACCACACTTGGAGTATTGTGTGCAGTTTTGGGCTCCTTATTTTAGAAAGGATATACTGACATTAGAGAGGGATCAGTGAAGATTCATGAGAATGATTCCAAGAATGAAAGGGTTACCATATGAGGAACGTCTGGCAGATCTTGGCCTCTATTCCTTGGAGTTCAGGAGAATGGAGGGGGGGGATCTCAAAGAAACATTCCAAATGTTAAAAGGCCTGAACAAATTAAATATGGCAAAGTTACTTCCCATGGTAGGGGAGTCTAGGACAAGAGGGCTTGACTTCAGGATTGAAGGACATCCATTTAGAACTGAGATGCAGAGAAATTACTTTAGTCAGAGGGTTTGTGGAATCTGTGGAATTTGTTGCCAAAAGAGGCCGTGGAGACCAAGTCACCAGTTGTATTTAAGGCAGAGATAGATAGGTTCTTGATTAGCCAGGGCATCAAAAGGTATGGGGAGAAGGCAGGGAAGTGGGGATAACTGGAACAATTGGATCAGCTCAAGACTGAATGGCAGAGCAGACTCGATGGGCCGAATGGCCTACCTCTGCTCCTATATCTTATGGTGGCACGGCTCATTGGGTGGAAGGACCTGTTTCGCACTGTATCTCTCAATAAATAACCGGGGAATTCATTCACAACTCAGCTGCAAAAACTTACTAACATCTTACCACTGAGTGCTGGAGATTCAGACTTTCCAGCTTCTGGGAATGGGTGGCCAGCGCTTCAAAGACATCAGATGAGATATCGTTACAGTTGGTCAGTCGCAAGGAGGTTAAGTGAGGACAGGACTCAGCGACAACCTGGAGAGAGATGGTGACATTGTAAGAACAGTGGAATAACTTGGTCTCTACATCTTAAGTTGGACTCCACAACTCACGTTACCAGCACTGTTTGTTTATTTATTTATTTATTTATTTATTATTAGTATTTGCACTTTCTGTCTTCTGTTGTGCGTTAGTTGTTTGTCTGACTTGTGTGTAATTTTTCATTGATTCGATTGTATTTTCAAATTCAAAATGTTTAATGTCATTTCTAGTACACAATGTAAAGAAAAATGAAGTAATTGTTACTCTGGATCTGATGCAGAACAAAAATAACTCAATAGGATAAAAAACAATAAATATAAATACATAACACATCTGATATGAATAGATTGATTGTACTCTTTATTCTACTGTGAATGCCTGCAAGAAAATGAATCTCAGTGTAGCACAAGTACATTGAAATTAAATTTACATTAAACTCAACACTCTGCTCCTAAGTCAAACAGAATTAGAGTGCATAAAACAGATCTACTGTATTGGAGTTCTCCATGGATGAGGGATTTCAGTGACAACATTAGACTGGAGAAGCCGGGCCTGTCTCGTTGGAACAAAAAGAATGGAAGGAAATTTAAATTGGTAACTTGGTGTATTGTTGTCACATGTTCCAAGGTGAAGAAAGAAGAAAGGTAAGCAGACATCCCACCCTGTAAAAACTCATTTCAGGCAGGGAGCACCACCATTTCAGGGAGGTAGCACCCCACCCCCCGCAACCCCATATCCACCCCGCCCCCAGTCGACCTCCAAGGGTGTATGTAATACTTTGTTTAGTCATTTTGTCTAATCTGTAAACCAAGTTGGGTATATGCAGAAAAGGTGACATTAAAATATGTACTTATATGAAATTATCATGTTTATTCTATTACAACTTTAAGCAAGTCTACAGGGGGTTTGGCCTCATCACGAAGGACATCAATAGCGCAGCTCCTTAGCAGCTAGCCAGCTAGTTTAAATAACGTTAGCTATGCTAATGAACGAATGACACCTGTTAAACTCACCTCAACATGTCTTTTACATTTTAACCGACCATGGGCAATAGAAAAGTCACCGTTGCAAACAGTGCAGCGAGCAACACTGTCATTCTTTTTGAGGTCGACTGTAAAGCCCGCCCACAGAGAAAACTGATAGGTCTACTTAGCAGGGGTCCCCAACATTTTTTGCACTGCAGACCGGTTAATATTGACAATATTCTTGCGGACCGGCCGATGATGGGGGGCAGGGGTGTTAATCACGACCGGAATATAGGTAATAAGTCAACTACAAGTCACTTATAAGTGGCTAATACACTCAGTTTCATTTCTAAAAGGGTTTATCTAACGAATTTAATATTAAACACACAGCGCATATTTTCCTTGCGTGAATATAGTGAGAAGTCAATTATAAGTCAATAGCATCATAACATTTTAAGTAACGTTTAGGTATTAAATACAGTGCATATATTCCTCGTATGAACATATAAAATCATTGTAACACACCAATATCGCTGAATCAGTGGGAGCCCTGGGCTTGTTTCCCTGCAACAAGACGGTCCCGTCGAGGGGTGATGGGAGACAGTGATACTCAAAGGGGGTTCCTTATGTCCAGTCTATTCCACAATTTAGTTTTCATTGCATTCATTGCAGAAAACTCCACTTCACAGAGATACGTTGGAAATGGAAGCAACGTTTTCAGTGCTTCCGAGGCAATCTCAGGATATTCAGCCTTGACTCTGATCCAGAATGCCGGCAAAGATGTTATGTCAAACATACTTTTCAGCCCACCGTCATTTGCAAGCTCAAGGAGTTGATCTTCTTCCCACGCTGACATGGACGTTCACTCTCCCTCTCCCTCTCTTTCTCAAAAAAAATCGATTTCCGGGATATTGTATATAATTTCCAGGCATCAGGGAGCAACTATCAATATGCGGGAGACTCCCAGAACTTCCGGGAGAGGTGGGATGTCTGGGTAAGGTACAGTAAGAAGTGTGTCCTGCATACTGTTCATAGAGATCAATTCATTTAACAGTGTATTGAGGTACAAGAAGGGAAAACCCCAAATGTACAAAAGGCGTAAATCAAGTGGGCACCCAGAGACTTTTTCCAGGGGCAGAAATGGCTAATATCAGGGGCCATAATTTTAAGGTATAGGATGGATGTCAGAGGTAGGTTTCTTACACAGACAGTAACACACACAGAATGCTGGAGGAACTCAGCAGGCCAGGCAGCATCTAAGGAAAAGAGTGAACAGTCAACCTTTTGGCTGAGACCCTTCATATTTTCGGCCTGAAATGGCGACTGTTCACCCTTTTCCATAGAAGCTACCTGGCCCTGCTGAGTTCCTCCAGCATTAGGGTGTATTACTTTGGATTTCCAGCATCTGCAAATTTTCTGTTGTTTGCAGTTACACAGAGTGGTAGGTGCGTGGAACACACTGCTGGGGTGCTGGCAGAGGCAGGTACATTTAGGTACATTTAAGTGTACAAACATAAGACACAGATGAAGAATTAGGCCAATCGACCCATCAAATCTGCTCTGGCAGTCCATAATAGCTGATCTATTATCCCTCTCAATCTCATTCTGCTGCCTTTTTCCCATAACCTTTGACACCCTGACTAATCAAGAACCAATCAGTCTCTGCTTTAAATAATCCCAATGAACTGGCCTGCACCGCTGTCAGTGGCAACAAATTCCACAGATTCATCACCCTTCATCTGCATTCTAGAAGAATGTCCCTCTATTCTGAGGCTGAGTCCTCTGCTCCTAGACTTGCCCACTACAGCAAACATCCTCTCCACATCTGCTCCCTCTAGGCCTTTCAGCGTTCGATAGGTTTCAATGGGACCACCCGCCCCCCACCATTCCAGCAAGTACAACCCTAGAGCCATCAAATGTTCCTCATATGTTAACGCCTTCATTCTCGCGCGCTTCTCCAATGCCAACCCGTCTCTTATGAGGTAGAATGGAGCACTGTGTGGGAGGGAAGGATTAAATTGATCTCAGAGTAGGTTAAAAGGTTGGTACAACATTGTGGGCTGAAGGACCAGTACTGTGCTGCAATGTTCAATGTTCGAAGACAACAGAAGAATGCAAAATAATGTCCTAATAAAAGGACATCATATTAAACTGATGGGCAAAAGATGTTGGATGACATTAGATCTTTTGTTTTCAGTAACCAGTCTAACCACAACTGCTCAAGTGCACCCTCATGAATTTTCCACAACCAATATCAGGATCCTTCTATCTTGAATGACAACTACCACATATGTACAGCAGTATGTACAACTGTACATATGTACAGCCCTTCGGCCCGCAATGTTGGACCAAACTTTTAACCTACTCTGAGATTAATCTAACCCTTCCCTTCCTCAAACCTCTCCATTTTGCTATCATCCATGTGTCTATCTAAGAGTGTCTTAAATGTCAATAATGTATCTGCCTCTACCACCACCTCTAGTTCCAGAACCTAGCTCTGATATTCCTGCTATACTTCCCTCAAATCACTCTTCCTCACCCTAGGAAAAAGTCTCTGGCTGTCCACTCGATCTATGCCTCTAATCATCTTGTACACCTGTATAAAGTCACCTGTCATCCTATTTCTATCGAAAGACAAAAGTCCTTTCTCAATCAATCTGTCTTCCTCTATAATCCAGGCAGTATTCAGGTAAATCTCTTCTGCACCCTCTCTAAAGCTTCCACATCCTTCCTATGAGGAAGTGACTACAACTGAATACAAACTGTTACGTATACGTGGCTTCTGACTAAAGAAGAGATGGTTGGAGTCGCTTCGCACTTTTGTGCCTGGGTGTTTACTCGGTGAGTCAAAAAAAATCAATCTTATATATAAAAAAAATCGAAAAAAGAATTCTACCAATATTTACAAAAGATATCTACCAGAATAGGTCCCCATTACTTCCAGTGTGAACTCCTGGCAGCTTGATCTCTTCCAGCTACTAACAGCAATCAGCTCTGTTATGTTTTTTAGACACGAGGACATACCATCTTTGATTCAGCAGAAAATCCTACAAAAGGTAGTGGATTCAGCCCGGTACATCATGGGTCAAACCCACTGAGAACATCGACATGAAACGCTGCCATAGAAAAGCAGCATCAATCATCAAAGATCCTCACCACCCATGCCATGCTCTTTTCTCACTACTGTCATCAGGTAGAAGGTAGAAGTACCTCAGGACTCGCAAGGGAATAACTACACTCAGTTACCTTTCTATAGGTTTACTAAGTATGCCCGCAGAAAAAGAATCTCAGGATCGTATGTTCTCTGAAATAAATTTTACTTTGAACTTTTGAATTAAAATATGATGCACCCTAAACAGAAGTAGCTACTTTAAATACAGTATACAAAAAACATAAACATATTTTCACATCCCCGTTACCAAAGAGATGGAATATTCCGCAGTGCATGGTGGGAAGGGCACCATAAAGCCAATCCTTTACAAGAATATACTGGGGGGGAAAGACACTGAGGCGCGCACTCTCAGCACCTTAACAACAGAATGACAAAGTAATGTCTGTTTGTTTATAAATGCTGTTTTTTATTGCACATCTACATGCATGTACATTTGACAATGAACAAAGTTAATTCTCATCTATATTTCAAGAATAACTTCATTTGTCTATCACACGTACATTGAAACGTACACTTAAAATACATCAGATGCAAGCATTGCATTTCACTGTGTTTCAATGTACATGTAACAAATAAAGCTCATCTATTATCTGAAATGTGTCTTATGCATCAATGGTCAAAGTAGTCCGAGCATGTGCTAGGGGCATCTCGCAAGTGTCACCACATCTCCAGCACCATCAGAGCATGCCCATAACTTACTAACCCTCCCAATTTCAGATTCCCTCATTGCAACTTCACCATCCAGTACAGATGTACTGTGGAGGGCATTCTGACTCCCTGCAACACCATCTGATATTGGGGGCTACCGCACAAAATCAAAGTAAACTACAGAGAGTTGTAAAATTAGTCAGCTCCATCATGGGTCCTAGCCTGCATAGTATCCAAGACATCTTTAAGGAAAGCTGCCTCAGAAAGGCAGTATCCATCATTAACGATTCCAGCCACCTGGGACCTGTTCCCTTCTCATTGTTACCATCAGGAAGGAGGTACAGATGCCTGAACACACAATCACTGATTCAGGAACAAAATTCAAAGTTCAAAGTAAAATTTACTATCAGAGTTAATGCATGCCATCACATGCTATAAGACATAGAAACAGAAATAGGCCATTTGGCCCATCGAGTCTGTTCCACCATTCAGTCGTGGCTGATCCTTTTTCTCCCCCTCCTCAGCCCCACTTCCTGGCTTTCTCCTCCTAGTCATCAATAGTGTCCAATCAAGAACCTACCAAGCTCTGCCTTAAACACACCCAACAACTTGGCCTCCATAGCTGCCTGCGGTAACAAATTCCACAAATTCACCGCCCTCTGGCTCAAGAACTGTTTTAAATGGACCCCTCTCTATCCTGAGGCTGTGCCCTCTTGTCCTAGAGTCCCTCACCATGGGAAACATCCTTTCCATATCTACTGTCTAGGCCAGGGGTCAGCAACCTTTTTGCCTCTGTGGGCCAGATCGCGTATTAATGAGCGGACAGTGGGCCAGATAAATGCCATAAGAAACTTGAAATATGGGAATTATCCATTTAAATACATCTAGTTATGTTTTGCCTCAAATTAAAGAATAACGCATGCTAGAAAATCGTTTGTGCTTAACCAAGGATGCCAATTAGTAATCAAAGAACTCAGTTTAGTTGCAATTTATTTCAATCAAGGCATCTTTTGAATCTATTAAAAGGACACAAAGAATCCTTAAACATAAAACGTATGAACATGATGCAGTCAATGGTGGTAAATTAAGTATAATAAAAAAGAACATTTTAATGCAAACAGTCGATAAATCAATGTGAAACTTGATGCTGTTTGTGGCTTGAAAGCTTCTCAATATTGGGTGTCAGACTTGTTGATGCCAAGACCAAGACATCATCCAGATGGGCATTAGTCAATCTTGTTCTCAAATGGTTCTTGGTTGTTTCATTTTTGAAAATAATTGCTCACACAGATAAGTGCTGCCAAACAATGATGCCATCTTTTTTGCATGGTCCACTAAGTTAGGAAAGATGAATATATTTTCTATAGAAGTCAAGCACTGACACATCTTCAGAATGAAATTTCAATCTCAATATGTCGTCACACTGAATCTCAATATGTCGTCACACTGCATCTCAATCAATTCCATTTGAAGAATTTCTGATGCAGTGTCCACTTCCACATCATATGGAGTAGCAAGCAGCTTGAACTCATTTGCATGCAAGCGAAAATCAGCAAAACGAGATGAAAACTCTTTTCTCAATTCTTGGACCATATTCACAAAACTGCCTAGATCTTGTGCTTTACTTTTTTGACATTTCTTCAAGTTGCCGTGTGATCGTTCTTGCTGACAGGCTGATAGATGCAAATAAAGATTTCTTTTCAGGACAAACAATATCCACCACTGCCAGTAAACATTCTTTGAGAAACTCTCCATCTGTAAAAGGCTTTATCTTTTCTGCAATACGTTTTGAGACTTCGTAGCTGGCACAGGTATTTCCTTCATTTTCACTGCTTTTCTTGGGGAAAAAAATGATGTTTATTTTCCAAAACTAGCCTTTATTTGCTCAACTTCATCTTTTCTTGCTTGCCCGGTAAACTTGTTAAAATTTCCACTATGGCGGGTCTCGTAATGTCGCCTGATATTTGCCACCTTCTTCACAGCAACATTTTCCAGGCAAATGAGACAAACTGGTTTCCCAAGTTTCCAAGTGTCTTGGAAATTTCGGCACTCAGTGTCTACCTTCCTGTGTTTTGCATTCATTGCCATTGGAATGTTTTTCTTCAATTTTATTTCGTAACGCGAGTTATTCAACAAGTATCATAGCACATGTAAATATCTGGATATTTAGCGTGGATTTCATGTTAAAACACAGTGACGCTGTTTCTGTTTACAAATTTGAACGATCCCATCTGAAAACCTGTGCGTGCATGGAGTGTATCTAATACATATTAATAAGGTAGTCTGCCTTCCCGTCATTCGCATATGACCAATGTTTGGTTTGGAAGAAAACAGAACCTGGGGCCAGTGTAACAAGACGCCATGCACGTCCATCAGTGTGGTCGTGCGAAACACTCAGAATAAGGAAAAATCGCTCACGGGCCGGATAAGCATAGTTTCCCTAATATTTGCTCGTGGGCCAGTCAAAATACCTTCACGGGCCGGAATAGGCTGCCTACCCCTGGTCTAGGCCTTTCAACATTCCAAAGGTTTCAGTGAGATTCCCCTCCCTCATCCTTCTAAGTTCCAGCGAGTACAGACCCAGAGCCATCAAACTTCCCTCGTAAAATAACCCTCTCATTCCCAGAATCATCCTTCTGAACCCTCTCCAATGCCAGCACATCATTTCATAGATGAGGGGCCCAAAACTGTTCACAATACTCAAGGTGAGATCTCAGCACCACATCCTGCTCTTGTATTCCAGACCTCTTCAAATGTATACTGACACTGCATTTGCCTTCCTCAGCACCAACTCAAACCTGCAAGTTAACCTTTAGGGTGTTCTCCGCAAAGACTCCCAAGTCCCTTTGCATCTCAGATTTTTTGAATTTTCTAGCTTGCTTTCATATTTCAACTTTTCCTTCCTAATGATTCTTTTACTTTCTCTCTGTAGGTTTTTAAAAAGCTTTCCAATCCTCTGTCTACTCACTAATTTTTGCTTTGGTGTATGTCCTCTCTTTTGCTTTTACATTAGCTTTGACCTCCCTTGTAAGCCACGGTTATACTATATTGGCATTTGAGTATTTCTTTGTTTTTGAAATACATCTATCCTGCGCCTTCCTCATTTTTCCCAAAAACTCATAGCAATGCTGCTCTGCTGACATCCCTGCCAGCACCTCCTTCCAATTTACTTTGACCAACTCCTCTTTCATACCACTGTAATTTTCTTTACTCCACTGCTACGTCAGACTTCACTTTCTCCCTATCAAGTTTCAAGTTGAACTCAATCATATTGTGATTGGCCCTTGTGGCTACGGGGATCAGGGGGTATGGAGGGAAGGCTGGTGCAGGGTTCTGAGTTGGATGATCAGCCATGATCATAATAAATGGCGGTGCAGGCTCGAAGGGCCGAATGGCCTACTCCTGCACCTATTTTCTATGTTTCTATGTTTCTATGATCACTGTCGTTTCAGGGTTCTTTTACTTTCAGCTCCCTGATCACCTCCACTTAATTACATAACACCCAAACCAGTATAGCTGATCTCCTCGTAGGCTCAATGACAAACTGCTCTAAAAAGCCATCTCGTAGACATTCAACAAACTCACTCTCGAGATCCGTTACCAACCTGATTCTCCCAATCGACCTGCATGTTGAAATTTTCCCATGACTATCATAACATTGCCCCTTTGACACGCCATTGTACTTACCATTGTAATCTGTGGTCCACATCTCAGCTACTGTTGGGAGGCCAGTACATAACTGCCACGAGGGTCATTTTACCGTCGCAGTTTCTTAACTCAACCCACAAGGATTCAACGTCTTCTGATCCCATGTCATATCTTTCTACTGGTTTGATGCTATTCTTCACCAGCAGAACTACACCATCCCCTCTGCCTACCTTCCTATTCCTCTGATACAACATGTAACTTTGGCTATTCTGCTCCCAGCTACAACCATCCTTTAACCACAATTCAGTGATGGCCACAACGTCATACCGGACAATTTGTAATAGTGCAACTAGATCATCCACCTAAATTCTTATACTCCGTGCATTGAGATACAACACTTTAAGAGTACTGTATTCGCTACCCTTCTTGATTCTGCATCCCTAATGCACTGGTACTCACTGTGATAGCTACAATTTTGTCCCATCATCTGCCTGCCCTATCTTAAGTCTGACAGCATGCAATCTTTGCTTTTTTTTTTACCATCCTTCTTACCGAGTCCCTTCACTCCAGTTCCACCCCGTCAGATTAGATAAAAACCTCCCCAACAGCTCTAACAAATCTGCCCGCGAGAATATTGGTCCCCCTTGGGTTCAAGTGCAACCCATCACTTTTGAACAAGTCATACCTTCCCCCAGGAGATCCCAATGATCCAAGAACCTGAAGCCCTGCCCCACTGCACCAGCATCTCAGCCACACATTAATCTGCCAAATCATCCTTTTTCTACCCTTATTGCTGCATGACGCTGGCTAGCTTTCTGCCAGGCTCTCTAAATTCTCTTTTCAGGACCTCTTTGCCTTTCCTTCCTATGTCACTGGTACTAATATGTACCAAGACATCTGGCTGCTCTCCCACCCTCTCCAAAATGTTATGGACATGATCTGAGACGTCCCTGACCCTGGCACCTGGGAGGCAACATACCATTCGGGTGTCCCATTCACATCCACAGAACCTCCTGTCTGTTCCACTGACTATTGACTTCCCTATCACTACCACAACCCTTTTCTCCCTCTTTCCCTTCTGCATTACAGACCCATGCTCTGTACCAGTACCCTGCCGTGGCATTCCTCAAGGAGGCCATACCCCACAACAGTATACTTACTTTTGAGGGGAATAGCCACAGGGGTGCTCTGCACTAACTGCCTATTCACATTTACATTCCTCCTGACAATCACCCAGCGACTCACCTCCTGCGACTTAGGGGTGACTACTTCCCCGTAACTCTGATCAATTATCTCCTCACTCTCCTGTACCAGCTGAAGGACATTCAGCTGCTGCTCCAGATCCTTAACATAGTCTCAAGGTGCTGTAGCTGCACGTATTTCACACAGATTTAGTTCCCTGGGAGATTCTGGGTCTCCCAGGACTCTGATATCCCGTATGGAGAACACACAACAGCCAGGTACAGCAAGAGTAAAAAGGGAACCTTAACAGAAGGTGACCTAGAGCCAATGCTTCTTTGAGCCAAAGCCTGACACTTCTACTCTCATCACTGGCCTACTCTGCCCCAACAATGGCCATCCCTTTTGTACTTTTAAACTGCGAGAAACCTTGTTGCTATGGCCTGCTCCTGCCACTGATTGTGCCACCAGAATGACCCTGAATGCCTCGAAGCTCTCCTTTTAAACAAGCGTTGCTGATCTGTGACAAACCGCGTCGCTGTGGCCTGCTTCTGCCGCTGATGGGGCCACCGGAATACAACCTGAGAATATTTTTCTGTGAGCATATAGAACAGTGACTGTAAACAGGGTCAGTGCACAACACACTGTGCAAATGCAGATATGAATAAATAGCAATAAATAATAAGCATGAAATAACAACATAAAAGAGTCCTTAAATGAGTGTAGTTATCTCCTTTTGTTCAAAAGCCTTTTGGTTGAGGGGTAGTAGCTGTTCCTGAACCTGGTGATATAACAGCTTCTTCCCCTGTCATCCGGTTTCTGAATGGACATTGAACCCATGAACACTACGGCACTACTTTGCAAAATTTCTGTTTTTGTATTACTTATTTAATTTAACTATTTAATATACATACAGTGCCTATAAAAGCTGTTCACCCCCCCTTGGAAGTTTTCATGTTTTAGTTTTACAACATTGAATCACAGTGGATTTAAGTTGGCTTTCTTGACACTGATCAACAGAGCAAGACAAAGTGAAAGCAGATTTCTACAAAGTGATCGAAAGCAATTACAAATATAAAACACAAAATAATTGATTGCACAAGTATTCACCCCCTTAAAGTCAGTATTTAGTAGAGTAGATGCACCTTTGGTGGCAATAATAGCCTTGAGTCTGTGTGAATAGGTCTCTATCAGCTGAGCACATCTGGACACTGCAATTTTTCCCCATTCTTCTTTAAAAAACTGCACAAGCTCTGTTAGATTGCATGGGGATCATGAGTGAACATCCCTTTTCAAGTTCAGTCACAAATTTTCAATTGGATTGAGGATTGACTCTGACTTGGCCACTCTAGGACATTAACTTTGTTGCTTTTAAGCCATTCCCGTGTAACTTTGGCTTTATGCTTGGGGTTGTTGTGTTGCTAGAAAACAAACCTTCTCCCAAGTCGCAGTTCTCTTGCAGACTGCATCAGGTTTTCCTCCAGGATTTCCCTGTATTTTGCTGCATTCATTTTACCAGCACCTTCACAAACCTTCCAGACCCTGCAGCAGTGAAGCATCCCCACAAAATGATGCAGCCACCACCACATTTTACGTTAGGGATGGTGTGTGTTTGGCTTACACCATATATAGAAACAGTAAATCAACAGCACATTACAGCCCTCAGGCCCACAGTGTTGTGCCGACCATGTAAACTACTCTACAAACTGCCGAGAACTTCCCTACCGCACAGCCCTCTATTTTTCTAAGCTCCATGTCCCTATCTAACAGTCTCCTCAAAGGCTTTTATATTATATTCCCTTTGAACTGTATGTTATTTCCCTTAAGTGTGTTGGACACTTTACACCCTGGTTCGAAGAAACGTTGTCTCATTTCTACATACATTATATATGTTATATACATTTATGCAGTTAAACGACAATAAAGTTCACTTGATTGGCTTTGAAAAGAACACTGGCAGGGATGGCAGCAGAGCAGCAATGGCTGGAATTTCTGAAAGAAATTTGGAAAAAACAGGATATATACATCCCAAAGAGGAAGAAGTATTCTAAAGGAAATATGAAACAACTGTGTCTAACAAGAAAAGTCATAGCCAGCATAAAAGCCGGAGAGGGCACCTAACAAAGGAAAAATCAGTGGGAAGTTAGAGGATTGGGAAGCTTTTAAAAAGCAACACAAAGCAACTAAAAAAGTCAATCAGAAGGTAAAGAAGGAATACAAAAGTAAGCCAGCCAATAATATTGAGGAGGATACTAAATATTTCTTCAGATACATAAAGTGTAAAAGAGAGGTGAGAGTGGATATCGGACTGCTGGAAAACAATGCTGAAGTAGTAGTAATAGGGGATGAACTGAATAAATGTTTTGCATGTCTTCACTGTTCATGTTGTGTAGTTGGATGTTCAGAAGGCCTTTGACAAGGTGCCACACATAAGGCTGCTTAACAAGCTACGAGCATGTATATGACAGGAACGATCCTAGCATGACCAAGAACATAGAAATCTACCTCACATTACAGGACCTTTGGCCCACAATGTTGTGCCGACCATGTAACTTAGTCTTGAAACTGCCTATTTCCCTACTGCATAGTGCTCTATTTTTCTAAACTCCATTTATCCCTCAAAAGACCCTTTTGTATCCACCTCCACAACCATCGCTGGCAGTGCATTCCACGCACCCACCACTCTCTGTGTAGAACAACTTAGTTCTGTCATCCACCTTGTACCTACTTCCAAGCACCTTAAAACTATGCCCCCTCGTGTTAGCCATTTCAGCCCTGGGAAAAAGCCTCTGGCTATCCACACAATCAATGCCTCTCATCATCTTATATGCCTCCCTCACCAGTCCCTTCTTGCACGGTCACTCAGTTTTTGAGGGTGGCCTGCTCTAGGCAGATTTACAGCTGTGCCATATTCTTTCCATTTCTTGATGATAGACTTAACTGTATTCCAAGGGATATTCAGTGACTTGGAAATTTTCCTATATCAATTTCCTGACTTGTGCTTTTCTATAACTTTTTGCGGAGTTGCTTCAAGTGTTCTTTAGTCTTCGTGGTATAGTTCCTGTTAAGATACTGACTCACCAGCAGTTGGACCTTCCAGATACAGGTGTATTTTTACTACAATCAATTGAAACACCTTGATTGCACATTGCGATCTCCATTTAACTAATTATGTGACTTCTAAAACCAATTGGCTGCACCAGTGATGATTTGATGTGGCATAATAAAAAGGGTGAATACTTCTGCAATCAATTATCTTGTGTTTTATATTTGTAATTAACTTTAATTACTTTGTAGAGATCGTTTTCCCTCTAAAACAAAAGTGTCTATTTTCTATTGATCAGTGTCAAAAAAGCCAGACTAAATCCACTGTGATTCAATATTCTAAAACAATAAAACATGAAAACTTCCAAGGGGATGAATAGTTTTTATAGGCCCTGTATATATACTTACTGTAATTCAGTTTTTTCTTTGCAATATTTATCACATATTGCACTGTACTGCTGCCTCAAAGTTAACAAATTTCATGACATATGCCTGTGATATTAAAACTGATTCTAATTCTGAGGTCATGATCTGTTCTTACTGCTACCATCAGGCAGGGGGTACAGGAGCCGTAGAACACACACCACCAGGTTCAGGAACAGTTATTACCCCTCAGCCACCAGGCTCTTGAACCAGAGGGAATGACTTCAACTCAATTTCACTTACCCCAACATTGAACTTTTCCTGCAACCCATGAACTCACTTTTAAGGACTATACAACTCATATTCTTAATATTTATTGCTCATTTGTTTTTTATTTTTTCTTTTATTTCATATTTGCACAGCTTATTGTGGTTTGCACTGTGGCTATTTGTCCATTTCTGTCGTGTGCAGGTCTTCAATGAAGGGACTGTTCCATGTTGTATCTCAATAAAAAATTACGATGACATATAGGTACTTTAATAATAAATTCTGAGGAGCCAAACTGAAACAAAGTGATGCCTCTGATGTGTCAGGAGAGGAAGTTACTGGCTTACCTTCAGGGTGTAACCCACGAGGCTGTTCCAGTGGCAGAGAGAGAACACGCGAAGTTGTGAAAACCTGTGTGTAAAAAAGCACATCAATGCAGATCAATCAGTTGGCAATTTCTCTCTCTGTTCCCTACCTCTATAGTAGGAAAGGAACCTGAATTCGGAGAACCAATAACTATCTACACATTAAACTCATTTCACCGCACATTTTTATCAACTTGGGTAGCACAGCCAGACATAGGAGCAGAATTAGGCCATTCTGCCATTTATTTTCCCTTTCAATCCTGTTTTCTCTCTGTGACCTTTGATGCCTTAACTAGTTAAGTACCCATGAACCTCTGCTTTAAATATACCCAATAAATTGGCTTCCACAGCTTATAACAGTGGGATAGAAGCTGTCCTTGAGCTTGGTGGTACGTGTTTCCAGGTTTTTGCATCTTCTGCCCAATGGGAAAGGGAAGAAGAGAGAATGTCCGGGGGAGGGGGGGGAGGTTTGGTCATTGATTATGCTGGCTGCTGTATCAAATCAGCGAGTCCATTGAGGGAGGCTGGTTTCCATGATGTGCTGGGCTGCATCCCGAAGACATGGTGGTTGGTGGGGTGATTGGCCAATGTATGTAGGCAAGTGGTGGAATCTTGGGCAGGGAGAATCAAAAAATGGATCCGCAAGGACTCAGTGGGCCAAATGACCTTTGCTGTTGTCTCTCTTACAGAGGTAGAATCCAGGTAAGAGGGTTGACAGGAATAAGGGGAGAATAAAACAGGATTAGTACTAGGATTAATATAAAAATAGGTGCAGACCGTATGAATGTTTGATGGCTCTGGGTCGGTATTCACTGGAGTTTAGAAGAATGAGGGGGGATCTTACTGAAACTTAACAAATATGAAAGCCCTACATAGAGTGGATGTGAGAGGATGTTTCCTATAGTGGGGGAGTCTAGGCCTCAGAATAGAAGGATGTCCATTTGAAACATTGTTTTGCGGCAGCAGCAGAATGCCAATACATAATAAATTACAATATGAAATACATACTGTACATAAAACAAATTAAATTAAATAAGTAATGGAAAAAGGGAGCAAAGAAAAAAGAAAAAAATAGTGAGTTTGTGTTCAGGGTCCATTCAGAATTTGGATAGCAGAGAACAAGCTGTTCCTGAAACATTGAATATGTGTCTTCAGGCTCCTGTACCTCCTCCCTGATGGTAGGAATGAGAAGAAGGCATGTCCTGGGTGACGGGGGTCCTAAATGACTGATGCTGCATTGCCTTTTAAAGACGTCCTCGATGCCCTCCTGGGGTATGACTCGATTCCTCTGCAGACTTGCAGTTCTTGTCCTCAAGTTTAAGTCCATTCAGAGACAGACCATTTCATCTCTCTTCACGGTACATCAGAGCCCTCATTTATGTCCCCCAGCTGAAAATACATCAGCTCTGACAACCCCAACCAATCATGTCAAAACCACTAATGACAACACTTCTGCCTTAACAAACCTGTTCTCTGTCAGCCAGCTTAAGGTGTTCTGGATTTTTTGCTGAACCGGTGGCTGCAATTTATTTCCAGGCCTGGCCCAGCAACGAGAGATGGTAACCTTGCGCCACAGTGTGGGGGTTTCAGCGGCTGCGTTCCATAGCTGACACACTCGAGCCATTCTGTTTCAAAATGCAGGATCAAAGATCAGATCAAAAGAACACCTCAGCCAAAAGATAGAGATTAGCTTTAACTGTCACACGTAAATCCAAATGCATTGAAACAACCAACACAGTCCAAAGAAAATGTGTGGCCTACAAATGTCGCACACTTCCAGTGCCAACAGAGCATGCCCATAACTTACTAACTCTAACCCGTACACCTTTGGGATGTGGAAGGGAAGTGGAACACCCAGAGGAAACACACAGTCACACGGAGAATGTACAAGCTCCTTGCAGGCAGTGGTGGGAATCGAATCCCCATTGCTGGCGCTGTAAAGCACTGTGCTAACCACGCTACCATGCCGTGTATATCCAGTCTGTAACTCTCAGGGTGCAGCAGAGGCATTCTTGTTCTATCCAACTGTATGAAACAGAAATTTAAAGTCACCATCCCACCTCCAACTTTGAGCTCTCTCACGATCCTCCCACCTCCCAAATCCAGAGTACTCCCAAGTTCATTGACGGTACAGAACACCCAAAGGGTTAATTAACTAGTATAAACCTGGAGCACCACACACCAAGTGCTGGAGGAACTCAGCAGGTCAGGAAACATCTATGGAAATGAACACATTTGACGCTTTGGGCTAAGACCCTTCATCAGGACTGAAAAGGAAGGGGGAAGATGCCAGAATTAAAAAGGTGGCAGGGAGAGAAAGGAGGACAAGCTAGAAGGTAATAGATGAAGCCAGGTGGGTGGGAAAGGTGAAGGCTGGAGAAGCAGGAATCTGATAGGAGAGGATAGTGGACCATAGGAGAAACGGAAGGAGGAGGTGATAGGTAGGTGAGAAGAGGTAAGGAGCCACAGTGGGGTCTCGAAGAGGGAAGGGAGTGGGGAAAAGAAAAAAATGTGGAAAAAAAAGTTACCCAAAGGAGTAATTGATGTTCATGCCATCAGGTTGGAGGCTCCTAGACCTCCTCTACCCTGAGAGTGGCCTCATTGTGGCACACGTCAGAACAGGAATAGGGATAGGAATTAAAATGGTTGGTCACCAGGAATTTCTGCTTTGGCGAATGAAGTGAGGTCCCCAATGTATACTGTAAATGAGTGGTGGAATCAAAGGGGAGCTAATGGGAGTGCAGGGAGAATGAAATAGGATTGGTTGTGGGATTGGCATCAATGGGTGTTTAATAATTCGCACAGACATTGGGACAAAATTCCTGTCCTTGTCTAAATTCTGTACTCATCACCATCCACCTCCCATGGGAACCAGTTACCACCCCACCCTCCCCTCCATCTCCAAATCCCACTTTCATCAGCCCTACACTCACATGCCACTAGTCACCACACATGTGCATCAATACCTCAATGCAGAACATAGAACAGCATATCACAGTACAGACCCTTTGGCCCACAATGGTGTGCTAAACTTTTAACCCACTAAGATCAATCTAACCCTTCCCTCCCACATAGTGCTCCATTTCTCAGTCATCCATGTACCTAAGAGTTGAGAGTCGAGTCATATAACACTACAGCACAGAAATAGGCCATTCAGCCCATCTAGTCCATGCCAAACTAATCTGCCTAGTCCATTGACCTGCACCCGGACCATAACCATCCATGTACCTATCCAAATTTCTCTTAGGTGTTGAATTTGAACCCACATCTACCACTTGCACTGGCAGTTTGTTCCACACTTTCACCACCTTCTATGTGAAGTTCCCCCTCATGTTCCCCTTAAACATTTCACCTTTCACTCTTAACCTCTAGTTCTAGTCTCACCCAACCTCAGTGCAAAGAGCCTGCTTACAAATTACCCCATCTATACCACTCATAATTTTATATACCTCTATCAAATCTCCCCTCATTCTCCTACACTTTAGAGAATAAGGTCCTGACCTGTTCAACCTTTCCCCATAACTCAGGTCCTCAAGTCCTGACAACATCCTTGCAAATTTTCTCTGCACTCTAAATATTTCTAATGTATCTGCCTCTACCACCACCCACACATCCATGCATCTACCACTCTCCAAATAAAAAGCCTACCTCTGAAATACCCCTATACTTCCTTCCAATCACTTTAAAACTACGCCATTTCATATTCACCATTTGGCCCCGAGAAAAGGTCTCTGGCTGTCCACTCAATTTACGCCTCTTATCATCTTATACACCTTTATCAAGTCACCTCTCATCCTCCTTCACTCCAAGAGAAAAGCCCTAGTTCACTCAGTCTATCCTTATAAGACATGCTCTCTAATCTCGGCAGCAACCTAGTAGATCTCCTCTGCACCCTCTCCCACCTTGGCCCCTCACCTGCAGAGAAATGGTACAGCTCCACTGGATGACACCACGTAACTGAAGATATGAACCAATACTTCAATCGGAAGCTGTTGACCCCACCAGTCGACTTCCTCTTCTTTCTGGTCCTCTGGTTCTGGATCTGTTGCTTTGTCCTGATCTTCAGCACATTTGGAGCTGGTGCCCCTCATCTCCGCACGGGCATTAGGCGTCTTGTTGAGCCAGTAGTTGTTTCTCTTGCCACTTGACTTTCTGGGCCTGGGCCTCCTCTGCCCATTACCCCCATTGGAAGTCATCAGGAGCCTGTCACTGTCGGTCTCATGGACCGTATCATTGGTGCCATTGCACCGCCTTGTCCGCACCATCTACTTCGCTGGCTTGGTTGTCACCCAGCTGCGTGATCCACCCCGACTTTCCACACTCCCTTCCCGTTTGCGAGATGCCTGCCTAGAGGTGTAGGGAGACAAACAGCCTCCTATCGGGGTGTCCCCTCTCAGTCCTCCTCGTGAAATAATTTGGCTGGACAAGTCCTTATCCAACAGCAAAAGCACAAAGAGGAATGTCACAGTGTCACTAGAGAAAGAAAAAAAAAATCATCATTTCACTGTTTGCTGACTGCAATCTCACCCGTGGCAGTGAGGTAAAATACTATATAGACCAGGCCCTTCGGCCCACAGTATCTGTGCCAACTATGATGCTGTTGCAGTGAGCGTCCATCATCGAAAGCCACTCCCCCGTGGTAGCCAGCGACTGACCCATTTAAGAAGCATTGCAGCCCATCTCACTAGCTGCTGTTTAGCTGATGAGACCACGGCATCACTGGAGTTCACATCTAGCACATGGAAAGCAACTGCTCTCCTTTTGCTCTGTGGATCACTGTGACCCAAATCACAGATGGTGCCACAGAAAGTGGAAGTTTGCTGCAGGAAGAGAGGGCCTTGCGCACAAGCAGTAGGAACAGAGTATAACTTGAAGGGTTTACTGAATGTTTAGTGTGTCTCGCCTGGCAGATGACCAGAGAAGGTCATCATTTAAGCTGACAGGAAGGCAACAGTAACTGAAATAACCACGCGTTACAACAGTGGTGTGCTGAAGACCATCTCCGAACAGACAGCTCGTTGAACCTCAAAGTGGATGTACTATAGCAACAGAAGACCACACACATACAGAAACACACTTCGTATACTTGGATGCCACAGTGGCGTAGCAGTTAGCGCAAAGCAATGGCAGCTCAGGGTGTCGGAGTTTCAAGTTCAAATCCAGCATCATCCATACGCACTCTCTGTACGTCCCACACGTGGAATGTGTGGGTTTTCCCTGAGTGTCCTTCCTCAGTCCAAAGACATACTGGGTAGGTTAAATGGTCATTGTAAATTGTCAAGTGATTAGTTTAGGGTTAAATTGGGATTGTGGGGGTTACTGAGGCGGTCGGCTTGAAGGGCAGATTCCACACCATCAGCAAAAGAGCTCCCAACCACTAAAGAATTTACTGGATACGCAAGAAACAACGGGTGCTGGAATCTGGAGCAACAAACAATCTGCTGGAGAAATTTGGCAGGTCAAGCAGCATCCCAGTGGGGAGAGGGGTGGTAAGGAATCGGTGATGTCTCGACCCAATTCCTCACCAGTCCCCTAGCCACAGCTACCTTTCAACCAGCAGACTGCTGCACACACCACTGTTGTAACACGTGGTTATTTGAGTTACTGTTGCCTCACAGTCAGTTTGAACCAGTCTGCCATTCTCCTCTGACCTCTATCATTAACAAGGCATTTTCACTCACAGAACTGCCACTCACTGTATGTTATTTGGTTTTTCACACCATTCTCTGTAAACTCTAGAGAATGCTGTATGTGAAAATCTCAGGAGATCAACAGTTTCTAAGATACTCAAACCACCCCATCTGACAACAACAATCATTCCACGGTCAAAGTCACTTCGATCACATTTCTCCCCCCACTCTGATGTTTGGTCTGAACAACAACTGAATGTCTTGACCATGTCTGAGCACTTTCATTCATTGAGTTGTTGTCACAGGATTGGCCGAGTAGATATTAGCATTGATGTGCAGGTGTACGGGTGTAGCTGATAAAGTGGCCGCTGAGTGTCATAATGAGAACAAAAGAAATAAGATGATGGTGAGGCCTAATTTGGAGTATTGTGTGCAGTTCTGGTCACCTACCTACAGGATTGAAAGAATCAGGGAAAATTTACAAAGATGTTGCTGGCACTTGAGGACCTGAGTTATAAGGAAAGATTGAATAGGTTACAGCTTTATATCCTACAGTGTAAGAGAATGAAAGAAGATTTGATAGAAGTTTATGAATGGGGATGTAATTTTCACGGACATATTTTTTAAACTCATTATAAATATCCTCACCTCTCGTTCTCTCCTTTAATTGCAAAAGAGTGAGGAAGACCTCATTGCTGTAAAATCCTGGAATGCCATTCTGACAAATACAACAAGCTGAGCTGTTTGCATTACATCCAGGGATTCATCGAACTGTAGTGAAAAATATCCATGTCCTCTGACAATGACTCTACCCTCCTTGTCACTGTTGCAGGGCCAAGCGGTATATTATGTATTGCGGTTGTGATGTCCTTTTTGTTTTTAAAGTCATTAAAAACAGTCTCTGCGGTAATGGCTATTGCTTCCTTGAATAAAAATCGCCATCTGTAAAAGGCTTCTTGTGTTCCAGTGGTCCCCAACCTCTGGGCTGCTGACCGATACATTGCCACGAAGAATGCAGGGGTGCAGCGGTAGTCGGAACACACCCAGCACTTCTTTAAGAAATAAGCCAAAATAAAGATCATCTGGGCCGATATTAGGACATTAATTAAGGCGGCACTTAATTAATTAGCTTGTTTATTTTGGCTTTTTCTGGTGGTTGGTGTTGTGGTGCCGCTCCAGATTCCCTCTTTTAGTCAGTGCTTGTGTTTGGTGGCACAACATACATACACACTTGTCTTTCACCAAGGTAAATTGAAATTCCTCTTCCCATTCTGGATGGGATTTGTAAGTTGTTGCCTTCTTTCGCGTAGCCTCCGCCATGCTATCAGGATATCACCAGCTAGTGTTGTATATTGATGTTTGCGACAGTTTATACTCTTATCTAATCTAACTGGTCACTTTGATGCAGCACAAGCTACGCTGAAAATACGGTGCATGGTGGGGGAGCTACACACATGCACACTGGGGAGAAAAAACTCCACAACCTGGAAACAATCTCTCTTTACAAACAGCTTTCAGTAGTGAAAGGATTGCTATATTACCATTATCCTAATTAGTATTACTTATTTTTATAATGCTCACATTACAGCACTATTTGTGTATTTATTTTTGATCTTTTTCGGGACCGACTGGGAAAGTCTCAAAGATCGACCAGTCGATCACGATCGACGGGTTGGCGACCATTACTCTACACCTTCTTATCCTTTGTCATCCCTTTCTAATGATTTAATATTATTTCTTATAAACGTTTCCACACTCCCTCCTCTGTCTATTAACCTATCTTTCCAATACACTGTATATCCTTGGATGTTCAGCTCCTAATGGCAGACATTCTTTAGCCAAGTTTCAGAGATGGCCACAACGTCATACTTGCCACCCTGTAGATGAATTTCAAGATCGTCTATTATATTAGTGTCAAATATAACACTTTGACACAAATATAACACTTTCAGTCCAGCATTTGTTGCTTTCTGTTGTAAATCATTCCACCTACTGTGATTATGCCTCATTTCCTGCCTAGCCTTTCTATCATCTCTGCTGCACGCCATCTTTGATTTATTTATTTTCCCCTTCCTCAGCCCGATCACTCCAGTTCCCATCCCCATGCCAAATTAGTTTAAACCCTCCCTGACAGCTCTATTAAACCTGCGTGCTAGGATATTGGACCCCTTTGGGTTCAGGTATAACCCGTTCTTTTTGTACAGGTCATATTTCCCCCAGAAGAGGCCCCAATGATCCAGGAATCTGAAGCCCAGTCTCTCAGCCACGCATTAATATGCCTGATCATGCTATTCTTGCGCTCATTAGCATGTGGCACAGGCAGCAATCCTGAGATTACTACCCTGGAGGTCCTGCTTTTCAGCTTCCTGAATTCTGTCTTCAGGAACTCCCTCCCTCTTTCTCCCCATGTCATTGGTACCAATGTCTACCAAGACATCAGGCTGCACCCTCTCCCTTCAGATACGCTGCACCCGATCCGAGACATCCCATACCCTCGCGCCTGGGAGGTAACACACTATGTTACCAGCCAGCTATCTATCCTGGAAGGCAAGCTTTCACAATGCTGTGGAAGGACTAAGTCTTAAACTTAGTGAAGAGCTGGGCCTTCTCTGTAATTGGCTTGGCTTCCAACATGCCACAAGGGTTAAGGCAGTGTACACTGCTAATGCAGCTCTGGGTCTAAAAATGCTGGGGCAGAGGCTGGTCAATCGAAGAATGTCTTTTCAGCAGTCTCGACAACTTTCCAAACTCTCACACAGAACGGTGGGAGCTACTGGAACGTGCGGATCTGTCGTTGGAATTACAACCAACAAAAAATGAGGGTTACCTACCAGGACTGAATTTCTCAGATGCTGTAAGAGGAATGAACCCCACAGTGGAGAAGTGAAACAAGATGAAATTCATCTGCCGACACACAAACTTTGAAATTACCCTAGTTTTATCCGTTTAACTTCTGGCAACACCTCATTCAAAGAGAGGTCATCAGCAGAAAGACGGAAAACCAAAACCCCTATCACGATCAATAAAAAGAAATAGAAAACTCTGGCACAGACCATTACCCGTCCATAAGAAACTTCACTCCCTAAAGGAAATGCAGCGAAAAACCACTGGCAGCCTGGCAGCACTCAGTCTGTTTCACATGCTGTGCTTCAATGGGACACCAAAGGACGGAAAGGCTATCGTACACTGCACCGACAGCAACAGTGACCAGGACATATCAGTGCTACATTTAGGGCCAGCACCTTGGCTTCTACCGGTTCCAGCATACCCACAGCAGAGTACGGTGAGGAGCCGGATGATCGTCCGTCAGGTGTAGCTACTTCTCAGCCACAGAGGTATCTGGGACAGGGTTCCCAGCATCGCAGAAGCTCTAAAGCAGAGGTTCCCAACCTGGGTGTACAGACCCCTCAGTTAATGGTGGGGGTCCGTGGCATAAAACCCCTGATCTAAAGTGAATCCATGCACAGATCCAGGGCCGTCACGTGGACTGTCAAGGGCTGCACACACACAGTCATCCGGGACTCCAATACCCTCCCTGAGTTTCCACATTGCACAGGAGAAGCACGATACAGAACTGAGCTCATCTGCAATAACTAAAAAAGTTTTGAGGGTGGAAAGAAAGACAAAAAGAATGAACCTACCCTCACCTCAATGCTACTCATCTCCTCACCAAAGTCCACACTATGACAGCCATCAGGACTCAGATTAGAAATCAACCCTCTCCAATGGGCCACTGTGCGTGACCCTACTTCTTTTTATTGGCTGTTAGTACTTAGCCAATCATCTATTAATTGACAGGTGACATGGTAGCGTACCAGTTAGTACAAGGTTATGACAGCTCAGGGCATTGGAGTTCGGAGTTCAATTCTGGGCACATTCACCCCGTGAACTGCGGGCGGCTCCTCCCACAGTCCAAAGACGTACCGGATAGTAGGTTAATTGGTCATTGATAGTTGTCCTGTGATTAAGTTAGGGTTAAATAGGTGGGTTGCTGGGTGGTGCAGCATATTGGGCCGGAAGGGCCTGTTACGCACTGTATCTTTAAATAAATAAAATTAACAATTAGCTGACCCACCTCTTTTCCTGCGA
Source organism: Mobula hypostoma (assembly GCF_963921235.1). Taxonomy (NCBI): domain Eukaryota; kingdom Metazoa; phylum Chordata; class Chondrichthyes; order Myliobatiformes; family Myliobatidae; genus Mobula; species Mobula hypostoma. Next base: position 15,214,532 of record NC_086129.1, on the reverse strand, counting down.
GTGAAATTCTCGCACAAGCAACAAGAATCACTTCTTTTCAATTTTCCTGTTCTTGCTCTGTCCCGGGTCCTGCGAATGAAACTTAATAATAAAACAGAAAGATGTTCACCTTAGCCTTGGCCTCGGAGCCAAAGCCTCAGCTCCCTCCTCTAACCCTGTCCACTCAGACTGCAGCTGCTCCCAGAATAGCTGTGCCACTTAATCCCAACTTTTTATTGGCCCTAGTGAAACACACAACCAAGGAGGCTTGTTCTTTTCAATGTTTTCCACTGCTATTCACAATCCTTCAAAGTCCTCAGGCAACATCTATGGGATGAGAAACAGAGTTAAAGTTTCAGGTGCAAGAACCTCTACCTCAACGAGAAAAGAGCAATAACAAAGAAAGTTAAGATGCAGAGAAGGCAGCAGGATGAATGAGAAGGACAAAGGTGAAGGTCTGTGAAAAAGGTGAAGCCAAGCTCAACCTGCCGCAAAGAGTCATAGAGCCCTTCAGCACACAGAAGATGAACATGGACCATCTAGTCCATGCCTAACTTAGAAACCATAGAAACTACAGCATAGAAACAGGCCTTTTGGCCCTTCTTGGCTGTGCCGAACCATTTTCTGCCTAGTCCCACTGACCTGCACACGGTTATATCCCTCCATACAACTCCCATCCATGCATCTGTCCAATTTATTCTTAAATGTTAAAAAAGAACCCGCATTTACCACCTCGTCTGGCAGCTCATTCCATACTCCCACCACTCTCTGTGTGAAGAAGCCCCCACTAATGTTCCCTTTAAACTTTTCCCCCTCACCCTTAACCCATGTCCTCTGGTTTTTTTCTCCCCTTGCCTCAGTGGAAAAAGCCTGTTTGCATTCTCTCTATCTATACCCATCATAATTTTATACACCTCTATCAAATCTCCCCTCATTCTTCTACGCTCCAGGGAATAAAGTCCTAACCTATTCAACTTTTCTCTGTAACTGAGTTTCTCAAGTCCTGGCAACATCCTTGTAAACCTTCTCTGCACTCTTTCAACCTTATTTATATCCTTCCTGTAATTTGGTGACCAAAACTGAACACAATACTCCAAATTCGGCCTCACCAATGCCTTATACAACCTCATCATAACATTCCAGTTCTTATACTCAATACTTTGATTAATAAAGGCCAATGTACCAAAAGCTCTCTTTACGACCCTTTTAGAGAATTTTGTATGTGTATTCCCAGATCCCTCTGTTCCACTGCACTCCTCAGTGCCTTACTATTAACCCTGTATGTTCTACCTTGGTTTGTCCTTCCAACGTGCAATACCTCACACTTGTCTGTATTAAACTCCATCTGCCATTTTTCAGCCCATTTTTCCAGCTGGTCCAAGTCCCTCTGCAGGCTCTGAAAACCTTCCTCACTGTCTACTACACTTCCAATCTTTGTATCATCAGCAGATTTGCTGATCCAATTTACCATATTATCATCCAGATCATTGATGTAGATGACAAATAACAATGGACCCAGCACTGATCCCTGTGGCACACCACTAGTCACAGGCCTCCACTCGGAGAAGCAATTCTCTACTACCACTCTTTGGCTTCTTCCATTGAGCCAATGTCTGATCCAGTTTACCACCTCTCCATGTATACCTAGCGACTGAATTTTTCTAACTAACCTCCCATGCGGGACCTTGTCAAAGGCCTTACTGAAGTCCATGTAGACAATATCCACTGCCTTCCCTTCATCCACTTTCCTGGTAACCTCCTCGAAAAACTCCAATCGATTGGTCAAACATGACCTACCACGCACAAAGCCATGTTGACTCTAATAAGTCCCTGTCTATCCAAATGCTTGTAGATTCTGTCTCTTAGTACTCCCTCCAATAACTTACCTACTACCAACGTTAAACTCACTGGCCTATAATTTCCCGGAATACTTTTCGATCCTTTTTTAAACAACGGAACAACATGAGCCACTCTCCAATCCTCTGGCACCTCACCTGTAGACAGCGATATTTTAAATATTTCTGCCAGGGCCTCCGCAATTTCAACACTAGTCTCCTTCAAGGTCCGGGGGAACACCCTGTCAGGTCCCGGGGATTTATCCACTTTAATTTTCCTCAAGACAGCAAGCACCTCCTCCTTTTCAATCTGTACAGTTTCTATGATCTCACGACTTGTTTCCCTTAATTCCATAGACTTCATGCCAGTTTCCTTAGTAAATACAGACGCAAAAATCCTATTTAAGATCTCCCCCATTTCCTTTGGTTCCGCACATAGCCGACCACTCTGATCTTCAAGAGGACCAATTTTATCCCTTACAATCCTTCTTATACTCCTCAAGCACTTTAATTACTCCCTGCTTCCTATACATGTCATACAACTCCCTCTTCTTCTTTATCAGAGTTGCAATATCCCTTGAGAACCCAAGGTTCCTTATTCCTATTCACTTTGCCTTTAATCCTGACAGGAACATACAAGTTCTGCACTCTCAAAATTTCTCCTTTGAAGGCTTCCCAGCTACCGATCACATCTTTGCCAGAGGACAACCTGTCCCAATCCACGCTTTTTAGATCCTTTCTCATTTCTTCAAATTTGGCCTTCTTCCAGTTCAGAACCTCAACCCTAGGACCAGATCTATCTTTGTCCATGATCAACTTATTCTGCTTGGTCTCATCAACCCACACCTGGGCCATATCCCACCATATCTTTCCTTCCATGTACTTATCCAAACTTCTCGCGTGTTAAAATCAAGTAACACTCTGAGTGAAGAGGTTCTCCTGAAATATTTCACCTTTCACCCTTAGCCTATGACTAGAGCTCTAGTCTCACCCAACTTCAGTGGAAGGAGCCTGCTTGCATTTACCCTCTCTATACCCCTCATAATTTTGTATACCTTTATCACATCTCCCATCGTTCTCCACATTAACCTGAGAATTCCTAGTGTATTCTTACCATGTGGAGAAAGATATCAAGTTGACTTCATTCGAGATCGTTAAGCTAAGTATTGTACTGTGGTGCAAGATATGAACAAGACTCTTAATACTAAATACTGCGACTGTCCTCAAAAAAGGGGGCAGTAAATCATAAATACAAGAGACTGCTGGAAATCGAGAGCAACACATACAAAATGATGGAGGAACTCAGCAGGTCAGGCAGCATCTATGCAAATCAATAAACAGTTGACATTTTGGCCCGAGACCCTTCATCATGGTTGGAAAGGAAGGGGAAAGAAAAAAATGGGGGGAAGGGAATGAGTACAAGCCAGAAGGTAATACAGGTTTCCCCCGCCATCCGAAGGTAGAGCGTTCCTATGAAACGGTTCGTAAGCCAGAATGTCGTAAAGCGAAGAAGCAAATGCCATTTATTTATATGGGAAAATTTTGTGAGCATTCGCAGACCCAAAAATAACCTACCAAATCATGCCAAAAACCTAAAATAACAGTAACATCTAGTAAAAGCAGGAATGATATAATAAATACACAGCCTATATAAAGTAGAAATACTTTTCCACAATCATTGCCGGCACTGTTCCCCATAGCGAAGATCTCACGCAAGCACTCTTGGCAGAAAATCTCACGCAAGCGCTGTTGGCAAAAACACTCTCTCCAGTAACCTTTAAGCTATGAAGTTGCCAAATCATACCAAATAACACGTAAAAATACACAGCTGATATAAAGTAGAAATAATGTATGTACAGTGTAGTATCACTTACAGGAACCGTGAAGACATCGAGCACACTTATGTGTGTTAGACTGAGTCATTGGAGTTTGGGGTGGTGTAGTGGCCCCCACCCTCCGGGCCGCCGACCGATACCGATCTGCGAAGCATGCAGGGCTACAGTGGTAGCCGGGAGGCACCCAGCACATCTTTAAGAAAAAAGCAAAAAAAAACATGCCAATTAATTAGGTGCCGCCCGGCACGTAAATGTCGGCGCAGATCAGAGGCGACGCAATCGGCAATCCCCTCTGATCTGGACCGACATTTACGTGCCCGACGGCACTTAATTAATTAGCATGTTTATTTTGGCTTTTTTTTTAAGATGTGCTGTGTGCCTCTCGGCTACCGCTACATTCTCCGCGAATCAGTATCTGTCCGCGGCCTAGGGGTTGGGGTGATGGGACACTGGGGTGTCATCTCATCGTCGTCTGTTTCCATCAGGGCAGGCAGCTCATCTTCTCCTATGACTGCCCGCCTCGACGTCGAAAGTCGAGGTTCGTCATCTGCTATGGCTGATGTGGAAGGCTTGCTTGACTGCTGAGCCTCGCGCATTTTTCTATCATACAGTTCTTTGTAAGGACTCAAACCATCTTGCAAATATGCCCTAAACGGGTGTATCCTTTCAAAATTAAAGTCGTACTTTATCATTGCAGCAAAAATCTCACACAGTTGCTTCATGTTCAGTTCCTGGACGACTTCACTTTCGCTGCTGAATTCGGTTTCGATTGTTATCCTTTCCTCTTGCAATTGCAGCAGCTCTTCATCTATCAGTTCTTGGTCATGGGGTGCCAAAACCTCTTCAACATCATCTTCGTCAGCTTCCACAAGCCAAACTCACTTTGTCCTTACTTCGTTCACCACGATCGAAACGCTTAATTATGTCTAGTTTTACACTAAGTGTACCACCCTTACGAGTTCTTTTCGGCTTTTCCGATACCTTAGAACTCATCTTGCTAACGGCTGCTCACAGGTACGTGTTTAAGCAATGCCAGCGAGAATGCCGTTCCGAATCCGGGGAGAGCGGCTGCTCGGGGCGCGCGCTGATTTTTTTCACCGCATGCTGATTTTTTTCGCGCGCTGATTTTTCTGCACGCTGCCTTTCTTCGTAACAGTGAAAACACCTTCTGTTAGCGAAAACAGGTAACTAATGTAGGCCTTTCGTAACAGTGAGGTTTCGTAAAGCGGAAGTTCAAAAAGCGGGGGACACCTGTAGGTGAAGCCAAGTGGGTGGGGGGGGTGAAATAAGAAGCTGGAAGGTTATAGATAGGAAAGGCAAAGGTCCAGAGAAGTAATCTGATAGGAGAGATTGGATCATGGAAGAAAAAGAATGAGGAAGGGCCTGGGGGGAGGTGACAGGCAGGTGACGAGACTTGAATTGAATTGACTTTATTTCTTACATCCTTCACATACATGAGGAGTAAAGATCTTTACATTACATCTCTGTCTGAATGTGCAATGTGCAAATTAGAGTAATTTGTAATAAGTAATATGATTAACAACACAACATTAAGACATACAACAGAACAGTCAATATAGCTAAGAAATACGATTCTGTCAGTGTGAATTAGTCAGTGTGATTGCCTGGTGGAAGAAGCTTTTCTAGAACCTGTTGGTCCTGGCTTTAATGCTATGGTACCATTTTCCGGATGGCAGCAGCTGGAACAGTTTGTGGTTAGGATGACTCGGATCTCTAATGATCCTCTGGAACCTTCTTACACACCTGTCGCTGTAAATATCCTGAATCATGGGAAGTTCACATTCACAGATGTGCTGGGCTGTCCACACCACTCTGCAGAGTCCTGCGATAGAGGGAAGTACAGTTCCCATACCAGTCAGTGACACAGCCAGTCAGGATGCTCTCAATTGTGCCCCTGTAGAAAGTTCTTAGAATTTGGGGACTCATGCCAAACTTCGTCAACCGTCTGAGATGAAAGAGACGCTGTTGAGCTCTTTCTACCACACAGCAGGTTATGTACAGACCAAGTGAGCTTCTGGGTGAGGTGTATACTGAGGAAACACAGAAACATAGAACACCTACAGCACAATACAGGCCTTTCGGCCCACAATGCTGTGCCAAACATGTACTTACTTTAGAAATTACCTAGGCGTACCCTTAGCCCTCTATTTTTCTAAGCTCCATCTACCTATCCAGGAGTCTCTTAAAAGACCCTATTGTACCATCGCCGGCAGCCCATTCCACGCACTCACTACTCTCTGCATAAAAAACTTACCCCTGACATCTCCTCTGTACCTACTTCCAAGCACCTTAAAACTGTGCCCTCTCGTGCTAGCCATTTCAGCCCTGACTGAGGGAGGGAGGAGAAGATGGCAGCACGACATAGCTCGCAGCGGCCACTCCGGTGATGAATATCTGTTATCTGTCAAGTAGGGTGCCGTGCACAATTCTGATTTGATGGAGGCAGACGTGAGAGCACAGAGGAACATCTGGTGAAACTTTTGCCTGCTTTGCTGCCGCTGCTCCTGTGTGATCCAGAATCTCCGGAGGAGAAGGCCCCTAGTCCTCGGCTTTGCTTGATGCTCGGCGGCCGTGGCAGGGTCAGCAGACGATGGTGCTCGGTGTCGGAGAGCTGGTCGGAGGCTCGAAGTTTTCGGACGGACTCAGAGTCCGCTGCGGTCGGGTGCTTCCAATGGCGCTGCATCGGCAAGTTTGCGGCGCTTGGAGGTTCAGGGCAGGGAGAGTTTCTCTCTTCTACCACCTGCGTGAGATGATGGGGCTATCAGGACTTGAGACTTTTTTTATCGTGCCCATGGTCTGCTCTTTATCAAATTACGGTATTGCTTTGCACTGTTATAATTATGTGGTTTTGTCAGTTTTAGGCTTGGTTTGTCCTGTGTTTCTGTGATATCATTCTGGAGGAACACTATCATTTTTTAATGCATGCATTTCAAAATGACAATAAACGAGGACTGAGTGTCCTCATAATCTAATCTATCCATGCAACCTATCATCATCTTATACACCTCTATCAGGTCACCTATCCTGCTCCATCGCTCCAAGGAGAAAGAACACTGATCACCTGGAGTGGTCAAAGAACACTGAGGCTGTCAACAAGAAGGGTCAAAGCCGTCTCTATTTCCTGAGGAGACTGAGGTCCTTTAACATCTGTTGGACGATGCTGAGGATGTTCTACGAGTCTGTGGTGGCCAGTGCTATCATGTTTGCTGTTGTGTGCTGGGGCAGCAGGCTGTGGGGAGCAGACACCAACAGAATCAACAAGCTCATTCATAAGGCCAGTGATGTTGTGGGGATGGAACTGGACTCTCTGACGGTGGTGTCTGAAAAGAGGATGCTGTCCAAGTTGCATGCCATCTTGGACAATGTCTCCCATCCACAACATAATGGACTAGTTGGGCACAGGAGTTCATTCAGCCAGAGACTCATTCCACCGAGATGCAACACAGAGCATCATAGGAAGTCATTCCTGCCTGTGGCCATCAAACTTTACAACTCCTCCCTTGGAGGGTCAGACACCCTGAGCCAATAGGCTGCTCCTGGACTTATTTCCTGGCATAATTTACATATTACTAGTTAATTATTTATAGTTTTATATTTCTATATTTATACTCTATTCTTGGTTGGGGCAACTGTAACGAAAATCAGTTTCCCTCGGGATCAATAAAATATGACGATGACTATGACTAAAAGGCCAAGTTTACTCAACCTATTCTCATAAGGCATGCTCCCCAATCCAGGCAACATCCTTGTAAATCTCCTCTGCACCCTTTCTATAGTTTCCACATCCTTTCTGTAGCGAGGTGACCAGAACTGAGCACAGTACTCCAAGTGGGGTCTGACCAGAGTCTTATATAGCTGTAACCTTACCTCTCGGCTCATGAACTCAATCCCACAGTTGATGAAGGCCAATACACCGTATGCCCTCTTAACCACACAGTCAACCTGCGCAGCAACTTTGAGTGTCCAATGGACTCAGACCCCAAGAACCCTCTGATCTTCCACACTGCCAAGAGTCTTCCCATTAACATAATATTCTGCCATCATATTTGACCTATCAAAATGAACCACCTCACACTTATAGACAATTGACAATAGGTGCAGGAGTAAGCCATTCGGCCCTTCGAGCCAGCACCGCCATTCACTGTGATCATGGCTGATCATCCACTATCAGTATCCAGTTCCTGCCTTATCCCCATAATCTTTGATTCTGCTATCTTTAAGAGCTCTATCTATCTCTTTTTTGAAAGCATCCAGAGACTTGGCCTCCACAGCCTTCTGGGGCAGAGCATTCCATATATCCACCACTCTCTGGGTGGAAAAGTTTTTCTTCAACTCTGTTCGAAATCGCCTACCCCTAATTCTTAAACTGTGGCCTCTGGTTCTGGACTCACCCATCAGCGGGAACATGCTTCCTGCCTCCAGCGTGTCCAATCCCTTAATAATCTTATACATTTCAATAAGATCCCCTCTCAACCTTCTAAATTCCAGAGTATACAAGCCCAGTTGCTCCAATCTTTCGACATATGACAGTCCCGCCATCCCGGGAATTAACCTTGTGAACCTACGCTGCATTCCCTCAATAGCAAGAATGTCCTTCCTCAAATTTGGAGACCAAAACTGCACACAGTACTCCAGGTGTGGGCTCACCAGGGCCCTGTACAGCTGCAGAAGGACCTCTTTGCTCTTATACTCAATTCCCCTTGTTATGAAGGCCAGCATGCCATTAGTTCTTTTCACTGCCTGCTGTACTTGCATGCTTGCTTTCAGTGACTGATGTACAAGAACACCTAGATCTCGTTGTGCTTCCCCTTTTCCTAACTTGACTCCATTTAGATAATAATCTGCCTTCCCGTTCTTACCACCAAAGTGGATAACCTCACATTTATCCACTTTAAACTGCATCTGCCATGCATCTGCCCACTCACCCAGCCTGTCCAAGTCACCCTGCATTCTCATAACATCCTCCTCACATTTCACACTGCCTCCCAGCTTTGTGTCATCAGCAAATTTGCTAATGTTATTTTTAATTCCCTCATCTAAATCATTAATATATATTGTAAACAGCTGTGGTCCCAGCACTGAACCCTGCAGTACCCCACTGGTCATCGCCTGCCATTCCGAAAGGGACCCGTTAATCGCTACTCTTTGTTTTCTGTCAGCCAGCCAATTTTCAATCTATGTCAGTACTCTGCCCCCAATACCATGTGCCCTAATTTTGCCCACTAATCTCCTATGTGGGACTTTATCAAAGGCTTTCTGAAAGTCCAAGTACACTACATCCACTGGCTCTCCCTTGTCCATTTTCATAGTTACATACATCCTCAAAAAATTCCAGAGGTTTAGTCAAGCACGATTTCCCCTTTGTAAATCCATGCTGACTTGGACCAATCCTGTTACGACTATCCAGATGCGTCGTAATTTCATCTTTTATAATTGACTCCAGCATCTTTCCCACCACTAACGTCAGGCTAACCGGTCTATAATTCTCTGTTTTCTCTCTTCCTCCCTTCTTGAAGAGAGGGAGAACATTAGCCACCCTCCAATCCACAGGAACCGATCCTGAATCTATAGAACATTGGAAAATGATTACCAATGCGTCCACAATTTCTAAAGCCACCTCCCTAGGTACCCTGGGATGCAGACCATCAGGTCCCGGGGACTTAGCCTTCAGACCCAACAGCCTATCCAACACCATTTCCTGCCTAATATAAATTTCCTTCAATTCATCCATTACCCTAGGTCCTTTGGCCACTATTACATCTGGGAGATTGTTTGTGTCTTCCCTAGTGAAGACAGATCCAAAGTACCTGTTCAACTCGTCTCCCATTTCCTTGTTCCCCATAATAAATTCACCCGCTTCTGTCCCAATTCAAGGGCCCAATTTTGGTCTTAACTATTTTTTCCCTTTTCACATACTTAAAGAAGCTTTTACTATTCTCCTTTATATTCTTGGCTAGTTTACCTTTGTACCTCATTTTGTTCTCCACGTATTGCCTTTTTAGTTACCTTCTGTTGCTCTTTAAAAGTTTCCCAATCCTCTGGCTTCCCACTCGTCTTTGCTATGTTATACTTCTTCTCTTTTATTTTTATACTGTCCATTACTTCCCTTGTCAGCCACGGCCTCCCCTTAGGATCATTCTTCCTCTTTGGAACAAATTGATCCTGCACCTTCAGCATTATTCCCAGAAACACTTGTCATTGCTGTTCCACTTATCTGGGTTGAACTCCATCTGCCACTTCTCAGCCCAATTTTGCATCCTGTCAATGTCCCATTGTAACCTCTGACAGCCTTCCACACGGTCCAAAACACCTCCAACCTTTGTGTCATCAGCAAATTTACTAACCCATCCCTCCCCTTCCTCATCCAGGTCATTTATAAAAATCATGAAGAGTAGGGGTCTGAGGCACCACCGACCTCCATGCAGAATATGACCCGTCTACAACCACTCTTTGCCTTCGGTGGGCAAGCCAATTCTGGATTCACAAAGCAAGGTCCCCTTGGATCCCATGCCTCCTTACTTTCTCAATAAGCCTTGCATGGGGTACCTTATCAAATGCATTGCTGAAATCCGTATACACTACATCTACTGCTCTACCTTCATCACATCCTCAAAAAATTCAATCAGCTCGTAAAGCACGACCTGCCTTTGACAAAGCCATGCTGACTATTCCTAATCATATTATGCCCCTCCAAATGTTCATAAATCCTGCCTCCCAGGATCTTCTCCATCAACTGAAGTAAGACTCACTGGCCTATAATTTCCAGGGCTATCTCTACTCCCTTTCTTGAATAAGAGGACAACATCTGCAACCCTCCAATCCTCCGGAACCTCTCCCATCCCCATTGATGATGGTCTTTGCCAAAGCCTCAACAATCTCCTCCCTCGCCTTCCACAGTAGATTGGGGTAACCTCATCTGGTCCTGGCGACTTATCCAACTTGATGCTTTTCAAAAGCTCCAGCGCATCCTCTTTCTTAATATCTACATGCTCAAGCTTTTCAGTCCACTGTAAGTCATCCCTACAATCACCAAGATCCTTTTCTGTAGTGAATACTGAAGCAGAGTCTTCATTGAGTACTTCCGCTACCTCTTCCAGTTCCAGACACACTTTTCCACTGTCACACTTGATTGGGTTCTATTTCTCACGTCTTACCCTCTTGCTCTTCACATACTTGTAATCCTGCTTGACAAGGCCTTCTCCTGGCTCTCCTCATTTCATTCTTAAGCTCATTCCTGCTAGCCTTATAATTTTCTAGATCTCTAACATTAACTAGTTTTTTGAACCTTTCGTAAGCTTTTCTTTCCTTCTTGACGAGATTTACAACAGCCTTTGTACACCATAGTTCCTGTGTATTGGGGGTAAGGTATTGGTGTGGGTGGAGAATTGGTTAGCAGACAGGAAGCAAAGAGTGGGAATAAACGGGACCTTTTCAGAATGGCAGGCGGTGACTAGTGGGGTACCGCAAGGCTCAGTGCTGGGACCCCAGTTGTTTACAATATATATTAATGACTTGGATGAGGGAATTAAATGCAGCATCTCCAAGTCTGCGGATGACACGAAGCTGGGTGGCAGTGTTAGCAGTGAGGAGGATGCTAAGAGGATGCAGGGTGACTTGGATAGGTTGGGTGAGTGGGCAAACTCATGGCAGATGCAATTTAATGTGGATAAATGTGAAGTTATCCATTTTGGTGGCAAAAATAGGAAAACAGATTATTATCTGAATGGTGGCCGATTAGGAAAAGGGGAGGTGCAACGAGACCTGGGTGTCATTATACACCAGTCATTGAAAGTGGGCATGCAGGTACAGCAGGCGGTGAAAAAGGCGAATGGTATGCTGGCATTTATAGCGAGAGGATTCGAGTACAGGAGCAGGGAGGTACGACTGCAGTTGTACAAGGCCTTGGTGAGACCACACCTGGAGTATTGTGTGCAGTTTTGGTCCCCTAATCTGAGGAAAGACATCTTTGCCATAGAGGGAGTACAAAGAAGGTTCACCAGATTGATTCCTGGGATGGCAGGACTTTCATATGAAGAAAGACTGGATGAACTGGGCTTGTACTCGTTGGAATTTAGAAGATTGAGGGGGGATCTGATTGAAACGTATAAGATCCTAAAGGGATTGGACAGGCTAGATGCAGGAAGATTGTTCCCGATGGTGGGGAAGTCCAGAACGAGGGGTCACAGTTTGAGGATAGAGGGGAAGCCTTTTAGGACTGAGATTAGGAAAAACTTCTTCACACAGAGAGTGGTGAATCTGTGGAATTCTCTGCCACAGGAAACTGTTGAGGCCAGTTCATTGGCTATGTTTAAGAGGGAGTTAGATATGGCCCTTGTGGCTACGGGGGTCAGGGGGTATGGAAGGAAGGCTGGGGCGGGGTTCTGAGTTGGATGATCAGCCATGATCATAATAAATGGCGGTGCAGGCTCAAAGGGCCGAATGGCCTACTCCTGCACCTATTTTCTATACCATCCTTTCCCTGTCTCATTGGAATGTACCTATGCAAATATCCCAACATTTGCCACATTTCTTCCATGCATTTCTGAGACCATCTGCCCCCAGTTTATGCTTCCAAATTTCTGCCTGATAGCTTCATATTTCCTGACTCCAGTTAAACGTTTTCCTAACTTGTCTCTTCAAAGGAGATAAAATTGTGATTACTATCTCCAAAATGCTCTCCCACTGAGAGACCTGACACCTGACCAGGTTCATTTCCTAATACCAGATCAAGTACAGCCTCTCCTCTTGTAGGCTTATCTACATATAGTGTCAGGAAACCTTCCTGAACACACTTAACAAACTCCACCCCATCTAAACCCCTTGCTCTGGGGAGACACCAATCAATACTGGGGAAAATAAAATCTCCCATCACGACGACTCTGTTACTACTGCACCATTCCAGAATTGTCTCCCTATCTGCTCCTCGATGTCCTTCACCCTCTCAACTCCAGATCCGTTGATGTCAATAGGCCTGTCTCTATTTCTCCTGTAGCCCACAACCACCTTCTTTGTTTTTGCAACATTGAGGGAGAGGTTGTTTTCTTGACACCACTGTCAGGCTGATGGCTTCTCCTCTGGAGGCTGCCTCATTATTATTTGAGATAGGGCCAATCAATGTAGTATCATCTACAAATTTAATTAGCCAGTTGGAGCTGTGGATGCCAACACAGTCATGCGTGTACGGACAGTAAAGGAGGGGGCTTAGGACACAGCCCTGGGTGGCTCCTGTGTTGAGGGTCAGAGGGGCAGAGGTGAGAGAGCCCACTCTTACTACTTGCCAGCAATCTGACAGGAAGTCCAGGATCCAGCTGCACCAGGCAGGTGAAGGCCGAGGTCTCTGAGCTTCTTGTCAAGCCTGGAAGGTATTATGGTGTTGAATACTGAACTGTAGTCCAAGAACAGCGTTCTCACATAAGCATCCCTATTCTGCAGGAGTGTAAGGATGGTGTGTACAGCTGTGGCTATTGCGTCACCTGTCCATCGGTAGGGAAATTGTAGGGGGTCCAGTGTGGCTGGTAGCATGCTGCAGATGTAGCCCTTGATCGGCCTCTTAAAGAGATAAGAGACCAGAGTGGGGAATAGAAGAGGGAAGTGTAAAGGAAAAAATAAAAATCGCAGAAGGAGAACTCGATGTTCATGCCATCAGATTGGAGGATACCTAGACAGAATCTGAGGTGTTGCCTCTCCACCCGGAGGGGGTCTCATTGTGGCAGAAGAGGAGGCCGTGGGTCCACGTGTCAGAATGGGATCGGGGATAGGAATTCCAAAGGAAAGCTGGGAAATACTGACTGAGATAAACAATCTAAGAGAGAAAATACTGATGGTGTTTGAAGGCAGATAAATCACTGGGCCTGCATGAAATCTAACCCAGACAGCAGAGGGGCACGTTCCACAAGAGCAGAAGGACCTCTCCGGACCTGCCTGCCTCAGTTTTTTTTGCACTACCTTACTTCCCATTTTTCTATTTATGATTTATAATTTAAATATTTACTAATTTTAACTATGTTTAATACTTAATATGTGTAATCCAGGGAGTGTGAAACGCAGAACCAAATATCGCCGTGATGATTGTACGTTCGAGTACCAATTGTTTGGTGACAATAAAGTATCATGGGGTAAAGAAGGTGCGGACGGTCACAAGTTCAAGTTTATTGTCTTTCAACTGTCAGTATGTGTACCACCAAACAATGTGATGTCTGTGCAACATAGTACATATAACTCACACACCTAACACTTCAAATAACATTATCACAAATAAATTAACAAATAATAAGGTGCATATATGATACAAGTTAAAAAGTAAACAGTATAATGCTGCTGGCACTTCATATGTGAGGAAACCTGGGTGGTGACAGGGAGATCTGTAGTCCTACGGGTTGGGTGGAGGGAGATTTTCCCATCCTAATTCCAATGCTGTGGTATCTCCTGCCTGATGGTAGGTCGAAGAGATTGTTGGACAGATAGGAGACCAATGGCAATGCTAAGGGCCCTGCGTACACAGCGCTTCCGATAAATATCTCTGATGGGTGTCAGAAAGGCCCGGATGGTCTTTGATGACAGGGTGAAGTAGAGGAAAGGATGCCACGGGGCAAGGAGTGGGTTATTGAAGGACGGGCTGGAGGTCCATAGAGGGGAGGGTATCACAGTATGGGAGGGTCATAGATTGTAGGGGGTAGCCACAGGGTTGGAGGGAGAGGCAAGATTGGAAAAGGCTGTAGAAAGTGGTAAACTCAGCCAGTATTAACTGTAATTGTTTGTTATATTTTTCACCTATTACATTGTACTACTGACGTAAAATTAACAAATTTCACGGCATGTGCTGATTCTGCATTGTGATTCCAAAGGTGATGCCTCAGAAAGGCAGCATCTATCATTCAGACATGCCCTCTTCCCCAATGCCATGAATGGAGAATAAACTATCTCACTACTTTTCTTTCTCTTTTTGCAACGTATCGCAATGCACTGCTGCAGTAAGACAACACATGGCAGTGACATTAAACCTGATTCACGGAGAAGTGGATTAGGTTACTCAGAGAGTGAGAGGGTCACGGGTGAATGAAGTGATATCGGGGGTGAGAAAGTCACAGGTCGACGAAATCGGCAGCAGTAACCATGGCAACAAAGACTTGACTTTACAGGCACCGCCCACTCCTCTAAGGCGACATCCTCATCTTCATCCTTATCCTCTACTGCCGTCCAAAGCTCACCCTCCGACCGCCGTCCCTCTGATCCCGCACTCACTCTGCTCACTCCCTCAGGCGTCGCCACACTGAAACTTCCCGCCTTACGCCACCTCTCCCACTAACCTGATAGCTGGGTCTAGGTTCCGCCCACACCTCAAGACAATTGGCTCTGTCACCACAGCTCCACGAATAGGAAACCAGGGTGCTGCAGATCTATTGGTCCAACTCTCCCGTCAATCACCAGACGCCGGCGGCCGCTCGCGATCAAGTGTGGTTGACACCTTTAAAAGGACGAGCGACTTTCTTTTCAAACTGGCAGTGAGACGCTTTAAAACATATATGTTGTTTTGAATTTGCGTGACACAAAGCAAAACGCTGACGTTTATGTTTTATTGTGCTGCTCATTTGCATGAACAGCCACTGCTAAAGGCATTTTTGAATCATCTCGGCTGTAAATTATTAAACGTACCATTTAATTTTACTTAATAGCTCTTTAGAGGTTTGGTAAGCGGATTCTTGGCTGTTCTAAATTTGTAATAGCGACATCCAGTTCTCATTTGGGGGCCGGGGGCATTAACTGAAAGGCTGTCACAAACACACATATCCAAGGTACAAATACCATGACAAATGGTTTTTTTACAGCAGCAGCACGCTAGATTACAAACATAAATGTTGCATGAAATTATGGAATCCCTCCAAAAGTCTCTTTGAACCCCAACCATCAGGCAGGAGGTATTGGACAAGGGCTGTTTTTTTATATTTCAAAATAAACTTTATTCAAAAATAAAATTATATACAATAAACCATTCAATAACTTTCCATCCTTTACATACGTTTCCACTATAGTCAGTACATATCCATACTTATGGCCACCCACGTGGCACTCCAGTTATTCACCTTACCACATCCTTGTTGAGGGGTATACTCCCCACCACCCGACCCCTCCTACTCCAGCGGGTGTAGAAACCTATATCGTGGTCCTTCCCCACCGGGCCCTTGCGGTGGCTGCACCGAGTCTCTGTTAGGATGGGAAACAGGTTCTTCCTCCAAGCCATGAGACTACTGAACTCTCTACCACATCACATATAAATAAAGCACACGTACTTTTAAATTGCCTATACACATGCCCTATTGTTTGTTAATTTATTTGTGGTTGTGGAACTTCATGTGTGAATGATATGTATGGTGTTTTACAGTTTGGTCTGGAGGAATATGGTTTTATTTGTCGGTATACATGTGTACAGTTGAATAACAATAAACTGAAATTGAACTTAAATTTGAATTATGAAATTATGGATCTGGTGCTCCCAACATAGTGATACAATTATGAAGAAGAGTTGCAGGGGAATGGGAACCAGAGTGCCAGAACAGATAGGGGAGAGGTTGGGGAGACAGATGTTGATAATGCATAAGTCTAAGTCAGGAATCAAAAGGTTGAGCAGAGTGCGACTACAATCCTAAACTGCACATATTTCAATGCAAGAAGTATCGTAGGAAAGGCAGATGAGCTCAGTGCATGGATCAACACATGGAATTATGACATTGTGGCCATTAGTGAGACTTGGTTACTGGTAGGGCAGGAATGGTGGCTCAATATTCCGGGGTTCACTTGTTTCAGATGCGACCGACAGGAGTGATTAAATGGGGAGTGGTAGCAGTCCTAGCCAGGGGAGATGTCACGGCAGTGCTCAGTCAGGACAGGCTGGAGAACTTGTCCAGTGAGGTGTCAGGGGTGGAAATGAGAAATCAGACAAGCATGACCATGTTAATAGGCTATATTACAGACCACCCAACAGTCCGAGGGATTTAGAAGAATGAATTTGTAACTGCTGTCGTCCTCATCCCCACTTACTTCTTCCTGCATGTCACTTTCAATTAAGACAGGCTCAGGCTGATTCCTCTGGATGAGGTCGTTTTCTGACTAAAAATCGATCCATTTTTCACGCCGGCCAAAATAATGCACGTGCCAGGCCGACGCCAGCTTGTAAAAGCACAATGTGTGCGTGTGGCATCCGTTAGTCTCGCGAGACCACGGATCTGCGCCTGGATGTATACAATCAATCTCTCGCGTGAGTCAGAGCGAGTGACATCACCACCTTGAGTGATCTGAGATCAGCTTAACTGATCTGAGGACAGCAACGGCAAGACAGTGATAACGAACGAATAAGCAGAAGTGTAGAGTGGATCTGAGAGAGTTTATAACTTTATTGCTGCGTGGGTGCTATGGTAATTGGGGGCGCTGTTTCACTAGATCAGCTGGAGAAACAAACTGTGTTCAAAACTATACAGAGAAAGCAAAGCAGCTGCAGTTAATTTCTTGGTGGTGCTATGGTGGGGCTACTGCAATTTTTGCTGGACCTTAGCGCCGCCCCTGCTCCTGCATATTGATAGTGGCTCCTTGACGCCCGCAAATTATATACAATATTCCCAAAATGATTTTTTTGAGAGCGAGTGAGTGAGAGGGGGAGGGGGGTGGGGAGAGAGAGAGAGAGGGGGAGAGAGAGAGAGAGAGAGAGAGAGAGAGGGGAGGGGGAGGGAGAGAGGGGGAGAGAGAGGGGAGGGGGAAGAGAGGAGGGGAGAGGGGGAGAGGCGGGAGAGGGGTGGAGAGGGAGATGGGGGGAGAGAGGGAGACAGAGAGCGAATCATAGGGGTCGAAAATAATGACAGTGTTGATCGCTGCACTGTTTGCAACAGTGACTTTTCTGTTGCCCATGGTGGGTTAAGACTGTAAAAGACATGTTGAGGTGAGTTTAACAGGTGTCATTTGTTCATTAGCATAGCTAACGTTATTTAAACTAGCTGGCTAGCTGCTAAGGAGCTACTCTATTGATGTCCTACGTGATGAGGCCAAATTCCCTGTAGTTAGAGGAAGGAGGAATTCACCTCCCAGTTTCTCACTTCATCCACCCACCTACCTTACCCCTCACCTGGCTTCATCTGGTCGGCCAGCCTGTCCTCCTTCTCCTCCACCCACCTTATTATTCTGGCTTCTTTTTCCTTCCTTTCCAATGCTGATGAAGGGTCTTGGCCTGAAACACTGACTGTTTATTCCTCTCTGTAGATATTGCCTGACCTGCTGAGTTCCTGCAGCATCGTGTGTGTCATTATATCTACTACCTCTTGTATAACAAAGAAGTTTCCCCTCAGGTTCTTATTAAGCTTTTTACTCACCCCTGCACTATTTTTCCATTCCTCATTCTGGTTCCCCTCTCACCCATTCTATTCTCCTCACCTCCCTCTGGGTCCCCTCCTCCTTCCCTTTCTTCCATGGTCCACTCTCCTCTCCTATCAGATTCCTTCTTCTTCAGCCCTTTACCTTTTCCACCCATCTACTCATTTATTCCAGTTTCTTTCTTCCCCCCCAATGTCCAGCATGAATGTGGACCCATTGTTACTGATCACCTTGAACGGCCCCTCATACAGCCACTGTAGCGGTGCCTGGTGTGCGCCCCTTCGTACAAATACAAACTTACAGATCTGCAGGTCTTTGGGCACGCAGGTCGGGATCTATCTGTGTTGTGAAGTTGGTACGGGGGCCAGGTTACCGAGCCTTTCATGTAGTCTGTCCAGGACTGCTGCGGATTCTTCCTCTTGCCCCCTTGAGGCTGGTATGAACTCTCCTGGGACGACCAGGGGTGCGCCGTACACCAACTCGGCCGACGAGGTGTGCAGATCCTCTTTGGGTGCTGTGCGGATTCCGAGCAGGACCCAGGGAAGCTCGTCCACCCAGTTAGGCCCTTTCAGGCGGGCCATGAGAGCCGACTTTAAGTGACGGTGGAAGCGTTCCACTAGTCCGTTCGACTGTGGGTGGTAGGCAGTTGTGTGGTGTAATTGTGTTCCCAACAGGCTGGCTGTGAACTGGGCGCCTCTGTCGGAGGTAATGTGGGCTGGTACCCCGAAGCGTGCTACCCAGGTTGTGATCAGTGCTCGGGAGCAGGAATCGGCGGTGGTGTCGGTGAGCGGGACTGCCTCTGGCCATCTCGTGAACCGGTCTGTCATAGTTAGGGGGTACCATCCTCCTCATGATGCTGGCGGGGGCCCCACGATATCCACATGAATATGGTCGAACCTCCGGCGGGTGGGTTCGAACTGCTGCGGTGGAGCCTTGGTGTGCCGCTGCACCTTGGCTGTTTGGCACTACGTGCACGTTTTGGCCCATTCACTGACCTGTTTACGCAGTCCATGCCACATGAACTTGCTGGAGACCATCCGGACGGTTGTCCTGATAGATGGGTGTGCCAAGCCGTGTATGGAGTTGAAAACTCGCCGCCGCCCGGCTGCCGGGACGATGGGGCGAGGCTGGCCGGTAGCCACGTCACACAGGAGGGTCCTCTCACCTGGGCCTATGAGGAAGTCTTGCAGCTGCAAACCCGAGACTGCAGTCCTGTCGCTGGGCATCTCGTTGTCTGCCTGCTGTGCCTCCGCCAGTGCTGCGTAGTCCACCCCCTGGGACAGGGCCTGGATAGCTGGTCTGGAGAGTGCGTCCGCCACGACGTTGTCCTTTCCCAAGACATGCTGGATGCCCGTCGTGTACTCGGAGATGTAGGACAGATGTCGCTGCTGGCGGGCCGACCAGGGATCGGACACCTTCGGTCAACGGTTTGTGGTCCGTGAACACGGTGAACGGCCTGCCTTCTAAGAAGTACCTGAAATGCCGGATTGCCACATATAGTGCCAACAGCTCCTGGTGGAAGGCACTGTACTTGAGTTCGGGTGGCCGTAGGTGCCTGCTGAAGAACGCCAGGGGTTGCCAGCGCCCCTCAATGAGTTGCTCCAGCACCCCACCAACTGCTGTGTTGGATGCTTCCACTGTGAGGGCGGTTGGAACGTCCGTTCTGGGGTGCACCAGCATCGCAGCGTCTGCCAAGGCTTCCTTGGCTTTAACGAAAGCGGCCGCGACCTCTTCGTCCCAAGTAATGTCCTTGCCTTTACCCGACATCAGGGTGAACAAAGGGCCGCTGAGGGGAGGAAACGGTGGTAGAAGTTCACCATACCAACGAACTCCTGCAGGCCTTTGACTGTGTTGGGCTGGGCGAAGTGGCCTCTACCTTGGCGGGCAGAGGTGTTGCCCCGTCTTTGGTAATCCTGTGGCCCAGGAAGTTGATGGTGTCAAATCCGAACTGGCATTTGGCCGGGTTGATCGTGAGGCCGAAATCACTCAGGCGGGAGTAGAGCTGGCGGAGGTAGGACAGATGCTCCTGACGACTACTGCTGGCTATGAGGATGCCGTCCAAATAGATGAACGCAAAGTCCAGGTCGCATCCCACCGCATCCATTAGTCGCTGGAATGACTGTGTGGCACTCTTCAGGCTGAACGGCATTCGGAGGAATTCGAACAGACCGAACGGGGTGATGAGTGCTGTTTTGGGGATGTCTTCAGGGTGTACCGGGATTTGATGGTACCCCCGGACAAGGTCCACTTTGGAAAAGATGCTTGCCCCATGCAGGTTTGCTGCAAAGTCCTGTATGTGCGGCACGGGGTACCAGTCTGGAGTTGTAGCCTCATTCAGACTGCAGTAGTGGCCGCATGGTCTCCAGCCCCCGGCTGCTTTGGGCACCATGTGCAAGGGGGAGGCCGCCGTACGATCCCCAATTCCTCCATCCTCTTGAACTCCTCCTTTGCCAGGCAGAGCTTGTCCGGGGGGATCCTTCGTGCGCGGGCATGGAGGGGCAGTCCCTGGGTCGGAATGTGGTGCTGTACACCGTGTCTGGGCATGGCTGCTGTGAACTGCGGTGTCAGTACCGATGGAAAGTCTGCCAGGATTCTGGTGAATTCGTTATCAGACAGCGTGATGGAGTCCAGGCGTGGGGCCGGCAACTTGGCTTCACCTAGGGAGAACGTCTGGAAAGTCTTGGCATGGACCAGTCTTTTCCCTTGCAAGTCAACCAGCAGGCTGTGGGCTCTCAAGAAGTCTGTCCCCAGGAGTGGTTGGGCCATGGCGGCCAGTGTGAAGTCCCACGTGAACCTACTGGCGCCGAACTGTAGCTGCACTGTGCGGGTGCCGTAGGTCTGTATCATGCTGCCGTTTGCGGCCCTCAGGGTGGGTCCCGTCGCCCTGTTGTGGGTGTCATACCCCATCGGGAGTAAGACGCTGATCTCCGCTCTGGTATCAACCAAGAAGCGGTGTTCCGACTGTTTGTCCCAGATGTACAGGAGACTGTCCTGGTGGCCAGCCACCGTAGCCATTAGCAGCGGCTGGCCCTGGCGTTTTCCCGGGAACTTGCAGGGCGGGCAACAACGGCGGGCTTCTGTGCCCCACCGCTGGTGGTAGAAACACTATTCATTGGCCTCCTCACTCCTGCCTCTGGGTTGTGTGCGCTCCATTGCTGGGCCTGGTCTGGCCTGCTGTTGGGCGTGTGGCTTGGTAATCTGTCTGACGGACGACCCGCTCTCCCTCTTGGCTTTCCACAGCATATCTGCCTGGGCCGCCACCTTCCGGGGGTCACTGAAATCTGCGTCGGCCAGCAGCAGGTGTATGTCCTCGAGCAGTTGTTCTAGGAATGCCTGTTCAAACATGAGGCAGGGCTTGTGTCCTTCAGCCAGGGCCAGCATCTCGTTCATTAGTGCTGTGGGCGGCTTGTCTCTCAAACCATCCAGGTGCAGCAAGTGGGCACCTCGCTCACGCCATGAGAGGCCAAAGGTCTATATGAGCAGCGCTTTGAATGCTGCATATTTGCCTTCTTCAGGGGGTGACTGTATGAAATCCCCAACCCGTGAGGCTGTCTCCTGGTCAAGGGAGCTCACCACGTAACAGTAACGTGTGGAATCCGAAGATATCTGCCGAATCTGGAACTGGGCTTCTGCTTGGTCAGACCACACGCGTGGTCGCAGCGTCCAGAAAGTTGGCAGTTTTAGTGAAACTGCGTGAACAGATGAAGAGCCGATCATCTTTGGTCCAAATCCCGTTTGGACCATCGGGGTCACTAATGTAGCGATGTGCTACACACAGAGCTAGAAATAACAACACACAGTCTGTAAGTCGCACTCGAGACTCGTTTATTCAAACTTTGCGGCACTGGTTTTTAAGCAGTTTCCTTCCAGCCCTCTCCGGGCGGAAGTGACGTCAGAGGTGCATTACAAAAGTCTCTCCCCGCGCGCGGGCTATTTTGTGAATCGGTTCGCTTGTGTAGAAAGTGGGTCGCCACATTACAATACTTCACACCTTTAATTCTAAGTTTCATTATTTAATTTTATTTCAACATGAAAAATAAATGAATAAAAATTGACTGTTGCACTCAGTGTGATGACTGGGTCTGAATACTTTCTGCTAGTTCCTGAAATTTAGTCATAGTCATAGTCATACTTTATTGATCCCGGGGGAAATTGATTTTCGTTACAGTTGCACCATAAATAATAGTAATAAAACCATAAATAATTAAATAGTAATATGCAAATTATGCCAGAAAATAAGTCCAGGACCAGCCTATTAGCTCAGGGTGTCTGACCCTCCAAGGGAGGAGTTGTAAAGTTTGATGGCCACAGGCAGGAATGACTTCCTATGACGCTCAGTGTTGCATCTCTGTGGAATGAGTTTCTGGCTGAATGTACTCCTGTGCCCAACCAGTACATTATGTAGTGGATGGGAGACATTGTCCAAGATGGCATGCAACTTGGACTCATAACTACAGACAGCCAGTCAGAGATAGTCAGTAAGACAGCTCCTGTACTTAGATTTAATCATTTTCATCTGTGAAAATAGAATTTCACATGGCAAAGTTGACCCCAAGTAGGCACTGACTTTTATTGCTATACAGTAAAACCAACGTGCACACTGCGCATTGATGGGGCCCCATCAGTAGTAATTGCCACCAGTTTATGAATCGGGATGTCATTTTCACAGACATATTTTTTAACTCATTATAAATATCCTCACCTCTCGTTCTCTCCTTTAATTGCAAAAGAGTGAGGAAGACCTCATTGCTGTAAAATCCTGGAATGCCATTCTGACAAATACAACAAGCTGAGCTGTTTGCATTACATCCAGGGATTCATCGAACTGTAGTGAAAAATATCCATGTCCTCTGACAATGACTCTACCCTCCTTGTCACTGTTGCAGGGCCAAGCGGTATATTATGTATTGCGGTTGTGATGTCCTTTTTGTTTTTAAAGTCATTAAAAACAGTCTCTGCGGTAATGGCTATTGCTTCCTTGAATAAAAATCGCCATCTGTAAAAGGCTTCTTGTGTTCCAGTGGTCCCCAACCTCTGGGCTGCTGACCGATACATTGCCACGGAGAATGCAGGGGTGCAGCGGTAGTCGGAACACACCCAGCACTTCTTTAAGAAATAAGCCAAAATAAAGATCATCTGGGCCGATATTAGGACATTAATTAAGGCGGCACTTAATTAATTAGCTTGTTTATTTTGGCTTTTTCTGGTGGTTGTAGCTCAAATAACCACGTGTTACAACAGTGGTGTGTGCAGCAGCCTGCTGGAGAAGTTCAGCTGGTTGAACGGTATCTGTGGCTAGGGGACTGGTGAGGAATTGGGTCGAGACATCACCGATTCCTTACCACCCCTCCCCCCGCTGAGTCCTGATGAAGGGTCCCGGCCTGAAACGTCGACTGTACCTCTTCCTAGAGATGCTGCCTGGCCTGCTGTGTTCACCAGCAACTTTGATGTGTGTTGCCCCCACTGGGATGCTGCTTGACCTGCCAAGTTTCTCCAGCAGATTGTTTGTTGCTCCAGATTCCAGCACCCGTTGTCTCTTGCGTATCCAGTAAATTCTCTAGTGGTTGGGGCTATGCTCCAGCTCCAGGTTGATGGGACGAGGCAGAATCGTAGTTGGGCACATGGGCAAAAGGGCTTGTTTTGGTGCTGTAGTCTGTTATGACTCTATGCCTCACCTACTACACACATCCTCAAAGAACTTCACGAGTTCACTTTCGTGCCCCATGTTGGTTTTCATTGATCACTATATTGCTTTTTAAGTTGGAATGAAAGTGTTGGGCCAGAAAGCCCAGTTCCGTAATTTCAAGTGTCTTGGTATTCCATCCCTTATTATCGATTCCATCATTTTCCCAACTGCTGGCATCATTGCTACAAGAAATCTGCAGGAACCTTTTCAAAATGAAATGAGTTTTGAAAGATAATACCTCAGCCATTAAGGTCAGCTCTTTAAAAATTCTGGGAAGCAAATCATCACGATTTCACGATCTTTAATAAATATTTTCTATTGGTACTCATTTTTTACCCATGCTCGTTTAGGCTCTTCAATATTTCTGGAAGGTTCTGTGTTTTCCAGAAAAATCAAGAAAAAGTCCTGATGTAATTCTCAGCCATTTCTTTATTCCTCATTGTAAATACAATGTTCTTTTTTAAATTAATATTTTTATGCATTTCTATAGTGAAACTACAAAGAGGAACCCAACAACAAAATGGAGATTATACAGTGCAAAGCAAACAAATCCAATCTATAATTCCTAACAGTAAGAAAAAAAGCACCCAAAAGAGAATTATGTAAAATTAATATCCACCCCAACCTCCCACTGAAAAAAGAAAAACCCAGGCCAACCACTTTATATATGAAAAGAAAATCAATCAGAACATTCAACCCCAGAGAACTGTAGATATATATAGGAAAAAAAATTACAATGCCGACTACCAAAGATATAATATAACTCATAACAAAAAACCATATAACTTTCAAGAAAGAAAGCTGAAAGTAAGGTATTGTAGCGTACTAAAATAAAGGATAAACTTAACCTGAAGGAGCACTATGGAAATATTCAAGAAAAGGTCCCCACACCTTATGAAACTTTATTTCCGAATTAAGAAGTGAATAATTAATCTTTTCGACGTCTAACCAGGCCATAATATCACTAAGCCATTGAGCATGAGTGGGTGGGGCAGTATCTTTCCACCTAAGAAGAACCAATCGTCGAGCCAAAACAGAGGCAAAAGATAATGTTCGGCATTTAGTCGTACTCAAGTGCATATTTACGTCACCCAAGGTGCCAAAAAGAGCAACCAGAGGGTTAGGTTCGAAATGACAATTAAGAATATGAGATTTTTTACTTCAAAATATACTTTATTCAAAAATAAAATTATGTACAATAAACCATTCAATAACTTTCCATCCTTTACATACGTTTCCATCATAGTCTGTACATATCCACCCACGTGGCACTCCAGTGGTTCACCTATGAGATAGGGTTGAAAAAACTTCTCTCCAGAATTTCTCAAGACTAAGACAGGTTCGATACATATGAATAAGGGAAGCCTCAGCCCCCTTTACACTTATAACAAACAGGACTAATGCCAACACAGTCATGTGTATACAGAGAGTAGAGCCGTGGGCTAAGCACACACCCCTGAGGTGCGCCAGTGTTGACCGTCAGTGAGGAGGAGATATTATCCCCAAAACACACAGACTGTGGTCTTCCACTTAGGAAGCTGAGGATCCAATTGCAGAGGAAGGTACAGAGGCCCAGGTTCTGCAACTTCTCATTGAGAATTGTGGGAAAGATGGTATTAAGTGCTAAGCTATAGTCGATGAACAGCATCCTGACATACAGTAGGTGTTTGTGTTTTCTCAGTGGTCTAAGGCCCTGTGGAGAGCCATTGAGATTGCGTCTGCTGTTGACCAATTGTGGAGATAGGCAAATTGCAACGGGTCCAGGTCCTTGCTGAGACAGGAGTTCAGTCTCGTCATAACCAACCTCTCAAAGCATTTCTTCACTGTCGATGTGAGTGCTACTGGGTGATAGTCATTAAGGCAGTCCACATTGTTCTTCTTAGGCACTGGTATAATTGTTGCCTTCTGGAAGCAAGTTGGAACTTCTGCCTGTAGCAGTGAGAGGTTGAAAATGTCCTTGAATTCTCCCGCCAGCTGGTTGGCACAGGTTTTCAGAGCCTTACCTGGTACTCTATCGGGACCTTCCGCCTTGCGAGGGTTCACTCTCTTTAAAGACAGTCTAACATCAACCTCTGAGACGGAGATCACAGGGTCCTCAGGTGCAGCAGCGATCTTCACAGCTGTAGTTGTGTTCTCCCTTTCAAAGCATGCATAGAAGGCATTGAGTTCATCTGGTAGTGAAGCATCACTGCCATTCATACTATTGGGTTTTGTCTTGTAGGAAGTAATGTCTTGCAGACCTTGCCAGAGTTGCCGTCCATCTGATATCACCTCCAACCTTGTTCAAAATTGTCTCTCCACCCTTGAAATAGCCCTCCGCAAATCATACCTGGTTTTCTGGTACAAGCCTGTGTTGCCGGACTTGAGTACCACAGATCTAGCCTTCAGCAGATGATGTACCCCCTGGTTCATCCACGGCTTTTGTTTTGGGAATGTACAGTAAGTCTTTGTAGGCACACACTCATCCACACAGGTTTTAATGAAGTCAGTAACAACTGCAGCATACTCATCCAGGTTCAACGATGAATCCCTGAATACAGTCCAGTCCACCGATTCAAAGCTTCCCTTGTCCATACCTTCTTGGTCCTCACTACTGGTGCTGCAGTCTTCAGTCTCTGCCTATACGCAGGGAGTAGAAGTACAGTTCGGTGATCAGACTTCCCGAAGTGAGGGTGTGCAATAGTATGGTAGGCATTCTTGATGGTGGTGTAGCGATGGTCCAGTGTGTTGTTTCCTCTGGTATTGCAAGTCATCTGTTGATGGGAATTGCTTAGTGATTTTTTTCAGACTGGCCTTGTTAAAAATCTCCCAAAATGATGGCGAAGGTGTTAGGTTGAGCTGTTTCGTGCATGTTGATCCCATTGCTCAGATCATAGTTATATCGTACATAGTTTGATAATAAATTCATTTGAACTTTGACCTTAACCTCTGACTCTTTGTGCTTCACTGTAGGACTAACCAAAAAGTTACCCTGTGACCCCTCATTCATCTTCATCCATGACATCATACTTTCCTCCGAAGGTAAATAGTCCCATCACCGAGAATCGGCCTCACAACACTCCGATACCGCACCTCCCCACCCATCACCCAAACATCAGGCTTCAGTATCTCCTTCCTGATGACAGCAATGAGAACAGGGCATGTCTTGGGTGGTGGGAGTCCTTCAATGATCGAGCTCTCTCTGCAATACTTCCAGTGTTTGTGATCTTTGGAGCATTAACTTAAATTTTAAAACCATAAAACCATTGCCACTTCCGTGTCCCTCCCCCGGGGTGACACACACTTTCATTGTTCGAGGGTCTTGTTCTACCGAACTCAGCCCCTCCACATGTGGACCATCAGTCCCTTGAACTTGTTCAGTCATTCACTGTCTAATTTGTATTTTATTTTGATTGTGTTTATAGATACAGCACAGAGTAGGCCCATTGGCCCTTCAAGCTGGGCCACCCAGTAACCTGTGATTTGACCCTAGCCTAATCACTGGACAATTTGCAATGACCAATTAACCTCCTAACTGGCATGATAGGTATGTGACAAAACACATGTAGCCTGGCGAAAAGTACACACTCAGGACAACAAATACTTTTTCAGGTTAGAACCACAGAACCATAGAAACTACAGCACAGAAACAGGCCTTTTGGCCCTTCTTGGCTGTGCCGAACCATTTTCTGCCTAGTCCCACTGGCCTGCACACGGACCATAACCCTCCATACATCCCCCATCCATGTATCTGTCCAATTTATTCTTAAATGTTAATAAAGAACCCGCATTTACCACCTCATCTGGCAGCCCATTCCATACTCCCACCACTCTCTGTGTGAAGAAGCCCCCACTAATGTTCCCTTTAAACTTTTCCCCCCTCACCCTTAACCCATGTCCTCTGGTTTTTTTCTCCCCTTGCCTCAGTGGAAAAAGCCTGCTTGCATTCTCTCTATCTATACCCATCATAATTTTATATATCAAATCTCCCCTCATTCTTCTACGCTCTGTGGAATAAAGTCCTAACCTATTCAACCTTTCTCTGTAATTGAGTTTCTCAATTCCCGGCAACATCCTTGTAAACCTTCTCTGCACTCTTTCAACCTTTTTTATATCCTTCCTGTAATTTGGTGACCAAAACTGAACACAATACTCCAGATTCGGCCTCACCAATGCCTTATACAATCTCATCATAACATTCCAGCTGTTATACTCAATACTTTGATTAATAAAGGCCAATGTACCAAAAGCTCTCTTTACGACCCTATCTACTTGTGACGCCACTTTTAGGGAATTTTGTATCTGTATTCCCAGATCCCTCTGTTCTACTGCACTCCTCAGTGCCTTACCATTAACCCTGTATGTTCTACCTTGGTTTGTCCTTCCAACGTGCAATACCTCACGCTTGTCTGTATTGAACTCCATCTGCCATTTTTCAGCCCGTTTTTCCAGCTGGTCCAAGTCCCTCTGCAGGCTCTGAAAACCTTCCTCACTGTCTACTACACCTCCAATCTTTGTATCATCAGCAAATTTGCTGATCCAATTTACCACATTATCATCCAGATCATTGATATACATGACAAATAACAATGGACCCAGCACTGATCCCTGTGGCACACCATTAGTCACAGGCCTCCACTCGGAGAAGCAATTCTCTACCACCACTCTTTGGCTTCTTCCATTGAGCCAATGTCTAATCCAATTTACCACCTCTCCATGTATACCTAGCGACTGAATTTTCCTAACTAACCTCCCATGCGGGACCTTGTCAAAGGCCTTACTGAAATCCACGTAGACAATATCCACTTCCTTCCCTTCATCCACTTTCCTGGTAACCTCCTCGAAAAATTCCAATAGATTGGTCAAACATGACCTACCACGCACAAAGCCATGTTGACTCTCCCTAATAAGTCCTTGTCTATCCAAATGCTTGTAGATTCTGTCTCTTAGTACTCCCTCCAATAACTTACCTACTACTGACGTTAAACTTACCGGCCTATAATTTCCTGGATTACTTTTCAATCCTTTTTTAAACAACAGAACAACATGAGCCACTCTCCAATCCTCTGGCACCTCACCCGTAGACAGAGACATTTTAAATATTTCTGCCAGGGCCCCCGCAATTTCAACACTAGTCTCCTTCAAGGTCTGAGGGAACACCCTGTCAGGTCCCGGGGATTTATCCACTTTAATTTTCCTCAAGACAGCAAGCACCTCCTCCTTTTCAATCTGTAATTAAAAGGTTTTAATTCCTTTGTCTGTTTTAGATGATTAAGTGCCAGAAGAGGGTCACAAAACAAAACAAACGAATTTACAGCCAGTTCTTGCCGTTACAATCTCAGTTTAACCTTCGATCCACACCCTCGTGTATGGACAAAATTGCGTATGCAGTATATAAAAAAATACCAGAACTAATATGGTACTAATACAGTAGTGGCAATCCTGAAGGAACACAATACAAACAACATTAGAATCCCACACACCCTGCATCTTATGCATAGCAATGAAAAATGTAAACGAATACATCTCACCTAAGACGTACACACGTGCTGATCTTCCGAGCAGCGACCAAACATTCACGTTACGCGGTTACATGCACAATCAGTCAGGATACAATAAAGTTAGACAAAAGGTACACTTTGGCACAACTTTTACAAGGTATTGCCTGGTAGTTACATTACAGGAAGACTGACAACTTGGATGGTGAGGAACTTTGCATAAGCCACGCTACCCAGCATCGATTTCTTCACTCGTGGAAATCTAAAGCATCCACATGTAAAATATGTCAAATTACCGATATTCTCGATCCGCCAACAAGCATAAACGAATTCACATGGACATTGTCAGTTAGTGCTCACCTTTCTCACCATGCCCAGTCTCGAATATTAATTGCCCTGTAATACATCCTAAAATTTGGCAAAGCCATACTACCATCATTTTTTAATTTCTGAAATAAAGGTTTACTCAATCTAGGATTTTTATTATTCCAAATGTAAGATAAGATCATAGAATCTATTCTATCAAAAAATGTTTTAGGAACAAACGTAGGAACTGCCTGAAATGTATACAAGAATTTCAGTAAAACTACCATTTTAATAGCATTAATTCGACCTATTAATGATAACGTCACAGGTGACCATTTAGAAAGCATTTCTTGGGTGTAATCAATTAATGGGAGAACATTATATTTATACAGGTCCTTAAAGTTTGTAGTAATTTTAATACCAAGATAAGTAAAGTAATTTTTAGCAATACTAAAAGGTACTTGATGATATTGATCCGAGTAATTATTAAGGGAAACTCTATTTGCCAATGTGGAGCAGAGAGCAAAATGACAAATTTGCTGAGAGCAGAGGATGCTGGGAATGGCAAGGGTGGAGCTCCATGGGAGGGGTGGGGGACAGGTGGGAGAGAAGGAGAGCCGGGGCCGTGGGTGGTGCAGGTGCAGACCACAGCCAGCCTGAAGACATCAGGCAAGGTCACTTGTTTCCAAACAATTGTTTTATTGATCATTACAGGATCTCTTTAATCGTGGACATCTTCAAGAAGCTGTCTGTGCCTGAAGAAGGTGGCATTCATTATGCAGGACCTTCACCAAACCGAACAAGCCCACTTCTTGTTGCTACCATCGGGGAGGAGGTACAAGAGCCTGAAGAGCCACACGCCGCAATTTAGGAAAACTTGCTCTCCTCCTCCATCAGATTTATGAAAGGTCCGTGAACCCATGGATACCACCACATTATTCCTTTGTTTTCACTCTTTATTTATTTTTGTAATATATAGAATTTTACGTTGTTGCACTGTACTACAAAATTAAAAGATGATGTCTATGTCACTGATAATAAACCAGATTAATTGCTCTTGCTTTGCAACTGCAGGAGAGACAATACCTGCTCCTTCCTTCCCAACACTAAAGGTTCCAAAATATCTTTGCAGAGAAAGCAACAACCTGCTGTTTCTATTCACAGCAAGACACACACAAAATGCACAAAGAACTCAGTAGGTCAGGCAGCATCTATGGAGAAGAATAAACAGTCGACGTTTTGGGCTGAGACCCTTCATCAGGACCTCTTCTATTCAGCCCTCCCACTGCGGTCTGCTCTAAACTGAGGGGTGGATGATGGAGAGAAACACCGATTCAGATTACGGAAAAAGCAGAACTTGCTGGTGGCTCAACATTTTAATTCCGACATGTCGGTCCATGGCCTGCTCTTGTGCTATGATGAGGCCACCCTCAGGGTGGAGGAGCAACACCTTATATTCCATCTTGGTAACTTCCCCACTCTGGCCTCTTCACTCTTCTCACTTGTCTATCCTCTCCTCCTTCCCTTTCTCCTATGGTCCACTCTCCTGTCCCAGCAGATTCCTTCCTCTGCAGCCCTTTAACTTAGCTAGCCGCCGAGCTTCACCTATCACCTTCCACTCCCCCCACCTTTTAATTCTGGGGCCGTCCCCCTTCCTTTAACATCCTGAAGAAGGGTCCCAGCTCAAAACGTCAACTGTTTGTTTATTTCCACAGATGCTGCCTGACCAGCTGAGTTCCTCCAGAATTTTGTGTGTGTTGATTGAAATCTCTTGTATTACTGATTCTGATTCCTCTATTCTGCTCATGAGTGTAACCCAAAGCTTCTAATCTCACTCCCACTGGTACCTCTCAGATCCAGGCCTCTAAAAATACTGTAAAAAAATCAGTGACATTTGAGGATTACATTTATCTTCTGACCATGTCCATTCCTGCCTGTAGGACTCAGTAACTGAGATTAACAATTACAAATAATTAGCAGTTTCTGTTCATATTTGTTCAGCTTCCAGTTTCCTGTAAAGGAAGAAGCCAAATCAATATATTTCAACTGTTTCTCCCTTCACAACTTCCCGGAAAGTTCATTGTCATTCAACCATACACATGTATACTGCTGAACAAGACAAAGTTCCTCCAGACCAAGGTGAACCACACAGTGCATATAAAAACTTTTGCACAGTTACGTATTTGTCAACAGGGAGTGGAGAGCAAGTTTGTAACTCTAGTGGGAGCAAAGGATGCTGGGAATAGCGAGGTTGGTGCGCCGTGGGAGGGTTGTGGGACAGGTGAGAGAGAAGGAGTGTTGGGGTGGGGGTAGGGATTGGGGCGAGTGCAGGCACACCCAGCCCTGAGGCACCAGGCAAGCTCATTTGATTCCAAACAATTAGTTTATTGATCATTGCAGAACGTCTCTCTGGTGCTTCCCACTCCCTCCCCTCTCCCTTCCCTTTCCCATCCATGATTCCCCTCTCCCTGCCCCCTTCCTACCCTTAGTCCACAATAGAGACCCTTATCAGAATCAGGTTTATCATCACACACATATGGCATGAAATATTGTTGCAGCAGCAGTACAGTGTAATACATAAAATTATTACAGCTCTGTGAAAAAGTCTTAGGCACAATCACACACCAAGATTGGGAAGATTCCTACTAAGAGTGACTTCAGTACCCTCTCCGATGGAGAAGGTCGACCAATGCTCCTGCTATCCGTTATAATCCAGTCCCTTGTGTGTGGACCGTAGGATATTCCTTTAAATTCAGCACAAGTATTGGAATGCATCACTGGCAACAGCCTACCTGTCACTGAGGTTTATAAGGCATTGGTGAGGCCTCACTTGGAGTACTATGAGCAGTTTTAGGCCCCTTATCAAAGAAAGGATGTGCTGACATTGCAGAGGTTTCAAAGGAGGTTCAGGATAATGAGTCTGCGATAGAAAGGCTGATTGTAAGAGGAGCATTTGATGGCTCTTGGCCTGTACTCACTGGAAATCAGAAGAATGAGGGGACATCTCATTGAAACCTATCAAATGTTAAAAGGCCTCACTAGAATGGATGTAGAGAGGATGTTTCCTGTGGTGGGAGAGTCTAAGACCTGAGGATGCTGTCTCAGAATCCTTTTAGACTGGAGATGAGAAATTTCTTTAGGCAGAGAGTGGTGAAGCTGTGGAATTCATTGCCCCCAGTAGCTCAGAGGTCGTCATTGGGTATATTTAAAGAAGCGGTTGATGGATTCTTGATTAGTCAGGTCGTGAAGGATATCGGGAGAAGGCAGGAGACTGGAACTGAGAGGAAAATGCATCAGTCATGATGAAATGGCACAGCAGACTCGATGGGCTAAATGTCAGAGTTTTGCTCGTATATCTTATTGTCTTATTTTCAGAAAGGTACTGGAAAAGGGCCAGTAGCACTAAGGACTAAGGTTGTCAACTGTCCCATATTAGCCAGGACATCCCGTATATTGGGCTAAATTGGTTTGTCCCATCCGGGACCGCCCTTGTCCCGTATTTCCCCCGCCAAGGTAGAGCGTTCCTGGGAAACCTTTCGTGCCAAAATGGCGTAAAAAGAAGAAGCAATTACCATTAAGTTAGATGGGAATAATTTTTGAGCATTCCCAGACCCAAAAAATAACCAACCAAATCATACCAAATAACACATAAAACCTAAAATAACACTAACATATAGTAAAAGCAGAAATGATATGATAAATACAGAGCCTATATAAAGTAGAAATAATGTATGTACAGTGTAGTCGGGAAGATTAAGTCAAATCCGATCTGTAGAAAAAAATCGGCACATACACGCATGCGCACACAGGTGCTTGCGCAAGGCTTCATGGTCGTGGTAGTCTTTCTCGGGGTAAACGCAAGTGTCCCATATTTGACTGCTACTTTTGTCCCTTATATGGGAGTGAGAAAGTTCGCAACCCTATTTAGGTTAGCCTCGGACCCCTTGATGAAGATTTAATAGGTGGTACAGTCAACGGCTGACTACACAATCGAATTTTGGACCTTGGCTCAAGAGATTGTTTGGAATGGGAAGGCCTTGGCCACTCTATACCACCACAGCCTCCGAGATGAACTGAAGGATGCCCTCACCTTGGGAGAACCAGCAGAGAACTTAAAGGTTCTGACCGACCAGTCCATCCATCTCGATAATCATCTGGCAGAGCGAAAGTGTGGCCACTTCAGGAGGTCGAAGGGAGCCGGTCCCTATGCATCACAGTTCTGCTCCCCAACCTCGGACCATGACCAGCCCGTCTCCTACTCAGGATCCTGTCGAGCACGTGCAGGTCGGCTGCACTAGACTCTCCGCCAATGAAAGATCCCACCATCGGGGTCAAGGTCACTGTGTGACTGTGAAGAAGCAGATCTCCTGCAGGCTGCAACCGTGCTGCTAAGCCTGTCCAGTGTTGGGAGGACGGTGATAGTAGGGGCCACTATTCCCAATCCTTCCGATTCTAGTTTCATGCTGAAGGGGGAATGCACCTGGTGTAAGATCATGAGGCCGGTGAAAGCCCACCATCATCAGCCCTGCTGCTACCCGGGTTTATCGAGGGTTAACAGGTCTTCACGGTGAGAAGACTTTGAGACTCACGTTCTGTTCGGGGTGTTTGGCAATTCCTTGTGGACTAGGAATGATTCAGACCCGAGGAGAGGTGCTGATGCCTGAAAGAGACATCTTGTATCCAGTTCTCATCCACGACAATCATCACTGGCTAAAGGGCGCCAAGTCCCTTTTTAGAGTTTGGACAGACCAAAAGAACCTGGCTTATATTCAGGAGGCCAAGAGGCTGAATTCCAGGCAGGCCAGGTGGTCTTTGTTCTTTAACCACTTTAATTTCATCCTGACCTGTTGACCAGGGTCAAAGAACCAGAAACCAGATGCTTTGTCTTGTCAGTTTGATGAACCAGAACAAGAGGAGCAGCCTACCACCATTTTGTCAGCCAAGATGGCAGAACCAATTCATCAGGGAATCGATGCATTTGGGTGCAGGGCCCAAGCATAGGGGGAGATTCCTACGAATGGTTCTCCGGGTCACATGTTTGTACCAAGTTCCACCTGGTCCCAGATACTCCAATGGGGACATTAGCCAAGGCCCTCAAGTTTATCAAGAGTTGACATTGGTGGCCTGGAATGATGAAAGAGGTTCGGCAATACATTCAGATATGCAAGGTGTGCACTCGGACAAGCAGCCTCGTACCCGACCTCAAGG
Source organism: Mobula hypostoma (assembly GCF_963921235.1). Lineage (NCBI taxonomy): Eukaryota > Metazoa > Chordata > Chondrichthyes > Myliobatiformes > Myliobatidae > Mobula > Mobula hypostoma. The sequence continues at coordinate 15,179,830 of NC_086129.1, read as the reverse complement.
GCTCCTCCACCCCCTACCTGTTCTGGACAGGCCATAGCTGCAAGTCTCCATGGACTTAGCTATGGGTCTTCTGCCAACCAAGGGGAAGACTGCCATCATGGAAATTGTCAATCCATTTTCGAAAGCCTCCAAGTTCATTGCCTTGGAGAAGCTACCATCTGCGGTGGAGACAGCCGAAGTTGTCCTGGACCAGGACTTCAGGATCAATGGATTCCCGATGGACATTGTCTTGTATCGCATGATTTGCCTCTCCAGGTGGGGTCAAGAAAGTTAGCACCCTAGTTCATTGGACCTTTCAAAGTTCTACGGATGATGAATTTTATCCTATACCCTGTAGCACCTGTCTCTATGTATGTTAAAATATCCCCATGGTTATTGTCCCTCTTACAATGACATCTAATTTCTTTTCTTCTGTCTCAGGAGCGACAAACATAAACTACATTCACTATACAGGCAGCTTATTTACAGGTTTACATTTTAGTATTTTGTAACTTTAATAGAATCCAAAACATATGGACTCACTGCTGAGGACCCTACAATTTATCGTTTATTTATTTATTTATTATTATTATTATTGTATTTGACCAAATTATCTTAATTTGCAAACAGATTGTTTGTCAGTCTTTATATGTGGTTTTTCACTGATCTGTTGTAGTTCTTGGTTCTACTGTTAATGCCCGCAGTAATCTCAGTGTAGTGTATGGTGCACATTCCTGCTAGTAAATTTACTTTGAACTTCGAACAATCACCAGAACATGTTAACTGGTTCTGGTCTTAAATTCTTACTCTCTTACTTCGCAGAATATCCACATAATTTAGTCATCAGTCCCCAATTTATTTCACCTTTTTCACAATCTGTTACTGGATAAACCAAGTTCCGGCATCAGGGATGATCTGTCCGGACGACAACAGCGGGCGGAACAATTTCCGGGCTGTGTCGTCCCTCCGCTGCGCAGGGGAGTCTGAGCTGTCACCATCTCCTTCACCGGACAGAGAGATCAGAGGTGTCGGTCGGGACAGAGGGGCATGTGTACCGAGAGGGAATGCAGTTGGGAAGAGACACGAAACACCGCACCTCAGTCATCGGTGGTGGAGTTCAGGCTGAGGAACGGAGTGGTTCAGTCACAAAACTCTTCCGGCTCGGTAAATGGCGAAGATACAACGTTCCTGGGGGAGTCTCCTGACCGACGTACCCCGCCCCCCAACCCCCAACTTGCTCTCCACACTGTTGCTCTATGTCCCGGCATCTGCATTCTCCTGTCTTTCCACACCCCATTCCTACTTACTTGCAGCTCAGTTGCAGTTCTGCCTGAAGTGACTCATTACCCTGACACACACGGCTCCCTGCTCTTGGAGCCTCAGGACAACCTGATCTCATTCACTGGTAGATTTCTCTTTGAAGCTTACTGAACAGCAATAGGTTGAAGAACGTTGAAAGAGAGAGAGGCAGAGGATGATTTTAATGTTGAACTGTTTGAATGTTTGATGGGTATTTGGATTCTGATGTAGCTTTGACAGCAATGAAACTCTGCAGTCTGAGTTCCGCATCACATCCCACTGCCTGTGGCTCCCAGTGCAAGGAGAAGGTATTCAGTTGGGGTAATCTCCGATGATCTCTCTTTCAGAATTGGCTCTGCCAGAGGGAAGTTATAAAGGACAGCAATTGCAGGGAGGTAAGAGAAGGTCTTGAATCTCTGGAATTTGTTGCCACTGAGAGCTGTGGAGGCCAGAATATTATCTGTATTTAAGGCAAAAATTTATAGGTTCCTGTTTTGCAAGAGAGTTGGTTGTTACAAGGAGAAGGCAGGGAGAAAATCAGAGATTTATGCTGTGGAAAACGGCACGTATACGCATGCGCAGACAGGTACCCGCGCAAGGCTTCATGGTCATCGTAGTCTTACTCGGAGTAAACTCAAGTGTCCCATATTGGACTGCTACTTTTGCCCCTTATTTGGGAGTGAGAAAGTTGGCAACCCTAGTCTTAGCCCACATTGTAATCTCTGTTTGGAGGCTGATAGTATCTCTCACCCATGCACAGCTTGATGATGAGGACTGTGATTATCAGCCCCACCCTGGTTATCTGTGTCTCAGATAATGAACAGCAAGAACTCAAAGAGAAGCCACAATACCAACAGCAGTTGTGAAAGAGGCATCTCCAACAGCAATAATCATGACAGCCTCAGCCACAATACAAACTGCAGCAATAATACTAACAGAATTACTATGTTACTCTAATACTAACAGAGACTCATTCCACCGAGATGCAACACAGAGCATCATAGGAAGTCATTCCTGCCTGTGGCCATCAAACTTTACAACTCCTCCCTTGGAGGGTCAGACACCCTGAGCCAATAGGCTGGTCCTGGACTTATTTCCTGGCATAATTTACATATTACTATTTATGATGCAACTGTAACGAAAACCAATTTTCCCCGGGATCAATAAAGTATGACTATGACTAGAAGCAGCAATGACAGTCATAAACTCACCAGTAGGGTGAGCTTGAATCTATGTCTATCTGATGCAGTGGGAGTTTCGCTCCAGATTTACCACACTTAAGTTTGCTGCTGACACCACTGCTGTTGGCCAAATCGAAGGCTGTGATGAACCAGCGTAGAAGAGGGAGATTCAAAATCTGACTGAGTGGCACCACAACAACCTCTCACTCAATGTCAACAAGACCAAGGAGCAGATTATTGAATTCAGGAGAAGGAAACAGGAGATCCATGAGCCTGTCCTCAACAGGGGATCAGAGGTGGAGTGGCTCGTCAGTGTTATAATTTCAGAGGATCTGTCCTGGGGTCAGCATGTAAGTGCAATTATGAAGAAAGCATTGCAGCGCCTCTGCTTTCTTAGAGCTTTGCACAGATTCAGCAGGTCATCTAAAACTTTGACAAACTTCTAATGAGAATATATTGACTGGTTGATGGACTGGGCCATATCCACTACTATTGTAGGATTTTTCATTCACGTTTAATTGTCATTCAATCACACATTTATACCCATGAATGCAGGCAAACAATGTTTTATAAAGCAAAAGGTAAACTGTGGCCATATTATTCCATTATAACTTGAATTCTACTCATCACAATGCCAGGCCATCATATGTGAGATCTTGGTCTCCTTTGTGCTGATGGCATTATTTTAAAGAATCTTTCCTAAAACAGACGTATCAGCTGCTGGATTGGAAAAAAAAAGTCAAGTTGTTTCAGTAAGAGGACAGTTTTCAATCTTTTCCAAGTGTACCTTTTTCTATCAACCAATATACTCTTTGCAGACCCAAATGCAGGGGTTTCCAATCTTTTTTTATTCCATGGACATATACGATTAAGCAAGGGATCCGTGAACCCCAGGGTGGGAACCTCCACCCACATTTGTCTGTGTGTGTGTGTGAAAGAGAATATTGATTGTGAGATATGGGTGCCAATATGATATACTGTGTATTCACAATAGCAAAGGTTACAGTTTGTTTCCCAGTGAGTGCAAGTGGTGAATAGAAGTGAGTGTGAGAGAATTGTGAGGAAGCACACTCGAGAGAGCGAATATCAGTGCACGTGGATGAGTGTGAGCAAAAAGTACAAGTGTGAAGCAAGATTCATGTAAATGAGAACTTCAGTGTGCGGGAAAAACTGTCTCTGTGCGTACACGTGTTTGGTGTGTTCATGGTGAAACTGAATGAACCTCACTTCATATTTTGGGGTTTCTCAGCTTCACCTCTCCTTTGTACAAATTTGCCATCCAGAGAATCTGTATAGTTTTTTCCCAGTACCTTTTCACTGAGATCATTCAAGACCCGACCTTGACCTTGATGCAGTAGTTGATATGGAACTTGGAGATGGGTCCAGTGAGTCAATGTGCCTATGTGTTCGGCTTAGCTATAAAGGCTGATTTATACTTGTGCGTCAAGTGTACGCCTAGGTGTGGCGTAGCAGCGTACCCTACGCTGTACTCTACGCCAACCCTACGCTGTAGCCTGCGCCACTCTCCCAAAATGTAACTGTGCGTCACCGCAACGCAGACCGAACAACTGTGATTGGTCCGCTTGGTAGCATCGCATTTCCTCCTACGCTGCAATAGCTTCCCATTGGGCGACTGAAGGGCAGGGAAGGAACTCTGGCTGCAATGCTTTCCATAAAGCTTTACAGACCTCTGAAATTATGGAGGACCCTGTGCTTGACGCCAGTTTGTAGCTAGCTGCTACAGCCTGTTGACTTCCACCTGAAGCTAAAACTCCAATGGTGATTGCCAGTCTCAGAGTATACTGTGCGTACACTTAATCGAAATGAATGGTTGGAGACGATGAACCAGATCATCAAATCTACCTGCCGACATCCGAAAATATTTGAAATGCATTTCCTCGTCCATGTCTGTCAGTGGCCGGACAAGCACAGAAAATTCACCCTCCTTCAGTTTCAGTCGCCATTGTTTGAAGTTTGAGTTCTATGCAACACAGTGGCATAGAAACCCCACTGCCAACTAGCGTTTTGGCGGTGAATTGCAGAGCGACGCAGACAGACCAACGCACAAGTATAAATGCTCACAACGGCGTAGCCCACTAGCGTAGGCTGCAGTGTAAGCTAGTACGCACAAGTAAACACGAGGAAATCTGCAGATGCTGGAATTTCAAGCAACACACATAAAAATTGTCCGTGAACGCAGCAGGCCAGGCAGCACCTATAGGAAGAGGTACAGTCGATGTTTCGGGCCAAGACCCTTCGTCAGGACTAACTGAAAGAAGAGCTAGTAAGAGATTTGTAAGTGGGAGGGCGAAGGGGAGATCTGAATTGATCGGAGAAGACAGGAGGGGGAGGGATGGAACCAAGAGCTGGACAGTTGATTGGCAAAAGGGATATGAGAGGATCATGGGATGGGAGGCCTAGGGAGAAAGAAAGGGGGAGGGGGGAAATACAGAGGATGGGCAAGGAGTATACTGAGAGGAACAGATTATTGCCGTTGAATGATTTTGCTGCTGGGAGGATTTGCTTTCCCTGCCCAGCCCTCAGTCTTACAATGACCCACTGCAGAGACTGTTGGCCTGACCAATAGTTGACTATTCCAGTGCAAAGACCTCCAAGAGGAATACAACCTTGTCATAGGGATTGTGTGCCTCAACACGTCAGAGAGCTATGTTGGCAAGAGTCACGATTTTATGCTTTAGGTCTTGGTATGATCACCCATGCCAAACAGGTCAAAGGACAGAAACAAGGTGCAGAATAGTTCACTGGTCCTCCAGGTTCAGGGATACATAGTTTTACGCCCCCTTGCTGTATATATGTGCCTAAGACTTTTGCACAGTACTGTATCGTAAACCCTGAGACCCCTGACCCAGAAATGTCATCGTTATCCTCCTCATTCCTAACTGCCAAAGGTCTCCTTCCTTGCCAGACTTCAGGAGTTCAACTCTGGGAATTTATGAGTGTAAGTTTCTGGTTGGATTCAATTGCCTGTCTTTATATAACATTTGATCTCACCAACTCACTAACAATACATTGCACCTATTGTTTCTGCATAATTTTCCACAAACAACATGCAGAACCTGAAAAGTACAATGTCACTGACATGGATGCCAAGCATTAACAACTATCGGTCTTTATCACGTCCATTGACAAGAAGAAATTTTAAATAATTAAACTATTTTCTCATCAGACACTGGAGATATCAATGTGAGAGAAAACTAAGTTGGAATGGGACGACCCTTGTTATTGTGGTCTGGGACGAAACCCAGTGAGAGGTTACATTCATTGCAATTCATCAGTGTTTTTGGCCACTATGAAGTTTGCTAAGTTGGAGCCTGGTCTAAGGGATTATTAATAACACATATAAAAGGAACAGAAAATGTGATGGCTGACTGTCTGTCAGGTGTTGACAACTTCAAATTCTCTGTATTAGCCAAATAGCTGATAAAGATGTGTATTTGTGTGTATCAAATAATGTATTCATGTTTGTAATTTTTACCCCGGTAAAAATCCTTAAAGGTGTGACGAGAATACACATAGATTAAGATGTTAGCTGTCCTGTGCTGGCACCAGTGGGATCAGCAGTTGGTCTGCCACCTGTCTTCAGGAGAGAGAGAGATAAGGAAAACAATGGAGCAACATTTGGAGATGTTAATGAAGGGACAGGAGAGTTTAACAGAAGGAGAGCTGTCAAGATCGGCTCCCCCTTTGAACCCTGAACTGTTTGAAGTGATGGACAGGTGATACCCCAGCAGGGGGATAAAAAGGGACAGGTTCGCTAAGGCAAGACACACATGACACCCCGAGGTAACGAGACCCTGGAAGCGGTGCGTCTCCCACAAGTCAGTGGGAAGTTTTGGAGGGCTGGTCGTGGGACCAAGCCATAGACGCACAGGGTGGAAAGGCACGATCGGCGGGAACCTGGTGTGTGTCCACCCTTGCCTGGGTGCCAGGGTCACTGCAGAGAAATGATCGTATCTGGAAACGGAGGGGTCACGGTCGGTGACCTCAGATGACATCACAAAGGGCTCACACGAAAGCTGATTGCGAAGAATATCGAAGGTCTGTGTGGAAGCTGTTTGAATATTCATTCGTTTTGCTCTCGCTCTCCTTCCCCCCCACTGTCCATCTCCCACGGCAGCGATTACTGCGAACTGAACTGAACTAAATTGAACTGAACTTTGCGTCACTTTGAAACTGGTCATTTACCCCTTGACAACGATAGAGCTTGATTGATCCTGTTATCTTAATTCTGTGTACATGTGTGTTTATCATTGCTGAACTGTTGCATTTATTATCCTTTTGATTAGAGTAGTGTGTTGCTTGTTCCTTTAATAAAACATTTTTAGTTCTAGTAATCCAGACTCCAACTGAGTGATCCATTTCTGCTGGTTTGGCAACCCAGTTACAGGGTACGTAACAATAGTATTTGTATGTTTGTCTGTACTTTAAAATAAACAAGAAGAATTTCAGACTGCTCACCATTCTCGACTCCTGGAACAACCTTCAGGAGAATAAAATTAACATATCTAACAACGTACTGGTCCTGATGTGGCCCAACTAATTGGAATCCTCTGTAGTATTATTATTATAATAATTATTATTCAGTTATTTCTTTCTTTTTGCATTTGCATAGTTTGGTGTCTTTTTCACTGGTTATTTATCTGTCCTGTCAGACGCAGTCTTTCTTTGCTTGTATTTGCTGTGAATGCCTGCAAGAAAATGAATCTCCACGTTGAATATAGTGACATATATCAGAATCAGAATCAGGTTTATTATCACTGGCATGTGACGTGAAGTTAGTTAACTTAGCAGCGGCAGTTCAATGCAATACATAATCTAGCAGAGAGAGAAAAAAAATAATAAACAAGTAAATTGTTGTTGAGCCCACTAGGGGATCGGCTGTACCAGCTTGTTGTTGAGCCCACTAACGGATCGGCTGTACTGTATTGGGTATTGTGTAATGAACCGGAGGTGATTAGAGAGATTGAGGTGAAGGACCCTTTAGGAGGCAGTGATCATAACATGATTGAGTTCACTGTGGAATTTGAAAAGGAGAAGCTGAAATCTGATGTGTCGGTATTTCAGTGGAGTAAAGGAAATTACCATGGCGTGAGAGAGGAACTGGCCAAGGTTGACTGGAAAGGGATACTGGCGGGAAGGACGGCAGAGCAGCAGTGGCTGGAGTTTATGCAAGAAGTGAGGAAGGTGAAAGACAGGTATATTCCAAAAACGAAGAAATTTTCGAATGGAAAAAGGATGCAACCGTGGTTGACAAGAGAAGTCAAAGCCAAAGTTAAAGCAAAGGAGAGGGCATACAAGGAAGCAAAAATTAGTGGGAAGACAGAGGATTGGGAAGTTTTTAAAAGCTTACAAAAGGAAACTAAGAAGGTCATTAAGAGGGAAAAGATTAACTGTGAAAGGAAGCTAGCAAATAATATCAAAGAGGATACGAAAAGCTTTTTCAAGTATATAAAGAGTAAAAGACAGGTGAGAGTAGATATAGGACCGATAGAAAATGATACTGGAGAAATTGTAATTGGACATAAGGAGATGGTGGAGGAACTGAATGAGTATTTTGCATCAGTCTTCACTGAGGAAGACATCAGCAGTATACCGGACACTCAAGGGTGGCAGGGAAGAGAAGTGTGCACAGTCACAATTACGACAGAGAAAGTACTCAGGAAGCTGAATAGTCTAAAGGTAGATAAATCTCCCAGACCAGATGGAATGCACCCTCGTGTTCTGAAGGAAGTAGCTGTGGAGATTGCGGAGGCATTAGCGATAATCTTTCAAAAGTCGATAGATTCTGGCATGGTTCTGGAGGACTGGAAGATTGCAAATGTCACTCTGCTATTTAAGAAGGGGGCAAGGAAGCAAAAAGGAAATTATAGACCTGTTAGCTCGACATCAGTGGTTGGGAAGTTGTTGGAGCCGATTGCCAAGGATGAGGTTACAGAGTACCTGGAGGCAGATGACAAGACAGGCAGAACTCAGCATGGATTCCTTGAAGGAAAATCCTGCCTGACAAACCTATTACAATTTTTTGAGGAAATTACCAGTGGGCTAGACAAGGGAGATGCAGTGGATGTTGTATATTTGGATTTTCAGAAGGCCTTTGACAAGGTGCCACACATGAGGCTACTTAACAAGATAAGAGCCCATGGAATTACGGGAAAGTTACATATGTGGATAGAGCGTTGGCTGATTGGCAGGAAACAGAGAGTGGGAATAAAGGGATCCTATTCTGGTTGGCTGCTGGTTACCAGTGGTGTTCCACAGGGGTCCGTGTTGGGGCCGCTTCTTTTTACATTGTACATCAGCGATTTGGATTATGGAATAGATGGCTTTGAGGCTAAGTTTGCCAAGGTTTAAAAAGAGAAAATTTCAACGGTTCTTGTTTCAGTCGAAGCAAGCAGCTGAGAAGAAGGGAGTGAAGAAATCAGGTAGAAAAAGTCATTTTTTTTTATAAACACTGCTCGGGGAGAAGGGTCTGCACTGCGCAGGCGTGTGACGTAGCACACCAAGGTTTAAAAGCAGACCTCCATATACAGCGGCCATCGTCGGAGTGGACTGAGTCAGAGTGGGATGGCTTTGGCTTAACAGGCTTCGGCGAGAACAGGCAGAGGCCAGGGTAGATTCCGGTAAGTTTTTTGTTCAGATTGTTTAGAGTAGGGAGAATGCCAGGCAGGATGTTGGAATGCTCCTCTTGCAGGATGTGGGAAGTCAGGGAGCCCTCTGGTGTCCCTGACAACGACACCTGCAAGAGGTGCATCCAGCTGCAGCTCCTGACAAACCACGTTAGGGAACTGGAGCAGGAGCTGGATGACCTGCAGATCATTCGGGAGAATGAGGGGATTATAGATAGTAGCTACAGGGAGGTAGTTATGACAAAGGAGCAGAGGACAGGAAATTGGGTCACTGTCAGGTGAGGGAAGAGGAAAGGGCAGGCAGAGCAGGGTTCCCCTGTGGCCATTCTCCTCAACAACAAGTATACTGCATTGGATACTGTTGGGGGGGATGACTTACCTGGGACAAGCTGCAGTAGCTGGATCTCTGGCACTGGGTCTGGCTCTGCAGTGCAGAAGGGAGGGTGGAAAAAGAGGAGAGCGGTAGTGATAGGGGATTCGATAGTTAGAGGTGCAGATAGGAGGTTCTGTGGTCATGACAGAGAATCCAGGATGGTTTGTTGCCTCCTGGGTGCCAGGGTCAAGGATGTCTCTGATCGATTGCATGACATTCTGAAGTGGGAGGGTGACCAGCCAGATGTCGTGGTGCACATCGGTACCAATGACATAGCAAGGAAGAGTGAGGAGCTCCTGGAGAGTGAGTATAGAGAGCTTGGTAGGAAGTTGAAAAGCAGGACCTCGAGGGTGGTAATCTCAGGATTGCTACCTGTGCCAGGTGCCAGTGAGGGTAGGAATAGGATGCTCTGGAGGATGAACGAGTGGCTGAGGAACTGGTGTAGGGGGCAGGGTTTCAGATTTCAGGATCATTGGGACCTCTTCTGGGGCAGGTGGGACCTGTACAAGAGAGACGGGTTACACTTGAACTACAGGGGGACCAATATCCTTTCAGGGAGGTTTGTTAGTGCTGTTGGGGAGGCTTTAAACTAGATTTGCAGGGGGATGGGAACCAGAGTGCCAGAGCTGACAGTGTGGCTGGGGTGAAAATAAATGATGTTAAAAATTCAAGCAAATCCACTAATAGAAAGGTTGTGAGTGGTGGTAAAAATCTTCTGAGGTGTATATATTTCAATGCTAGGAGTATTGCGGGGAAGGCGGATGAGTTGAGGGCGTGGATTGACACGTGGAATTATGACGTTATAGCAATTAGTGAAACTTGGCTACAGGAACGGCAGGACTGGCAGCTTAATATTCCAGGGTTCCAATATTTCAGATGTGATCGAGGCAGAGGAATGAAAGGTGGGGGAGTAGCATTGCTTGTTAGGGAAAATATTACAGCAGTGCTCAGGCAGGACAGATTAGAGGGCTTGTCTACTGAGTCCTTATGGGTGGAGCTGAGAAACAGGAAAGGTATGGCCACATTAGTGGGATTGTATTACAGACCACCCAATAGTCAACGAGACTTGGAAGAGCAAATCTGCAGAGAGATAGCAGGCAACTGCAGGAAACATAAAGTTGTGGTGGTAGGGGATTTTAATTTTCCATACATTGATTGGGACTCTCATACTGTTAGGGGTCTAGATGGTTTAGAGTTTGTAAAATGTGTTCAGGAAAGTTTTCTAAATCAGTATATAGAGGGACCAACTAGAGGGGATGCAATATTGGATCTCCTGTTAGGAAACGAATTAGGGCAAGTGACAGAAGTCTGTGTAGGGGAGCACTTTGGTTCCAGTGATCATAACACCATTAGTTTTAATTTGATCATGGACAAGGATAGATCTGGTCCAAGGGTTGAGGTTCTGAACTGGAAGAAGGCCAAATTTGAAGAAATGAGAAAGGATCTAAAAAGTGTGGATTGGGACAGGTTGTTCTCTGGCAAAGATGTGATAGGTGGATGGGAAGCCTTCAAAGGGGAAATCTTGAGAGTGCAGAGTTTGTATGTTCCTGTCAGGATTAAAGGCAAATTGAATAGGAATAAGGAACCTTGGTTCTCAAGGGATATTGCAACTCTAATAAAGAAGAAGAGGGAGTTGTATGAAATGTATAGGAAACAGGGAGTAAATCAGGTGCTTGAGGAGTATAAGTAGTGCAAGAGAATACTTAAGAAAGTAATCAGGAGGGCTAAAAGAAGACATGAGGTTGCCTTGGCAGTCAAAGTGAAGGATAATCCAAAGAGCTTTTACAGGTATATTAAGAGCAAAAGGATTGTAAGGGATAAAATTGGTCCTCTTGAAGATCAGAGTGGTCGGCTATGTGCGGAACCAAAGGAAATGGGGGGATCTTAAATAGGATTTTTGCGTCTTTATTTACTAAGGAAACTGGCATGAAGTCTATGGAATTGAGGGAATCAAGTAGTGAGATCATGGAAACTGTACAGATTGAAAAGGAGGAGGTGCTTGCTGTCTTGAGGAAAATTAAAGTGGATAAATCCCCGGGACCTGACAGAGTGTTCCCTCGGACCTTGAAGGAGACTAGTGTTGAAATTGCGGGGGCCCTGGCAGAAATATTTAAAATGTCGCTGTCTACGGGTGAGGTGCTGGAGGATTGGAGAGTGGCTCATGTTGTTCTGTTGTTTAAAAAAGGATCGAAAAGTAATCCGGGAAATTATAGGCCGGTGAGTTTAACGTTGGTCGTGGGTAAGTTATTGGAGGGAGTACTAAGAGACAGAATCTACAAGCATTTGGATAGACAGGGACTTATTAGGGAGAGTCAACATGGCTTTGTGCGTGGTAGGTCACGTTTGACCAATCTATTGGAGTTTTTCGAGGAGGTTACCAGGAAAGTGGATGAAGGGAAGGAAGTGGATATTGTCTACATGGATTTCAGTAAGGCCTTTGACAAGGTCCCGCATGGGAGGTTAGTTAGGAAAATTCAGTCGCTAGGTATACATGGAGAGGTGGTATCTGGATTATTGTGGGGTATTGTGTTCAGTTCTGGTCACCAAATTACAGGAAGGATATAAATAAGGTTGAAAGAGTGCAGAGAAGGTTTACAAGGATGTTGCCGGGACTTGAGAAACTCAGTTACAGAGAAAGGTTGAATAGGTTAGGACTTTATTCCCTGGAGCATAGAAGAATGAGGGGAGATTCGATAGAGGTATATAAAATTATGATGGGTATAGATAGAGTGAATGCAAGCAGGCTTTTTCCACTGAGGCAAGGGGAGAAAAAAACCAGAGGACATGGGTTAAGGGTGAGGGGGGAAAAGTTTAAAGGGAACATTAGCGGGGGCTTCTTCACACAGAGAGTGGTGGGAGTATGGAATGAGCTGTCAGATGAGGTGGTAAATGTGGGTTCTTTATTAACATTTAAGAATAAATTGGACAGATACATGGATGGGAGGTGTATGGAAGGATATGGTCTGTGTGCAGGTCAGTGGGACTAGGCAGAAAATGGTTCGGCACAGCCAAGAAGGGCCAAAAGGCCTGTTTCTATGCTGTAGTTTCTATAATACGAAGATAGGGAGAGGGGCCGGTAGTGCTGAGGAAACAGAGACTTGGATAAATTGGAAGAATGGGCAAAGAAGTGTCAAATGAAATACAATGTTGGAAAGTGTATGGTTATGCACTTTGGTAGAAGAAATAAATGGGCAGACTATTATTTAAATGGGGAAAAAATTCAAAGTTCTGAGATGCAACTTGAGACAAGATGGGACTTGAGAGTCCTCGTACAGGATACCCTTAAGGTTAACCTCCAGGCTGAGTTGGTGGTGAAGAAGGCGAATGCAATGTTGGCATTCTTTTCTAGAGGAATAGTGTATAGGAGCAGGGATGCGATGTTGAGGCTCTATAAGGCGCTAGTGAGACCTCACTTGGAGTACTGTGGGAAGTTTTGGTCTCCTTATTTAAGAAAGGATGTGCTGACGGAGCGGGTACAGAGAAGATTCACTAAAATGGTTCTGGGAATGAGAGGGTTAACATATGAGGAACATTTGTCCGCTCTTGGACTGCATTCCTTGGAGTTTAAAAGAATGAGGGGAGACTTCATAGAAACATTTCGAATGTTGAAGGGCATGGACAGAGTGGATGTGGCAAAGTTGTTTCCCATGATGGGGGAGTCTAGTACAAGAGGGCATGACTTAAGGATTGAAGGGCGCCCATTCAGAACAGAAATACGAAGAAATTTTTTTAGCCAGAGGGTGGTGAATCTATGGAATTTGTTGCCACGGGCAGTAGTGGAGGCCAAGTCATTGGGTGTATTTAAGGCAGAGATTGATAGGTATCTGAGTAGCCAGGGCATCAAAGGTTATGGTGAGAAGGTGGGGGAGTGGGACTAAATGGGAGAATGGATCAGCTCATGATATAAATGGCGGAGCAGATTCGATGGGCCGAATGGCCGACTTCTGCTCCTTTGTCTTATGGTCTAAATCAATTACGTATATTGAATAGATTTTAAAATATGTGCAAAAACAGAAATACTGTATATTAAAAAAAGTGAGGTAGTATCCAATGCTTCAATATCTATTTAGGAATCGGATGGCAGAGGGGAAGAAGCTGTTCCTGAACCGCTGAGTGTGTGCCTTCAGGCTTCTGTATCTCCTACCTGATGGTAACAGTGAGAAAAGGGCATGCCCTGGGTGCTTGGGGTCCTTAATAATAGATGCTGCCTTTCTGAGACACCGTTCCCTAAAGATGTCCTGGGTACTTTGTAGGATAATGCCCAAGATGGAGCTGACTAGACTTGTAACCTTCTGCAGCTTCTTTCAGTCCTGTGCAGTAGCCCCTCCATACCAGACAGTGATGCAGCCTGTTAGAATGCTCTCCACAGTACAGTTATAGAAGGTTTTGAGTGTATTTGTTGACATGCCAAATCTCTTCAAACTCTGAATAAAGTATAGCTGCTGTCTTGCCTTTTTTATGACGACATCGATATGTTGGGACCAGGTTAGTTCCTCAGAGATCTTGACACTGAGGAACTTGAAGTTGCTCACTCTCTCCACTTCTGACCCCTCTATGAGGATTGGTATTTGCTCCTTCATCTTACCCTTCCTGAAGTCCACAATCAGCTCTTTTGTCTTCCTGACGTTGAGTGCCAGGTTGTTGCTGCGGCACCATTTCACTATTTGGCATATCTCAATCTTGTCACCACCTGAGGTTCTACCAACAATGGTTGTATTGTCAGCAAATTTATACATGGTATTTGAGCTGTGCCCAGACAACACGGTCATGTGTATACAGAGAGTAGAGCCATGGACTAAGTACACACCCCTGAGGTGCACCAGTGTTGACCGTCAGTGAGGAGGAGATATTATCCCCAGAACACACAGACTGTGGTCTTCCACTTAGGAAGCTGAGGATCCAATTGCAGAGGGGGGTACAGAGGCCCAGGTTCTGCACTTCTCATTGAGAATTGTGGGAATGATGGTATTAAATGCTGAGCTATAGTCGATGAACAGCATCCTGACATACAGTAGGTGTTTGTGTTTTCTCAGTGGTCTAAAGCCCTGTGGAGAGCCATTGAGATTGCGTCCGCCTATTATGGCGATAGGTAAATTGCAACGGGTCCAGGTCCTTGCTGAGACAGGAGTTCAGTCCAGCCATGACCAACCTCTCAAAGCATTTCATCACTGTCGATGTGAGTGCTACCAGGTGATAGTCATTAAGGCAGTCCACATTATTCTTCTTAGGCACTTGGATAACTGTTGCCTTTTTGAAGCAAGTTGTAACTTCTGCCCGTAGCAGTGAGAGGTTGAAAATATCCTTACCAGGTAGTCCATCCGGACCTTCCACCTTGCGAGGGTTCACTCTCTTTAAAGACAGTCTAACATCAGCCTCTGAAACAGAGATCACAGGGTCCTTAGGTGCAGCAGGGATCTTCACAGCTGTAGTTGTGTTCTCCCTTTCAAAGCGTGCATAGAAGGCATTTGAGTTCATCTGGTCGTGAAGCATCACTGCCATTCATACTATTGGGTTTTGTTTTGTAGGAAGTAATGTCTTGAAGACCCTGCCAGAATTGCTGTGCATCTGATATCACTTCCAACCTTGTTCGAAATTGTCTCTTCGCCCTTGAAGTAGCCCTCTGCAAATCATACCTGGTTTTCTGGTACAGGCCGGTGTTGCCAGACTTGAATGCAACAGATCTAGCCTTCAGCAGACGACGTACCCCCGGTTCATCCATGGCTTTTGGTTTGGGAATGTACATTAAGTCTTTGTAGGCACACACTCATCCACACAGGTTTTAATGAACTGCAGCATACTCATCCAGATTGAAAGATGAATCCCTGAATACAGTCCAGTCCACCAATTCAATGCAGTCCTGTAGGCTCTCCTGTGCTTCCCTTGTCCAAGCCTTCTTGGTCCTCACTACTGATGCTGCAGTCTTCAGTCTCTGCCTATACTCAAGGAGTAGAAGTACAGTTCGGTGATCAGACTTCCCAAAGTGAGGGCATGGAATAGTACGGTAGGCATTCTTGATGGTGGTGTAGCGATGGTCCAGTGTGTAGTTTCCTCTGGTATTGCAAGTCATCTGTTGATGGGAATTGCTTAGTGATTTTTTTCAGACTGGCCATGTTAAAAATCTCCCAAAATGATGACGAAGGTGTTAGGTTGAGCTGTTTCGTGCATGTTGATCCCATTGCTCAGATCATAGTTATATCGTACATAGTTTGATAATAAATTCATTTGAACTTTGACCTTAACCTCTGAAACTTTGTGCTTCTCTGTAGGACTAACCAAAAAGTTACCCTGTGACCCCTCATTCATCTTCATCCATGACATCATACTTTCCTCCGAAGGTAAATAGCCCCATCACCGAGAATCGGCCTCACAACACTCCGATACCGCACCTCCCCACCCATCACCCAAACATCAGGCTTCAGTATCTCCTTCCTGATGGCAGCAATGAGAACAGGGCATGTCTTGGGTGGTGGGAGTCCTTCAATGATCGAGCTCTCTCTGCAATACTTCCAGTGTTTGTGATCTTTGGAGCATTAACTTAAATTTTAAAACCATAAAACCATTGCCACTTCCGTGTCCCTCCCCCGGGGTGACACACACTTTCATTGTTCGAGGGTCTTGTTCTACCGAACTCAGCCCCTCCACATGTGGACCATCAGTCCCTTGAACTTGTTCAGTCATTCACTGTCTAATTTGTATTTTATTTTGATTGTGTTTATAGATACAGCACAGAGTAGGCCCATTGGCCCTTCAAGCTGGGCCACCCAGTAACCTGTGATTTGACCCTAGCCTAATCACTGGACAATTTGCAATGACCAATTAACCTCCTAACTGGCATATCTTCAGACTCTGGGAGGAAACTGGAGCACCTGGATAAAAACTACACATTCCATGGGGATGACGTACAAACTCCTTACAGGACGCTGGGATTGAACTCTGAACACCGAAGCCCCAAGCTGGAATATTGTATCTCCACCTGTTCAGTTAATTTCACAACTTTGCAACACTTACACTTATGGTTGGGTTGATGTGGCAGGACGACCTGTCATACCATGGTGCCACTTTCTTTTGTCTTTTTCTCTTCTGATGTGACCACTCTTAACAACCTTAAAAAGCAAAGGCCGTTGTGAAAATGATGTTGTCTTCATAAATATGTAGTGTGTTTATTGCAGTCTCACTTCTGATTCAGAAACTTGTGGGTGCAAAGCCTGCTTTGAAGAACTGAACATCAGACGTAGGCTGCCCCTCTCAGTGGGTGTAGCTCTGCTTGTGATGGGATACGATGTTAAACTGAGCTTGTGGCTGCTTCCTGAGATGAGGAACGCAGGGCCATCAGCATCGTCAGTGATCTCTCGCATCTGTCCAACAATCTCTTTGACCTCCTACCATCAGGCCGGAGGTACTGTAACATTAGATCAAGAACAGTCAGGATGGGAGCAGCTTCTTCCTCCAGGCCATAAGACTACTGAACTCCCAGACACCACCCAGGTCTCATCACATATGAAGAGCCAGTGATGTTATACTGTCTACATTTTAACTTGTATTGTATATGCACCTTATTATTTGTTAATTTATTTGTGATAATATGTATTATGTGTCTGAGTTCTATGTACTGTATCGTGCACCTTGGTCCAGAGGAACGTTGTCTCATTTGGCCGTAAACATGTGAGTGATTGAATGGTTATAAACCTGAACTTGAACTTGAATGGTCATTGGGACGACTTCAGAGAAAACCAAAGGACTTATTCTTGTTGCCCTGGTAACAATTATCCATCAACAATCATTACTTAAGCACATCAGCAGGATTTAACACATTGCAATCTGTTAGCCGACCATATGTAAATTGATGAATGTTCTATACGATCATAAATGCATCTCAAAAATACTTCCTTTGTTGTAAAGAGTTCGTAGATGCTCTGATAGGTACATGACAAAACACATTTAAGTGCAATTTCCTTTCCTTCTTCTAGCAATGTCCTTGTAAGCATGCGGGGATTAAGTTCCTCCCAGAGACACTGGACATGGTGAGGAACGGTGAGTATTAATTGACAATATCCATGTGAATTCTGTTATGCTTGTTGGCGGAGCGAGGATATCGGTAAATTGACATGTTTTACATGTGGATGCTTTAGATTTCCACGAGTGAAGAAATCGACGCTGGATCGCGTGGCTTATGCAAAGTTCCTCACCATCCAAGTAGGTCAGTCTTCCTGTAATTTAATTACCAGGCAATACCTTGTGAAAGTTATGCGAAAATGTCTTATACCTTTTGTCTAACTTTATTGTATCGGGACTGATTGTGCATGTATCAGTGTAACGTGAATGTTTAGTCTATGTTCGGAAGTTCAGCATGTGTGTACTAAAAAGTAGTTGATGTCTTAGATGAGCTGTATTCGTTTACATTTTTCGTTGCTTTGTATAAGATGCAGGGTGGGTGGGATTCTAATGTTGTTTGTATTGTGTTCCATCAGGATTGCCACTACCATATTAGTTCTGGTATTTTTTATACTGCCTATGCAATTTTGTCCATACACAAGGGCGTGGATCGAAAGTTAAACTGAGATTGTAACGGCAAGAACTGGTTGTAAATTCGTTCATTTTGTTTCGCGACCCTCTTCTGGCACTTAAGCATCTAAAACAGAAATTAAAAACTCCCAGCACAACAACCCTTTCCAGAACCTGTCTCCCTATCTGCTCCTTGATGTCCCTGTTACTGTTGGGTGGTCTATAATAGTGTGTTTCCAGAGGTGGTGGTGAAATCACATACAACCCCTAGTAAGATAAACTGGACTCTTGACATCACAATCTACTTCATTATGATCTTCAACCTTGTTATTTACATGTGCTGCATTCTCTCTGTGGCTGTTACACTTCGTTCAGCATTGTTATTGTTTTACCTTGTTCGGTCAGTGCATTAATATATGCAAGACAAGCTTTTCCCTACATCTCAATACATGAGACAATAATAAATCAATTCCAATTCCAAGCCCTCTTTCATTACAATAATTTGCATGATTTGTAATTTAACATCTGGATTAAGCTGCAGTGTGGGTGTAATGATAAATCATGTGATAGATGGACAGGGTAATCCATCATTCCTGACACGCTCAAGGGGCAAACACAATGCTGTGCAAATTTAAAAATAAGTACTCAAATCATTTTTGGAATCAAACATTGAATCAGATTTACTGCTCAGATCTGTTACACTTGGAACAGATCATATCCAGTGCCTTCTCCATCCTTTATATCATTTGGCCTGATGTGGAACAGCTTATCCATGCTTGCAAATTGATCTGGTCCATCAGGAAAAATGGGCTGAAAGATGGTGGATGGAATTTAATGGAGACAAGTGTGAGTTGTTGCACTTTGGGAGGACAAATCAGGGTAGTTAGTACTTACACAGTGAATGGTAGGGCACTGAGTATGGTAGAACAAAGGCAACTGAGAATACAGATCCATAATTCTTTGAAAATGGTGTTACAGGTAGATAAAGTTGTATAGAAAGCTTTTGGCATATTGACCTTCATATATCAAAGTACCGAGTACAGGAGATGGGATGTTATGTTGAAGTTGTACAAGATATTGGTGAGGCCTAATTTGTAGTATTGTGTGCAGCTCTGGTAACCTACCTATAGGAAAGATATCAATAAGATTGAAAGAGTGCAGAGAAAATTTATGAGGCTCTTGCTGGACTTAAGGACCAGAGTTATAGGGAAAGGTTGAATAGAATAGGACTTCATTCCCTAGAGTGTAGGAGAATGAGGGGAGACCCGATAGAGGTATACGATGTTATGAGTGGTATACTGTAGATAGGATACAGGCTTTTTCCACTGAGGTTGGGTGGGACTGGAACTAGAGGTCATGGGTTAAGGGTGAAAAGTGAAATGTTTTTAAGGGGAACTTCTTCACTCAGCGGGTAGTGAGTGTGTGGGATGGACTGCCAATGGAAGTGGTGGATACAGGTTTGATTTGAACAATTGGATAAAGAAATGGATGGGAGGTGTTTAGAGGGCCATGGTCCAGGAGCAGGACAATGGGACTAGGAAAAACAGTTTGGCATAGACTAGATGGGCCAAAGGGCCTGTTTCTGTGCTGTAGTGTGCGCCAACTCTGACTCTATGACTTCTGACTTATTTATTTTCAATTTGCTCTCCATTTAAAAAAATTCTATGCTTTTATTCCTTCTTCCAAAGTGCATGACCAGACATTTCTGGACATTATTCCATCTGCACTTTTTGCCCATTCTCATCTGTCTGAAGCCTTCCGGACACTCCACCTCTCTTTGTATTGTCCGCAAACTTAACCAAAACCTGATCCACTTTTCCTCCAGCAACTCATCTGTTGCAACACATTTGTAAAGCCACTGTATCAAGCCACATTCTTCCGGTTTGGTTCTGTCAGTTAAATTCAATTAATGTTGCCAGCTGATACAGGTATTGAAAACAAAATGAAGCATCGGAGACAACTCCTATTGTGGGAGCACTACTTCAAAATGCATTTATATACACCCAGTAACACTAACTCTGGGTATAGCTCAAGGCTAGCCTATCTACTGGTTGAGATTTTGTCAGGGAACAACTCCAGATGCCTTTGGAGTTACTCCTGAAAAATCTCAACCAGCAGCATTGGTGCCAAGACCTAATCTACAGACAATTTGAGCAGCTGAAATGCATAAAATTCAAGGGGCATCATTTAGACACGTTTAAAGTATCTTTCAAAACTGCTCCAATGCCCCTGCTTTTCCTTCACCTTAACCAGCTTTGTTTATGTACTCCTTCCCTGGAGCCATCCCTTGACAACTGACTTATAAAGCAGCAAGCCTGCTCCAAGGTTCATCTGCTCCTGACTTCGACTATATTTGGTTCTCTTGATGTGGCCTCCTCTACAAGAGCAATGCCACATGAAGTCTGGGCAACCTGAAAGACTTGCACTCTGTCCACCTCATTCCCTCACCAACCTAAACATCCTCCCTCCTCCACTGCTAGAACAAGGAAAAGCACTGACTAGAACACCAGCTGGGTAGTGTACAGCTCTAGAGTGTGAACACTAATTTTCCCAATTTCAGGTTTCTCTTTCTTCCCCTTACAATCCACTGGTGCCCGCCAGGTTTGTACTCTGTTGCATTCCCAACTAAAATCCAAAAATGCTGAAAATAATTTGAAGCCCATTAGTGTTACGAGCTTGACCTGCTGAGTTCTTGCAGCAGATTAACTGTTGCTGGTGATACAAGTGGTGCTTGAAGGCAGAGAAAGGTTGCAGTTAATTGGCCTGCAGTTTCTCACAATATCCCAACTCCAACATCCTGTGGAGACAATTGAACCCACCCACTTCAGAGCTTCCAGAGACATCGCACCCCACACTTACCTCAGGCCCCTCTCACTTACCCCTGAATGCAGCACCTTGGCAATTTCTCCAGCAATATCTTCTACCTTTTTTGGGGCTCAATTCACGGACAGAATGAGGGGAGATTTTAGAAAGGGTGAATGTAGGCAGGTTTCCCCCACCCCCTCAGGTTGGTTGAGACTAGAACTAAAAATTAAGGACGAAAGGTGAAATACTGATGTGACCCTGATGGGAACCATTCACTCAGAAGGTGGTGAAAGTGTTGAACGAACTGCCAGAGGAAGTGGTAGATGTGGGTTAAGTTGCAACATTAAGAGACACTTGGTTAGGAACAGTGCCTACAAGTAGTATTCACACCCCTTGGAAGTTTTCATGTTTATTGTTTTACAACATTGAATCAGTGGACTTAATTTGGCTTTTTTGACACTGATCAACACAACAAAAACTCCTGTGTCCAAGTGAAAACAGATCTCTAGAAAGTGATCCAAATTATTTACAAATAAAAACAAAATCAGTGATTGCACAAGTATTGTGCTAAACTATATGTTGTAACTGGGTTACCTGCCTGGACACGCCCCTCTGCTGGCTGCTCCTGTGGCTCCTCCCACAGACCCCTGAATAAAGACAATTGTGCCACTGCTCGTCCCTCAGTCCAG
Source organism: Mobula hypostoma (assembly GCF_963921235.1). Taxonomy (NCBI): domain Eukaryota; kingdom Metazoa; phylum Chordata; class Chondrichthyes; order Myliobatiformes; family Myliobatidae; genus Mobula; species Mobula hypostoma. The sequence goes on along the minus strand of NC_086129.1, from coordinate 15,158,355 downwards.
GGCAGATACTCAGCATGGTCGAGGTCATATTTTACTGCTAATAAAAGCCTTTCAGTATTTACTCTACTTCCAGTCTTTTGGAGTAATTGATAGTGCATTAAGTATTCACCCCTTTTAATATGACACCAAATTATTACTAGTGCAGCAAATTGGTTTTAGAAGTCACAATTAGTTAAATAGAGATCACCGTGTGCATTCAAGGTATTTCAATTGACTGTAGTAAAAGTGCACCTGTATCTGGAAGGTCTAACTGCTGGTGAGTCAGTATCCTGGCAAAAACTAGATCAAGACGACAAAAGAACACTCCAAGCATTCTGTGAAAAGGTAATTGAAAAGCACAAGTTAGGAGATGGATACAAGAAAATTTCCAAGTCACTGAATATCCCTTGGAGTCCAGTTAAGCGAATCAAGAAATGGAAAGACTATGGCACAGCTTTAAATCTGCCTCGAGCAGACAGTGTTCAAAAACTGAGTGACCATGCAAGAAGAGTAGTGAGGGAGGCCTCCAAGAGACCCATGATAACTCAAGAGGAGTTACAAACTTCGGTGGCTGAGATGGGGGAGACTATGCATACAACTGTTGACCGAGTGCTTCACCAGTCTCAGCTTTATGGGAGAGTGGCAAAGAGAAAGCCACTGTTGAAAAAAAAACTCACGAAATCTCAGCTAGAGTTTGCCAGAAGGCATGTGGGAGACTCTGAAGTCAACACGAAGGTTCTATGGTCTGATGAAAATTGAGCTTCTTAGCCATCACACCAAATGCTATGTTTTGCGCAAGCCAAACAGCGCACATCGAAAACACACCATCTCTACCGTGAAGCATGGTGGTGGCTGCATCATGCTGTGGGGATGCTTCACTGCAGCAGGCCCTGGAAGGCTTGTGAAGGTAGAAGGTAAAATGAATGCAACAAAATACAGGGAAATCCTGCAGGAAAGCTTGATGCAGTCTGCAAGAGAACAGTGACTTGTGAGAGGATTTGTTTCCCAGCAAGACAGTGATCCCAAGTTATGTAGCCAATGCTACATAGGAATGGCTTAAAAACAAACTTATGTCCTGGAGTGGCCAAGTCAGAAGCCAGACCCCAATCCCATTGAGAATTTGTGGCGAGACTTGAAAAGGGCAGTTCACTCACAATCCCCATGCAATCTGACAGTTTGAGCAGTTTTGTAAAGAACAGGGAAAATTTGCGGTGTCCAGATGTGCAAAGCTGATAGAGACCTACCCACACAGACTCAAGGTTGTAATTGCTGCCAAAGGTTCATCTATTATATACGGATTTGAGGGGGCCAAATACTTGTGCAAGCTATGTGTTTTTTTTTAAATTTGTAATTAAAATAAATCACTTTGTAGAGATCTGTCTTCACCTTGGTCAACAGACATCTTTCATGTCAATGTCAAAAAAGCCAAATTAAATCCACTGTGATTCAATGTTGTAAAAACATGAAAACTTCTGGGGGGGGGCAAATACTTTTTATAGGCACTATACATGGGCTTTTGAGGGGTAGGGTCTGGGTACAGGTAGATGGGAATAGGCAGATCAGATTGGCATGGACTAGACATGTACTGTGCATTCTGCACATGACTGAGATGCAGTACCAAACTAGCCACCTGGAGACATGGGTTTGTGCAAAATCTATTTGGTACACAGAATGACACACTGATATCTTTAACATCTCACATTGGAAACTATGAAGGTGAGCAAATACTAATTTTCTAAAAGCAGTCTCCATGAACCCGTACTGGCAAATGATGTTGACATGGCATGCTTCCTCTCTCCACCCCAAGGCAAAGGAATTGAAACTGCATTACTGAGCAGTTGACACAGGCTCAGTTCAGGAAGATTGGGGAAAGCAAGCAATGCAATGAGTTGTTAACCATTTCCTCAGCGAGCTTAAATCTCAGGACGGAATCAGCTCATTTCAACAATAAACCCCTCTCCTGCAAAGTTTAATCTATTAGCTGTTGCAACAAATGAAAACTTTCCAAAGCAATCACAGTAAAATACATACAACTTTATTATTCTCAACAGTTAAAGTCCTGTGTGGTCTGTTCTAGCTCATCACTTCAATAAGGGAGTTACAGGTCAGCTCCAGTCAGGTTTCCCAAGACTTTCACTCTCGCAGCTTTCACCAACTCGCGGTAGATGCTGACTTGCTCCGAAGCAATTTTTTCGAGGAAAAGAAAACGTCATTGAACCTGTCATGGATTGCAGCCTCCTGGGCAGAGAATGTCAAGCAGATACAGACAACCATCCCCTCTCTCTGTGCAGCTTCAACAACCTGATTACAGAAAGCTCCTGCAACTCAGAGCACTTGTTTTTAATTTATTGACGTCCAGTGTTGTGTTGGCCCTTGCAACCACCCTCCCCAGCAATCCCCAGTCCAGTCCGAGCCTAACCATGGGATGATTTACAATGACCAATTCACCTGCCAACCAGTAGGTCTTTAGACTGTGGGAGGAAACCAGAGCACCCAGAAGAAACTTGTGTGGTCGCAGGGAGAATGCACAAACTTCGCAGGAAATGATCCTGGTTGCTCGCAACAAAGTGTGTGCTAACCACTATGCTACAGTGCCACCCCACGTTTCAGAATTCCAAAGGCCAAGTAAATAGATTGACCCTCTCACCAGGTACAACTTCAGTCAGTCCATCTCCAGCTTGAAGAACTCTTCCACTGTCAGATCCAATACATCCATTTTCAGTGCCAGGAATTCACAAGACGGCGAGTGACTTTGGTGTACTGCCCTTTTGGCAAGTTCAGAAGAATTGAAATAAAACAAGACAATTAGCCATAGCTCACCATGAGCCATCTCATTAACACAACAAGCAGCCATTTGCAGTCACCACACAGAACAAATCAATACTAGACCATATTAGAATAGTGTTGATTTGTCCATTTTATCCCATCCACAGTTGATGTTCCCTCAAAGTATATTGAGATGTAAGGAACCACTGGCTGCACTGCTACACATATGAAAGTCATTGTTTGCAAGGAGGAAAACAACAACGTTCAGCAGACCTGAAAGCAGGAAGAGGCCCATCTGCAAGTCTGAGTCAGAATAAACTGCTGCCTGTCCAGTTTATTCCTCCCATGTTACAGGCCACATTATAGCGCCAATAACCTACAGTGCCATGATACTGAAAGTACTTACACAATTAATTTTTGAGAGCCTCTCTGTCTTCAACACCTCACCTCAGCCAGCTAGTTCCAAATTCCAAGCTTCCCCCCTCATACCTCTTGCCACTTACCTTAAACGCAAGTTTATAGACATTTTCCAAGGGGAAATAGTAACTAGGTTCCTGGTAGTTTTGTATATCTTCCAGTTCCCCAGCCTTCCCACTCCAAAATCCCATCCAGACAACATCCTGCAGGATCTCCTCTGCACCTTCTCCCATGCAATCTCATCCTTCCTCTGGTGTGACCAGAACTGGACACAGGAATTCAGTTGCAGCTTAATGACCATTTGATGCAAGTGGTCTCAAGCTTTATGCTGTGGAAGGCTAACTACCTATTCTACCCATGCTGCTGCCTTCAATGATCCTGTCCATCAGTACTTCAAGATCCCACTTGTATACATCCTGCATCTGAAGTTCCCTAACATACACCACCCCTTTGGTGCTGAAGGGAAGGAGGAATACAAGATGAAGCCTAATAGCTGGGGCAGAGAATGCAACACCAAGGAGTTTACAGTACAGCTACTCAAAACATTGGTAGTATAAAAATATCACAGCTTTTCAACGTTATCAAGGTGGGGATAGAAATGAGGCAATTTGTTGTATTTTTAAAAATCAGTTTGCCAACCAAGTAGTTGGCAAATCTTTCAAGACTGGTAGTACAGGTGAATGATAGATGAAAGTCAGTGCAGAAAATGGGAGGGGCATTGTGATTCAATGTCACTGGCAAGGCACAGAACCATTGAGAGATTTAATAATTTAGCTGAGCTTTTATGAAAGGGATGCACCAAAGTGATTATGCCAAGTGCTGCAAGCACCAACCAGACATCTACTGAAGCAAGCAGTCTGTGGAACCAGAATCATACAAGGGCTTGCAGAGAGCATTATTGGTTATGATATGCAGTGGGAAAAGCTTTTACACACTAGAATGAAGTGTTAGAGTTACAGAAAGTGTAATGCATGCAGACAAGATGCAAGGGCTACAGCAAGGTACAGTAGATTGAAAGACTGAAGCAATGTCCAGTCAAGAACCTGCTAAGTGAGATAGAAGTTGCCCACGTACACATACAACCCTGTTATCTTCTGCCCAGTGGAAAGGAGCAGAGAGTAACCAGGGGTGAGCGCCCTTAATTACACTGGCTGCTTTCGCCAAGGCAATGGGAAGTATAGATTGAGTCAGTGTAAGGGAGGAGAGTACAGGACAGATTTGTGCACACTGGATTTGAGGGGCTATGATGGGATTGGGGAAACTCAGTAGCAGAAGACCCAAAGAGGTAGAAAAGTTAATTATCTCAAATACACTGTCCACAAGAGTAGTAGAAACAACTTTATCAGTTTTGAGCCATAGCTTCAATGGGTGAAGAAAGGAAAACAAGTTCATTGGATGACCCTTTTAATGTTCCTGTAGGCATAATAACCAAAAGGAAATGTTCTTTCCTACCCCAGTTCAAATCCTGTCTCACTTTCAGAGCAGGTGACAAGTTTACTCAATCCATACACGTACCAGGGATCATCTTTAGGCTCCCAACTTTCCAACTCCTTCAGACAGAAGAAGCACACAACAACATCCAGTTCATCCTCAGTTGGACAATGTAGAAAACCAGCCTTGGCCATCTCAAAGAAACAAACACAAGTATCATTGGTCATCTTATTTTCCAAGCTAACATGTAATTCTTCAGAGAATGATTAGTTTTGCCTCTGCCATATATTTCCCAGATAAAACTCAAGGTAAATGCAACTTTTGCCTGTCCTAATCACCTTCTCAGTCCGCTTGCAAAGTTGCCAAATGTATATTCTATGGGCAACTAAACGTTCTAGCATACAAGTGTGAAAGGCAGAGTCAAGGGAGAAGACATGTTTTGATTATAAAGGTCTTAATCTGATGAGGTAGAGACAGGAACTTCTGGATGAGCTGTAATGGAGAACTGACCTTGTTTTCAATGCAGGAAGCAGAACAAAGTAGCAACAAGGAGATTTAAGGAGCACTGATAGCTTATCTTGTTCAGTTGCAGGCAAGAAGTTTTGAAAGAGCTTTAGTGGAGAGCCCACCTTGTGGGCTGCAAGGCAGGAGATGGAGTAGAGCAATCCAATTAGCTAGCTTGTGAAGAGGACAGCCAATAAAAGCAGATAGTCAGGAGTGACACTGTGCAAGGAATAGGTGCTGAGTTTTAGCAAGAGGAGTCTGGGCAAAGGAAACAAGCCCCAAGTAGTCCTTTACAAACCTTAGTGTAATTACAATGTAGTTAAGGCTGTGACATGCTCCTCCTGCAGGCTGTGGAACATCAGGCAGACTCTATGAGCGTCACAGACAAGAAGTTTGAGGTGGTCACACCCAAGGTACCAGAATATCACTGGCATAAGGAGCAACATTTATTGTACAGCAGCAGTACACAGAAACTAAATTACAGCAAGAAATAAACAAAATTAAATGAAGTACAGGCTGCAGATAGCTTGGTGGTCACAGGAAAGGCAAGGGGAAAGAGGCAGACAGTGCAGGGTCTCCCTATGACCATTCACCCATGCCAATAGTTGGGGGGGGTGGGGGGGGTGCGGAAGGAGTGGAAATTACCACTCTGGGCACTGCACTGCACAGCAGCAACAAGGTCAGTGGCACGGAGACCACCTCTGAAGCTCAGTGGCTCAGGGGGAAGGCAGGCAGGGCGATAGCAATCGGCAACTTGAGAATCAAAGGAAAAGCTGGGAGATTCTGTGGCTACAAAAGAGACACAGTCTCAGAGTGGCTGCAAAACTTTCCCAAAAGGGAAGGGAAGCAGCCAGAGGTCATAGTGCACATAGAAAGAGGGATGTCCTGTGCAGTGAGCATAGAGAGTCAGGAAAGAACCTAAAAAGTAAGACTCAAGGATAGTGATGTCTGGATCACTCTCAGTGCCATGTGTTACTGAGGGTAGAATAGAAAAATTGCTCAGATGAATGTGTGGCTGAGGAGCTGGGGGTGCCATGGGGCAGGGGTTCAAGTCCTATGGTCATTGGGAAATCTTCTTGGGTAGGGGTGACCTGTACAAGAGTTGGGTTGCACCTAAACTGGAGGGAAACCAATATCCTGGCTGGGACACTTGTCGGTGCTACTCTGGATAATTTAAACTAGAGTGGCAGGATGTGGGACCCTGAGTAGTGGAGTGGATGATGTGTACTGTAGCCAATGAGAGCAAGTCTAGTCATCAGGATACACAGGAGCACAAGAGCAAGAGAACAAAGACCATTAGTTTAAACTTCATTTATTTCAATGCAAGCAGCTTACAGGCGAGGTCAATGAACTCTGGAGACCGACTTTCAGAGCACTAACAGAAGCATGTGTGAGGACTGCAGCTCAGATGTTCTAGGACTCAGATGCTACAGGCATGACAGATTTGCAGGGAAGAGGGGGAATTTCCCCTTCTTGATGGAAGAATGGTTCTTGGAGAGGATATTGCTGGGAGATCATCCAGTGATGTCAAGTAGGTAAACCATAGAATCATGAAAGGGAAAGTCACTGACATTTACAAGAATTAGAGGAGCAGATATGTAGATATATCGTAGACAGTTGTAAACTTGATCAATAGGATTAGTGGGAGATTTTAAACTTCCCTAATGTTGACTGTGCAAACATACTGCCAAACTGAGAGTGGAATTTGTGAAGTGTGTCCAAGAAGGCTTCCTTTATCAATATAGAGAGGGAGTGAAACTGGGTCTTCTTACCAATGAGATAGGGCAAGTGAAAGTGTCTGTCAGTAAGGACTTTAGGGCCAGTGATAATTCTATTAGTTTTAAAATAGCTATGGAGAAGTAATTGACAGGTAATATCCCTGAACTGGGACAGAGTCAATTTGAGAGCCATTACACAGGATCTTGCAGAGGCTGGTAGGGACATAATTCACAGGGAACGGAGTGTCAGGGAGGGTTTTTGAAGTGTGATGCCAAGAGCTGAAGGCCTGCATGTTCCTGTCAAGGTGAAGGGCAAGCCCAGCAGAGTTCAAGAATGCTGACAGACAAGCCATAACAAACCACACCAAATCTACCCTGCACGTCAACAGCAAAGCCCCTCTTCCTGATACCGAATTCTTTCTATGGCTATGGATCAAAAGCAGCAGACGGGAGTAGCCCAGTATGGGCAACATGGAGCCAGCATGTCCATGCTAACAAAGGGCCCCGTTTCCAGATTGTAGGATATCAATAGTCTGAAGAAATTATTGAAGGATCATCCAGCAAGGCTTTGTGTGGAATTGAGGCACAAGGGGGATGATCACTTTATTGGCATTGTACTATAGTCTCCACATATAGTCCACAGAAATTCAAGAACCAAATGCAGATATTGCAGAAAATTACAAAAATAGTAGGGTTGTCAGAGTGGGGATTTAAAGTTTCCTAATTTAGACCAGGACTGCCATGTTACGCAATTAGATGGGGTAGAGTCTATCAGCTCAGAAACGTTTGCTCAGGCAATATGGGCATACAAGGCAAAGATTGGCTTATTCTTGGGAAATGAAGCTGGATAAGTGACTGAGGGGATCAATGGGGGAGCATGTTGGGACCAATAACCATTGCTCTATTAATTTATGGAAAAGGCAAGTACACCAACATCCAGAATGCACCAGAACAGGCATGTGGATAACAAAAGTTTAGACTCTAAACTTCAGAGAGATCTGGCATGAACACAGACAAATGGAGCTAGCTCAGACATGAACCCTAAACTGACTGGGCTGAAGGGCTCGTTTCTGTGTTGTATAACCAGTACACAAATGAAATAATCATCATTAGCCAAGGGGAGTTGTGCTGAATCAAATGCAAGTCATGGGAGAAAGATGCTAGAAGAAAATAGTAGTTCCATGCATTACAGTGCTCAAAGAGGACAGTCTCTTGTTCAGATATTAAAACAGAATATGTAAAAATAACTACGCTTGATTAGAGGTTAAATAAATAAAGAACACTGGAAGGGAATTAAACAGATAATAAGGTTGCTAGCAGAGGAAAAAAAAAATTCATAGATATCAACCTGCCAGATCAAGAGGCAATTAACATTCACAAACAAGTAAGAGTTTGTGTATTTGAATGTTACTGTGTAGGACAGCGGACATGTGAACATGTGAACTAGTGCACCAATAAGCATCAATGACAATTTTGTAAAAGAAGGTAATCTGAGGCATTCAGCCATCAAGATCACAAATATACATTTTGTAAGGATATTGCATTCAATTCTGTTTAAATCAGGAACAGACTTCACCATTACAGGCCAGCCCAATATTTTAAACTAGAGGACGATATTTTCCTCATCCAGAGGATGAATCCTACTAGTGTTGTATTTCCAATTAACCAAATTAAGAAACAAATTCAGCTTCTTTACTAACTGCCTGTTTATTTCTCCCAACCCACCAAGGACAGGCTTCATTTGGGGACAAGACCTTTAATTTCTCCCCCACCCCCCCATTTGAACAAGGGAGAAAGAGAACTAGATCCAGTGGAAGATAGTAGGAAACAAGCAAAATAATTGCTGGCCAGGAATTGGTGATGGGACCATAGATGTTAGCACTGGGAGATCACTATTGGCGTATACCAGGAACTAGAATCTGGTCTGGTCCAACTGGCTGAAAGTTTACTCCACGTATGCAAACTTTAATGCACAAAGTTTAACAGTTACCACTCTTATAATATAGTTACTATGATGTAATAATTATCATGGTCACCCAAAACAGTTTATGGGCCTTCATCTAATGGCTTGATCATACTGCTTCAAACCAGGTCATTCAAATCAATAGGCGACCATGGTCATTTCCTCTGAAAGTTTGAATTAATCACCATTTAAGTTTTATTAATTCCAGAAAGCTTACATGCCACATTGCAGCCCAAACACATAAAATGGCTTATCACCTACTTCAAGATTTCCCAGATAAAAACAAAGTTCTTTAAAGGAAAAATAGCTGGACTGCAGAAGTAAATAGAGTTTAGGAAGAAAATAAACACTAACCTATTTCACACATAATCAGAAACACATTTTACATCAGGAAATATGCCCTAGATTGATCTATTTGTTCACATTCACTCTACACACAAGCTGTAGTAACAGCTGTTGGCCATTGGGTCCTTACTCATATTTTCTGATGTACAACAACAGGTCTCAGTGAATGGCCAGTTCATGAATGTAGCTAACCGGTTTTCATAAAAATACATTAACCTATGCTCCAACAAACAGGAAATATGGTCCACCATCCTGATGGGAAAAAAAACCTGGGGCAATCAGCTTCACCAGTCATCCTTCAGGGTGATATTCAGCTACAGCTGATCAGTCACAATCAAACCTTGTTAAAGGAATAAGCCAATAAAAGAGACCTCTACATTGGAAGGGCACCATCTTAAATCAAATGCCAGTGAGTGGGCTTCAGCTGTCTCCTGTTAGTAATAAATTGTGATTGAACAGAAACAGTGGAACATCTGTTGTCTAATGATTCTGTCTGTATCTTGTTTTACGGCGGTTGGCATCCAGCTTAATGGTGCATTACCGCCACCCTCTACTCCAGAATGTGCACTGGACATACATTCTAAATCCCTTCACCCAATCACACACACACACACACAAACCTACACTTCACCCTCCCATCTTTGACCATCCTAGTATCCTATTCCTGTTTATTCATCATATTCTATAAAAAAACCCTGTACCCCTTAAAAACGCTAAAAATACCCGGACTTGTTCTCTCTCACCCATGCCCAGCAACCCTTTTAATGTGAATTCCTGCATCCCCAACTCCCTTAATTTATTTCTCATCATCTCTCTCTGTATCCCATACTTCCTGCAACACAAAACTACATGCTCTACTGACTCCTCTTCCTGACATTCCTCACACAATCCTGTCTGGTGTTTCCCTATCATTTTCAATGTTTTGTTTAATGCACAATGCCCCAGCCTTAACCTAGTCCACACAATTTCCTCTCTTCTGTTTCCATTACCTACCCTAGTAACTGCAACACTCTTTTGTATTCGATATAAATGCCTCCCTTTCCCCTCCCTGTCCCATCTTTCTTGCCACATTTGGTTGACTTTTTCCCAGATTACACACTTAACCTCTGCTTTACTGATACTAATGTGCATTTCCACATTTTCTTTCTTTAACGCCCTCTTTGCCAACTCATCCACCCTCTATTCCCCTTCACCCCTACATGTGCTGGAACCCATGGAAATTTTACCTGACCTCCCTGATTTGCAATTCTTGTAACTAACTGAAGGACTTCATAAAGTACATCTTGCCGGCTGTTTGTGTGAAAAGACCTTAAACTTGCTAGAACTGAGGATGAATCTGAACATATCAATGCTTTGGCTTGTCTGGCTTTCTGCACCCATTGCAACGCAACCAACACTGCCAGCATCTCCACTGTAAACACCCCTAACTTATTAGATGTTCTTCTGCTGATTCCAATTTCTTTTGCTGGTATTACCACCCCAAACCCTGTCACTCCTGTTTCAGGTTCCTTCGCACCATCCGTATAAATGTGAGTATAATCACTATACTTTTCCATCACATGACAGTTAAATGCATTTACCAAATCTGTTTTATATCTTTCTTTCCTTTTTACCTCTAACAAATGCCAGTCTATGTCAGGCCATACAAGCTTCCATGGAGCTACAACCGGATAAACTACTGAAGGACTTATCCTCAGATCAAACACTCCACATTCTTTCGCGATATCATTCCCTACCCGACTAAAGGTATCCCTCTGAAACCTCCCATTTTCCCAGCACTCCTGCAACACTCCTTTAGTAGGGTGAGAATCATTGTGCCCCTGCAAGTTATCCCAGTAGTTTGCCATCAGTTGCATCCTTCTTAGTTCCAAAGGCATTATTCCCATTTCTACCTGTAGGGCTGACACTGGTGACATTTTAAAAGCCCCACTGCACACTCTCAAGGCCTGAGCCTGAATCACATCCAGTTTCCTTATAAGAGACCTAGCTGCCGATCCATATACTATATTTCCATAATCCAATACAGATCTTACTAAAGCCACATACATTCTCTTCAAAGCTGAACAACTTGCTCCCCATTCCCTACCAGTCAAACACCTCATCACATTTATTACTTTTTTACATTTCTCCTCAACTTTCCTAACATGGTCTGCCCATGTTAATTGTGAATCAAATATAACTCCCAGAAATTTAAATGATGCAACCCTTTCTAATTCAACCCCATACATCCTTAACTTCTTCCCTACCTCAACCCTTTTCCTGGTAAAAAATACAGTTTGAGTTTTGTCTACTGAAAATCTACATCCCCAGTCATAACCCCACTCCACCACTTCATCAATTGCTTCTTGTAGTTTCCTGATTATATGGTCCATGTTCCGGCCTCTTATCCACAAGGCCCCATCATCCGCAAACAGTGACCTACCAATATCCACTGGTACCTTTGTGAAGACATCATTGATCATAATGATGAAAAGTAACGGGCTAATCACACTACCTTGAGGTGTGCCATTTTCCACTATGTACTGTTTTGATAATTCTGATCCAATCCGAACTTGAATTTTTCTACCAAACAAAAAATCTTTAATCCAATTAAAAACTCTCCCACCAACCCCCATCTTGTGCAGTTTAATTAATAATCCTTCCTTCCACATCATATCACAGGCTTTTTCAATGTCAAAGAACACTGCCACTACTGACTCTCTATTTGCCTGGGCCTTCCTTATTTCAGTCTCCAACATTATCACTGAGTCCATGGAATTCCTTCCCTTTCTAAAACCACTCTGATAACTTGCCAGCATTCCCCTTTTCTCAAGCTCATATGATAACCTTTCTGTTATCATCCTTTCCATTATCTTACATATACTTGACGTTAATGCAATTGGTCTATAGCTAGTGGGTTTTAACGGATCCTTGCCAGGTTTCCTTATTGGAATTACTACTGCTTCTTTCCATGCACTTGGCAATCTTCCCTCCTCCCACACTCTGTTATAAAAATGCAGCAACTTCAAGAGCGCTCCTTCTCAGTAGATTTTTTAGCATCACAGAGCACATCAGATCTTTCCCTGGGGAGGTTGGTCTCAATCTCTTTATTGCTCTCACCATTTCTGCTAATGTAAATGGATCATCAATTACATCATCTGTTTCTTTCCTCCTGCTTAACACACCTGGGTGTTGGCTCATTATTCTTTCCCTTCTTCTTCTCCCTTCTTCAGACAAATTTTCTGAACTGTGTATCAGTACAAATGACTTGGCCATGACCTCAGCCTTATCCCTACTGGAGACTGCAGTTTCCTCCTCAGATATCATTACTGGATATTCCCATTCTCTTCTATCTCCTCCCATCCTCTTAATCATTCCCCATATCTCTCCCACAGGTGTTGTTCTTCCTACCTTGTCGCAAAAACTCCTCCAACTTGCCCTTTTAGCTTGACGTATAGTTCTTCTCACCACTGCCTGTGCTTTCTTATATTGAACCAAATGCTGCATATTATGGGTTCTTTTAACTAGCCTGAATGCTCTATTTCTGTTTTTTACAGCCTGACAACATTCCTCTGTCCACCATGGTACCAGTTTTCTATTCATCCTATTTTTACTCCTAAGTATAGATCCTTCTGCTGCCATGATAATTGCTGAAGTCACCTGACTGTTTAATTCATCTACATTTCCAGAAATATCAATCTTTGTCAACCCTTCTTCACTCAACTTCTGGAACTTACCCCAATCTGCTTTTTCAAACACCCACTTTGGGGTTCCACCACCTGGTCTTACTTCAACTCTTTCACCCACTGAACACAAAACTGGGTAGTGATCACTGCCTACTGTTGAAGCAGTCCAAACTCCCCAGTTACTAATGCCAGCCAAGGTATTAGACACTAACGTAATATCTAACACTGACTCAGTTCCTGTTGTTATATCTATCCTTGTGCCGCTACCATCATTCATACACACCAAATCCCTTTCTTCCATCAAATCTTCAATTACCTTTCCATTTGGATCTGTAATCTGATCCCCCCATATTGTGCTATGAGCATTGAAATCTGCACACCACACTACTTTATGTCTGTTTTGTCCTTGTATCTTTAATAGGCTGTCCAAATCCAACCTTTTACATGGATTGTAGTAGTTAATTATAACCACTCCCTCCCCTCTCTCCCACACTTCCACCACTATGTATTCCTGATCATCTCCTTTCTCCAGTACCCTATATGGTATACCTTGCTTGATTAACATAGCACAACCCCCTCCTCCCCCTAGATTTCTATCTTTCCTTATCATTGTATACCCATATACCACAAAGTCTAAAGTTGGTTTTAACCAAGTTTCCTGAATACACACTACATCCGGTTTTACAACTATTTCTTTAATAAAGTGCTTGAATTCCTGGCTATTGGCCAGTAAGCTCCTTGCATTCCATTGTAAAAGAATCACCATAATTAGTATTAACCAACACATGACACTTCCTGGCTTGACTGATTACTGAGGTTCTCCCTCACTTCCTCCCATGTCAGTCCTACTAACCCTAAATGGTTTACTGCTGCTTTTACCACCAGCTGAATTTTGTCACTTTTTGACTTTACCTCAGCCGTACTATTAATCACTCCTGCAATGAATGTTACTGGAGCCTTTTTGTCTACATAAATCCTGTCATTTGTTCTTTGTTGCATCTCTTGTATCCCTATTGCTCCCTGTTCATTAGGAGCATTATTCTGTTCTCTTGACATTCTTATAGCTTCTGCATAAGTGATCTTTCTTTTCACTCTTATTTCTTGAATTTTAGTCTCCTGTCTGACAACCTCACACCCACTATATGCAACATTATGAGCTCCTCCACAATTGCAGCATTTTGGTTGAACTCCTGTTCCGCACTTTCCATATTCATGATCACCCCACATCTAGCACATCTCCTCTGCCTTTTACAGTTTTTAGCCACGTGTCCAAACCTTTGACAATTATAGCACCTCAATGGCTTTGGCACATACACCCTTACTGGGTAACTCACGAAACCCACGAACACCTTCCTTGGCACTCTTTCTTCTTCAAATTCAATCAATACTGATTCACTTTCCTTTTTCACTCCCTCCTTTGTTGTTTTCAGTCTTTGAACATTCATTACTTTCCCTCCTTTGATATTCCTCTTTATCTCCTGCATATTTATAATCATTGGTATCCCCGTGATCACTCCTTTACAACCACTGTTTTGTGCTCCCACCCTCCCAATGTATTCCACCTTGCATTTTCCTATCTCTTTTAGCTTGAGTGCTTTCTCAAGTTGTTCCTCATTCGCACATCTTACCAATAAGTTGCCATCATTAAGGACTTTTGCAAATACTATTTCCTCTACCTTATTTGTCAGAATTGTTGTTAGCACAAACGGGTTAATTTTCTTCATATGTCCCTGAGCCTTCTCATTAAACCTAATTACCTCCTCTCTGAGCTTGTTCATCTTCCTCACTTTCAGAGCTTTCTCCACTATCATTTCTTACTCTTTTATTCCCTTTGTCTTGGTTTTTATTCATCTGACCCCTCTCTACCTCCTCATTCCCTTTATTTCTCCCTTCACAATAATCCACCTCTCCCCAGCTGCCTACCTCTGGTCCCAAGTCTCTATCCCTCTCCTTCTCCACTTTCTTTCCCTCAACCCCGCCTCTTATCTTGTCCACCATTACTGGACCCACATGACCCCCTCCCAGCAATTTCCGTTCCTTCCCCACTCTCTTTCCCTCAACAGGTTCCAAACCACATTCATGCATCAAGCAAAACACAGCCAGCTTCCAGTCGAGCCAACTCAGCCGGCCTCCTCCTCACCCTTCTCCAGCCAGCCGGGGGCTGCGGACTTGTCTAATGATTGGCTTCAGCACATGTTTATAACAAGGAGAGATAAAATAAATCAATTTGAATTCCAGGCTTTATTATATCTTAATACATGTGGAAAGGAAGAGACCCTAAGACATAGGAGCAGAATTAGGCCATTCAGCCAATGAGTCTGCTCCGCTATTTCATCATGGCTGATTTGTTATCCCTCTCAACTCCATTCTCCTTCCTGCCTTCTCCCCATAACCTTTGATGCCTTGACTAATCCACCCTAAATACACCCAATGACCTGCCCTCCACAGCTGAATTACACAGACTCACTGCCCTCTGGTGAAGCACTAACTCCAATAACTCCAAAAGACTGAGGTTTGGTAAAATACTGAAAGGCTTTAATTCGCTGTACAATACGACCTCCACAGTGAGTGTTTGCCCCTGGACTGAGGGGGAGGGGCAAGGCGAAACACCTTTATACAGGATTCTGTGGGAGGAGCCACAGGGGCAGTCAGCAGAGGGGCATGTCCAGACAGTTAACCCAGTTACAACATATATATATGGTTTACCACATTCACCCCTCCTTCTTTTAAAAAAAAGAGTCCTGCGGGGTGAAGTGACTGACAATATTTACAAGAAGTATATTTACAGGTCAAGTCTATCAGGCGGTCGAGTCCGTCGCTGTGATCTACGTAGCACCGGTGGTGATTGCGTCGGCGATGGCGGTTGTGCTGGCTCCGGCCTGACTTGAGGTGCCAGCACGCTAGGCGTTGTTAATCCCTCGTGCGTGTGCGTCGCGCCCAGTATGGGAGAGTCGTGTGGTGTTTGTGTAGGGTTTGGGTCTGTGCGCGGTGTCTCGTGGGTACATACATTGGTGGGTATGGAGTCAATAGTCACCACGGAGTATTCAGGGTAGGGGCCCGGAGCTCGTGCGGGCGCCAGGTCGTGCATAGAGACCGTGTCCTCCCGCCCATCAAGTAAAACCACGTAGGCATACTGAGGGTTCGCATGAAGTAAGTGAACCCTCTCGACTATCAGGGAGTATTTATTGGTCCTCGCATGTTTCCGGAGCAGCACTGGCCCCAGGGACATCAGCCAAGTTGGTAGGGTGGTCCCAGTGGTCGATTTTCTGGGAAAAGAAAAGAGCCGCTCATGAGGGGTGGCATTGGTGGCCGTGCATAACAGGGAGCGGATGGAGTGGAGTGCCTCGGGAAGGACCTCCTGCCAGCGGGAGACTGGCAGTCCCTTTGACCTGAAGGCTAAGAGTGTGGCTTTCCACACTGTGCCATCTCCTTCTCTACCTGTCCATTCCCCCGGGGATTATAGCTCATGGTCCTGCTGGTTGCAATTCCCCTAGCCAGTAGATATTGGCACAGCTCGTCACTCATAAACAAGGACCCTCTGTCACTGTGGATATAACAGAGTGAAGAGCTTGTGCAGGGCTTTTATAACTGAAGTTGTAGTGGTGTCGGGGCAGGGGATGGCGAAGGGGAACCGCGAGTACTCGTCGATAACGTTAAGAAAGTACACATTGCGGTCGGTGGAGGGAAGGGGGCCCTTAAAGTCAACACTCAGTCGCTCAAAGGGGCGGGTGGCCTTGATGAGTTGTGCCTTTTCGGGTCGGTAGAAGTGCGGTTTGCACTCTGCGCAGACTTGGTAATCCCTGGTCATCATCCTGATCTCCTCAAGGGAGTAAGGCAGGTTCCGGGCTTTCACGAAGTGGAAAAGCTGGGTGACCCCCGGGTGGCAAAGGTCTACATGTAGGGCGTATAGCTGGTCGATCTGCATGCTGGTGCACGTTCCCCGGGATAGGGCATTGGAGGGCTTGTTGAGCTTCCCAGGCCTGTACATGATGTCATAGTTGTAGGTGGAGAGTTCGATTCTCCACCTCAGAATTTTATCATTTTTGATTTTGCTCCGCTGCTGATTATTAAACATGAATGCGACAGAGCGCTGGTCAGTTAGCAGGGTGAACCTTTTGCCGGCAAGATAGTGCCTCCAGTGCCTAATAGCTTCCACTATGGCCTGGGCCTCTTTCTCCACTGCAGAGTGCCGAATTTCAGGGCCTTGAAGGGTACGGGAGAAGAACGCTACCGGTCTTCCCGCCTGGTTGAGGGTAGCAGCCAGTGCAAAGTCAGAGGCGTCACTCTCTACTTGGAAGGGAATGGCCTCATCCACCGCATGCATTGCTGCTTTGGCAATGTCCCCTTTTATGCGGTTGAAGGCCGTGTGGGCCTCGGCAGAGAGGGGAAATGTGGTGGACTTGACCAGGGGACGGGCCTTGTCTGCATAGTTAGAGACCCATTAGGCATAATATGAAAAGAAGCCCAGGCACCTTTTGAGGGCTCTGAGGGTGTTGGGAAGAGGGAGTTCCAACAGGGGGCGCATACGGTCGGGGTCAGGGCCAATGACTCCATTCTCCACGACACACCCAAGGATAGCAAGTCGGGTGGTCCCGAATACACACTTGTCCTTGCTATAGGTGAGATTGAAAGCTTTGGCCGCTTGCAGAAATTTTTGGAGGTTGTTGTCGTGATCTGGCTGGTCGTGACCTGGCCAGTCGTGACCGCAGATGGTGATGTTATCCAGATATGGGAGCGTGGCCTTCAGTTGGCACTGGTCCACCATCCGGTCCATTGCCCTCTGGAAGACAGATACACCATTCGTGACACCAAAGGGGACGCGCAGGAAATGATAAAGCCTGCCGTCCGTCTCGAAGGCAGTGTAAGGGCGGTCCTCCCGGTGGCTGGGGAGCTGATGGTAAGCGGATTTTAGGTCTATGGTCGAGTACACCTTGTACTGTGCTATCTGATTGACCAGATCCGCGATGCAGGGTAGAGGGTACGCGTCCAGCTGCGTGAACCTATTGATGGTCTGGCTATAGTCCACGACCATCCTATTCTTCTCCCCGTTCCGAACAACCACCACCTGCTCCCTCCAAGGACTTGTGCTTGCCTCAAAGACCCCCTCCCTGAGCAGCCGCTGCACCTCCGACTTAATGAAAGCTCTGTCTCCCGCACTGTACCTCCTGCTTTTAGTTGCCACAGGTTTACAGTCAGGGGTCAGGTTGGCGAACAGCGGTGGGGGAGGGATCTTGAGGGTGGAGAAACCGCAAGTGGTGTCGGTAGTGTGGCAGATGGCATGGTGTTGGGTGGGATGTGCGGGTCGGTGCGTGTGTGTGGTCAGTAGCCGGGTATGTGACGTATCCTTACAAAACTGGGGATTTATGACAGTAATTGGTGGGAGGGGCCCATCATACTTCATTGTCACGCTTTTCAGGTGGCTCTGGAAGTCGAGCCCCAATAGCACAGGGGCACACAGTTGAGGCAAGACCAGTAACGTAAAGTCTCGATATTCTGTGCCCTGCACCACTAGCGTCGCTACACAACTCCCCCGGATGTCTGTTGTATGTGACCCAGAGGCCATGGTGACCCTCTGACTTATCGGCCGTATCATGAGTCCACAATGCTGCACCGTGCCCGGGTGGATAAAACTCTCCGTGCTGCCTGTGTCAAACAGGCAGCTTGTCCTGTGCCCCTCCACCAGGATGTCCATCATTGACCTTGCGAGCTGGTGGGGAGCGCTTTGGTCGAGGGTCACAGAAGCCAGGGTGGGGTCGCTGTCTTGGTCCGGCGCGGTAGGGTGGCCTGTGAGCACCCGTTGGTCGTAGGTGGTGGGAGGTGGCACCGACCAAGATGGCCGCCCCCATGTCTCGCACGTGGTGGCAGCGTGCAGGGAAGATGGCAGCCCCCATGTCTCGCATGTGGTGGCAGCGTGCAGGGAAGATGGTGGCAGGTGAGATGGCGACCCCCATGTCTCGCACGCGGCGCTGCTCGATCCCGCTCGCAGTTTTGACTTACAGACCTTGGCGAAGTGGCCCTTCTTTCCGCAGCTGGAACAGGTAGCTTGTCGGGCCGCGCAGCATTTCCGGGGGTGCTTCTCCAGTCCGCAGAAGTAGCACTTCGCGGACTCGTGACTGGCGGCAGCCAAGGTCGATTCGCTGGCGGGTTGCGGGGTCTGCGGCACCCACGAGGCCATCGGGGGATCGCGTGCCTGGAGAGCCTCGGAGTTATGCAGAGCGGCCTCCAACGTATCAGCCAGCTCGATCGCCGAACTTAGGGTAAGATTGGCTTTTTCCAGCAGCCACTGGCGCATGTAGACTGACCTGGTCCCCGTGACGAAGGCGTCTCTCACGAGGAGTTCTGCATGCTGTGCCGCTGTCAGTTCCTGGCAATTGCAGGCTCGCACGAGTGTCTGTAGTACCCGGACAAACTCAGCGCTCGATTCCCCGGACCGTTGTTGCCGTGTCGCTAAGCGATGCCGAGCATAGACGCTGTTTATTGGCCGAAGGTATTGTCTTTTGAGTGCGCTCATCGCGCCGTCGTAGCTCGGCTGGTCTCTAATCAGTGAATAGACCCGTGGACTGACCCTGGAGAGCAGAACTCTGCGCTTCCTTGTGGGGTCGGTTGCTTTAATCTCCTCTAGGTACGCTTCGAAGCAGTCCAGACAGAGCTGGAAAGCGTTTCCAGCTTCAGGTGTTTGCGGATTGAGGTCCAATTTGTCTGGTCTCAGTGCATGTTCCATGCTTTAAAATGTACAGCGAATAAAATTGAAGCACCTTCAATAACTCCAAAAGACTGAGGTTTGGTAAAATACTGAAAGGCTTTAATTCGCTGTACAATACGACCTCCACAGTGAGTGTCTGCCCCCAGACTGAGGGGGAGGGGCAAGGCAAAACACCTTTATACAGGACTCTGTGGGAGGAGCCACAGGGGCAGTCAGCAGAGGGGCATGTCCAGACAGTTAACCCAGTTACAACACATATATATGGTTTACCACATTTGGCTAAATAAATTCCTCCTCATCTCCATTTTAAATGAACATCTGTCTACTCTGAGACTCTGCCCTCTAGTTCTAGAGCACCCCACCATAGGAAACATCCTCTCCACATCCACTCTCTCCAGGTCTTTCAACATTTGGTAAGTTTCAATGAAATCACTCCTCATTCTTCTAAATTCCTACACGTAAAGGCCCAGAGCCATCAATTGCTCCTCATATGATAAACATTTCATTCCTGGAATCATTCTCGTGAACCTCTTCTGAACCCTCTCCGATATCAGCACATCCTTTTTTAAATAAGGGGCTCAAAGCTGTTCACAATATTCCAACTGAAGCCTCACCAGTGCCCTATAAAGCTTCAACATTACATCTTTCCTTTTATATTCTAGTCCTCTTTCAATTAATACTTCTGCCTTCCTCATCACTGACTCAACCTGCAAATTAACTTGTAGGGAATCCTGCATGAGGGCTTCCATATCCCTTCGCACCTCAGGATCTTGAATTTTCTTCCCACTTCAAAAATACTCCATGATTTTATTTCTTCTACCAAAGTGCATGATCAGACATAGGGCCAGACTTTAGGCAGGGCTAGGCTGGGCTGCAGCCCAGGGGCCAGAGCTGCAGAGGGGCCTAAAATAGGTAGCTATCATCATGGTGGACAAAAAAAAATATGAGTGTGGAGCACAGAAAAGATAAAAGAAACAAGAAAAAGAGGATCGTGAAAAAGAAGCATTAAAAAAGACATTGAAATTGACAGAATTTTTTAAACCTGTTCTCGACGATGCAGCAGTACCATCGCTCTTGTCACAGTCTGAGACCGGTGGACAAATGGAGACTTGTTCAACAGCTAGCACTAGCACCAGCGTTAGCACAGGACCACCGTCCTTGCCACAGTCAGCAGCTAACGTTGAAGAGGCAGAGAGCATGACTTTGGGATTCCCGACCACAGAGGCCTCTGCACAACCAAGTCGGGCCGCCATTAATGTTAACGTTACCGCTACTGAGGATCCTTACAGCACTGATCCTGCTCGCTGGGGAAAGGAAACGTTAGATGATTCAGTCTGAGCGTACTGGGCTAAGAAAGGGCCTGTGTCCTGCCAGAATAAGGATGTGGATATCAAAGCTTCGGAACGAGTATACAAACAGCAGAGACGTTTTTTCTCCAAATTTCACTTCAAACGCAAGCTCGTAAATGATGAGTACATATCAAGGCAATGGCTCTTATATTTCCCTTCCACCAGCTGTGTGTTTTGTTTTGCATGCTGCATCTTCAGTGAGAACTGTCAGTCCAGCTTCGAAACTGGCTTTAGTGACTGGAAACATGCCGCTGAGTACATAGGAGAGCATGAAAATAGCGAACACCACAGGAAAACGATACTGACCTACGTTACACTAGCGTCTGACAGCGGAAGAATAGATACAGAACTGCAAAAACAGTTTGAGTCAGAGTGTGTCCACTGGACCGACGTATTGAGAAGAGTGGTGGCGGTTGTGAAGTTTTTGGTCAAGAGGGGACTGGCTATCTGAGGCTCCAGTGACATATTTGGCAGGCCTGATAACGACAACCACATGATGCGCATTCTAGAGGCAATAAGTGAGTTTGACCTGTTATTGAAGGCGCACATACAGAAATTTGGAAATGCAGGATCAGGCACCCCTTCATATCTTTCACCTAAAACATGTGAGGAGTTTATTGAGCTCATGAGCGATCAAGTTCTATCAGAGATCGTCAAGTGAAGTCAAAATGGCCAAATACTTTTCTATTAGCATCGATTCAATCACAGATGTTCAACATGTAGATCAGTTCACATTCATTTTACGTTATGTGTCAACTGATGGAAACATTCAGGAGCGATTCTTACGATTTCTACCCATTAAGAACCACACAGGGGTGGCTTTATGTGAGTCTCTGCTCAGAGTTTTAGGAGAGATGAATATTGACATAAGCAACTGCAGGCGACAGTGCTATGAAAATGCTGCAAATATGTCCAGTGCATACAAAGGCTTACAATCCCGGATCAAGGAAATCAATCCACTTGCTGAGTGGATTCCATGTGCAGCACACACACACTGAATCTTGTTGGAATCAACAGTGTCAACTGTCGTGTTGAAACAGCTGATTTCTTTCAGCTTCATGCAGAATGTGTTCAACTTCTGCTCCAAGTGAATTTCTAGGTGGAAGGTGGTGACCGCAGGACTTCAGCCTATTGCGAACAAGCACATTGAAACTCTGAAGTCCCTCTCTAATACAAGATGGGCTGCACACGCAGAAGCCACACAAGGCATTGTGTGGAAATTATGCCAATATTCAAGATTCGTTAAAGAGCATTGCAGATGACAATAATCAGAATATGGCAACTAGAAATGAAGCAAGGTCACTATACAAAAAAAATGGACAAGCTTGAGATAGCTTTTCTGAGCAAATTGTGGCATTGCATTCTTCAGCGCTTTGAAAGTACAAGTGTTGCATTGCAAGCTGTAAATCTAGACCTATGTAATGCTGTGGATTTGGTGAGATCACTACGGGGATACATAGCAAGCTTGCATGATCAATTTGATACTTTTAAGACCCAAGCTAAAACTATGTCCCCAACAGTCTCACAAATGTACAAATAAGACACCCAATGACAAAGAAAACGTCAAGCCTTTCTGGATGAATCCACAACACCTGATGTTGGCTTGCCAGCCAGAGAAATATTCTCAGCTACTGTTTTTTAGGTAGTGATGGATAGATTACTTGCAGAGATTGATTGCAGTTTGCATCATATAATGACTTTAACAACACATTTGGCATCCTAAACAATATCCCTTCTCTCTCTGTACAGGATTTGCGCAAGAGAGCATCTGATCTCCAAAGCAGGTATTCAACTGACTTTGTGGAGAAGGTTGTCCATTTCAGGGAATTTGTAAGCGGTAAAGATATTTCATCCACAACAGAGCTTTTATGCTTCATCGGTGAAAAAAAAACAACTTGCAGGTCATCTTCCCAAATGTAGGCATTGCTTTGAGGCTTTACCTGACTCTCCCCGTCACAAATGCAAGTGGTGAGTGATCTTTCTCCAAGCTCAAGCTAGTGAAGAATAGGCTCAGATCCACAATGGGACAGGACAGGCTGAATCATCTTACTCTGGTATCACTTGAAAGTGATCTTGTTCAGAAATTGGATTTTAGTTATCTGATCAAGGACTTTGCTGTGAAGAAATCCAGAAGAACTAGGCTTTAATTTTGAAAAACAAGCATCTGACTTTGTAAATATCTAGGCTTGTGTGTCAGTGCTGTTCCTGTTTTTGCGGCAATATGCTAATAGTTGACTGTTTACAAACCTAGTAAGTAGTAAGTGGTCTTTACTCTGCAAGCCACACAGCACAGCAATAGGTTAGTATGTGCTAGATCTCATTTTTCAAAAAGATTGTTGGAGTATTGTCAAGTTTCCTAGTTTGCCATGGTGCCATCTCTCTTGGCCTTTTTGTCTCTTATTTCCATTTTACTTTCTCAGAACACATGGTTGAGAAAAATACCTAGATAAAAATGCTTTGGCATTGTTTGAGAAATAAGGCCTATGGTATGTGCAGCGATAGCTAAATAAAGATTTAAGATAGGGTACATCATACTTCTTCTCCCTCATAACTTTACTAAGCCAACTAAGCCTAGGCCAATTTTTGAGTGCTTTAGATGCTGTCCTTCAAACTAAGAATTTGCATTACTTTCTGTCCTCCCTCTTAAGGCCTGTAAATTTACAGCCTACATGTACTAAACCAATGTCTTGGTTCTCAGCTTTGATACTTAGACCAGTACGACCTTTGCTCTTGTTCTTGCCTTTTTTTGCTTGGTACAACAGCATTTTACGGTGTCGGCAGGGGCCCATCAGGGCCTCCAGCCCAGGGGCCCTGGTGCCACTAAATCCGGCCCTGACCATACACTTCCTGACTCTATTCCATCTGCCACTTCTTTACCCACTCTCCTAAACTGTCTAAGTCCTTCTGCAGACTCCCTGCTTCCTCGCATGACCAGCCCCTCTACCTATCTTCCTATCGTCTACAAACTTGGCCACAAAGACATCAGTTTCATCATCCAAATCATTGACATACAACATTAAAAGAAGTGGTCCCAGCGGCAATCTCTGCGGTACACCAACTAGCCACTGACAGCCAATCAGAAAAGGCCCCCTTTATTCCCACTTTTTGTCTCCTGCCAATCTGCCAAAGCTCTATCCATGCTAGTATCTTTCCTTAGTACTCTGGGCTCTTATTTTGTTAAGCAGCCTCACATGCGGCAACTTGTCAAAGGCCTTCTGAAAATCCAAGCACGCAACATCCACTGACTCTCCTTTGTCTATCCAGCTTGTTATTTTCTCAAAGAATTCTAACGGATTTGACAGGCAATATTTTCCCTGAAGGTTACCATGCTGACCTTGGTGTATTTTATCAGGTGCCTCCAAGTACCGTGAAACAAACATCCTTCACAACCAACTCCAATACCTTCCCAACCACCGAAGTCAGGCCTATCACCTCCAAACCTGTACTCTTTCCACTCCCCCAACCTTCTTATTCTGGCTTCTTTCCCCCTAGTTTCTCAGTCATGATGAAGTGTTTTGGCCTGACACGTCAGCCATTTATTAACATTTATTCCTTTCCACTGATGCTGCCTGACTTGCTGAGTTTTTCCAGCATCTTGTACAGTACGTGTTACTCTGGATTTCCAGCATCTGCAGGATCTCTTGTGCATGTCAACAATTCCTCCTCGCCCCCCCCCCCACAGATGCTGCTCAACCTGCTGATTTTAAATCAAAAATCAAATCAAATTCTAGTTTAATTATCATTCAACCATACATGGATACAGCTAAATGAACCAGTGTTCCTCTGGGGCCAAGGTGCAAAACATACACAGCACATTCAAAATAGTGAGCAAAAAAACAGTCACGCAAAATGACACAGATATAGTTCAAGACTCTGAGCGACTGTCCCACAAATTGATGCTACAGTTCCTGACAGTTAGCAAACACTGCAATCCAGCCTGTTGCAGCACCAGTGGGAGAGGTCAGCCCACAACCGAGCATGGTCGCCAAGCTACACGGCCTCCACTGTCCCCTCTTCTGGGCTGCAGCAGCAAGCAAGCCTGCAGCTTGAGGCCCAGTGCTCTCTACACAAGCTGTTGCATTGGTTTTTGTGAAATGCTGGAATAGGATTGAGCAGAGTTAACAATGGTGTAGGAAATGGAAAATACATTTTAGTATCAGCCAATGCATTCCTTCAGGCTGTCTTGAATAAATAGATCAAGGGAAAATGTGGATGTGGAGGTTTGAATTTTTGGGAGCTCTCCATAGTGAATCTCATCAGGGGGTTTTTGAACAAGGCAGAGGAGTGAAAGGTGGGGGAGTAGCATTGCTTGTTAGGGAAAATATTACAGCAGTGCTCAGGCAGGACAGATTAGAGGGCTTGTCTACTGAGTCCTTATGGGTGGAGCTGAGAAACAGGAAAGGTATGGCCACATTAGTGGGATTGTATTACAGACCACCCAATAGTCAACGAGACTTGGAAGAGCAAATCTGCAGAGAGATAGCAGGCAACTGCAGGAAACATAAAGTTGTGGTGGTAGGGGATTCTAATTTTCCATACATTGATTGGGACTCCCATACTGTTCGGGGTCTAGATGGTTTAGAGTTTGTAAAATGTGTTCAGGAAAGTTTTCTAAATCAATATATAGAGGGACCAACTAGAGGGGATGCAATATTGGATCTCCTGTTAGGAAATGAATTAGGGCAAGTGACAGAAGTCTGTGTAGGGGAGCACTTTGGTTCCAGTGATCATAACACCATTAGTTTCAATTTGATCATGGACAAGGATAGATCTGATCCTAGGGTTGAGGTTCTGAACTGGAAGAAGGCCAAGTTTGAAGAAATGAGAAAGGATCTAAAAAGCGTGGATTGGGACAGGTTGTTCTCTGGCATAGATATGATTGGTAGGTGGGAAGCCTTCAAAGGGGAAATTTTGAGAGTGCAGAGTTTGTATGTTCCTGTCAGGATTAAAGGCAAATTGAATAGGAATAAGGATCCTTGGTTCTCAAGGGATATTGCAACTCTGATAAAGAAGAAGAGGGAGTTGTATGAAATGTATAGGAAACAGGGAGTAAATCAGGTGCTTGAGGAGTATAAGAAGTGCAAGAAAATACTTAAGAAAGAAATCAGGAGGGCTAAAAGAAGACATGAGGTTGCCTTGGCAGTCAAAGTGAAGGATAATCCAAAGAGCTTTTACAAGTATGTTAAGAGCAAAAGGATTGTAAGGGATAAAATTGGTCCTCTTGAAGATCAGAGTGGTCGGCTTTGTGCGGAACCAAAGGAAATGGGGGAGATCTTAAATAGGTTTTTTGCGTCTGTATTTACTAAGGAAGCTGGCATGAAATCTATGGAATTGAGGGAATCAAGTCGTGAGACCATGGAAACTGTACAGATTGAAAAGGAGGAGGTGCTTGCTGTCTTGAGGAAAATTAAAGTGGATAAATCCGCGGGACTTGACAGAGTGTTCCCTCGGACCTTGAAGGAGACTAGTGTTGAAATTGCGGGGGCCCTGGCAGAAATATTTAAAATGTCGCTGTCTACGGGTGAAGTGCCGGAGGATTGGAGAGTGGCTCATGTTGTTCCGTTGTTTAAAAAAGGATCGAAAAGTAATCCGGGAAATTATAGGCCGGTGAGTTTAACGTCAGTTGTAGGTAAGTTATTGGAGGGAGTACTAAGAGACAGAATCTACAAGCATTTGGATAGACAGGGGCTTTTTGGGAGAGTCAACATGGCTTTGTGCGTGGTAGGTCATGTTTGACCAATCTGTTGGAGTTTTTCGAGGAGGTTACCAGGAAAGTGGATGAAGGGAAGGCAGTGGATATTGTCTACATGGACTTCAGTAAGGTCTTTGACAAGGTCCCGCATGGGAGGTTAGTTAGGAAAATTCAGTCGCTAGGTATACATGGAGAGGTGGTAAATTGGATTAGACATTGGCTCGATGGAAGTAGCCAGAGAGTGGTGGTAGAGAATTGCTTCTCTGAGTGGAGGCCTGTGACTAGTGGTGTGCCACAGGGATCAGTGCTGGGTCCATTGTTATTTGTCATCTATATCAATGATCTGGATGATAATGTGGTAAATTGGATCAGCAAATCTGCTGATGATACAAAGATTGGAGGTGTAGTCGACAGTGAGGAAGGTTTTCAGAGCCTGCAGAGGAACTTGGACCAGCTGGAAAAATGGGCTGAAAAATGGCAGATGAAGTTTAATACAGATAAGTGTGAGGTATTACACTTTGGAAGGACAAACCAAGGTAGAACATACAAGGTTAATGGTAAGGCACTGAGGAGTGCAGTAGAACAGAGGGATCTGGGAATACAGATACAAAATTCCCTAAAAGTGGCGTCACAGGTAGATAGGGTCGTAAAGAGAGCTTTTGGTACATTGGCCTTTATTAATCAAAGTATTGAGTATAAGAGCTGGAATGTTATGATGAGGTTGTATAAGGCATTGGTGAGGCCGAATCTGGAGTATTGTGTTCAGTTTTGGTCACCAAATTACAGGAAGGATATAAATAAGGTTGAAAGAGTGCAGAGAAGGTTTACAAGGATGTTGCCGGGACTTGAGAAACTCAGTTACAGAGAAAGGTTGAATAGGTTAGGACTTTATTCCCTGGAGCGTAGAAGAATGAGGGGAGATTTGATAGAGGTATATAAAATTATGATGGGTATAGATAGAGTGAATGCAAGCAGGCTTTATCCACTGAGGCAAGGGGAGAAAAAAACCAGAGGACATGGGTTAAGGGTGAGGGGGGAAAAGTTTAAAGGGAACATTAGTGGGGGCTTCTTCACACAGAGAGTGGTGGGAGTATGGAATGAGCTGCCAGACGAGGTGGTAAATGCGGGTTCTTTTTTAACATTTAAGAATAAATTGGACAGATACATGGATGGGAGGTGTATGGATGGATATGGTCCATGTGCAGGTCAGTGGGACGAGGCAGAAAATGGTTCGGCACAGCCAAGAAGGGCCAAAGGGCCTGTCTCTGTGCTGTAGTTTCTATGGTTCTATGGTTCTAAGATAAAGGTACTTGGAGTCACAAAGTCATACAGCACAGAAACAGGCCCTTTGGTGCATGCTGACCAAGATTCACATCTAAGCTAGTCCCCAGCAGGTCCAGATCCCACTGCAAGATTTGATAGTCTTCCTTGCTGTCCATAGCACCCCCAATTCTGATGTCATTCGCAAATTTACTGATCCAGTTAAACACATTATCATCCAGATCATTGATATAGATGACAAGTAACGATGGATCTAGCACCAGTCCCTGTGGCACTCCACTGGTCACAGGCCTCCAGTCAGAGAGGCAACCCTCTATGGCCACTCTCTAGTTTCTTCCATGAAGGCAATGTCTAATCCAATTTACTACCTCATCTTGAATGCCAAGTGACTGAGTCTTCTTGACCAACCTCCCATGTAGGATCTTCTCAAAGTCCATGGAAATAACATCCACTGCTTTGCCTTCATCAACTTTCCTGGTAACTTCCTTGAAAACTGTTAGGGAAATTAATTTGCTAAAGAATTTTAATTAAAGTTGGTCACCAATAAATTGGACACGGGCTTCGAGGTAACTAGAGAATACCTTTGTTCATGAATAAGGGAAGAATGACTCGCTAACAGTGTGATCCTCATGTCTTCCACAGAACAATAGTCACAGTTTTTTTATATACATGCACACAGAAAGTCAATTACATCAGTCAAAGTTAAAATATATTCATTCCTGTGTGCCTTATCAATTCCCACAAAAATGCCAGCGGTAGACTCTTTTCTGCCTACAACACACAGAGATAGGTTGTCAGAACATCCTTGATACTGGGATAGATTATTGCAAGCGTGCAGAGAACCTAGGCTGAATGGCGAGTCTTTATTTATGATATAAAGAAGGTTCATTGAATCCTTAGATCCAGTAAGTCATTAAGGTACAAAAGTATAATTTGTTTTATATGTTGGTACCAGACAGGTGAAGGAAAACCATACACACTGTTTCATTGTCAGAAACTTGACAGCCCACAGGGTCCTCCCTACAATTTATGACCTTCACTGTCTCCATTTTGTTTACACTGCTGTGTCACGCACTAAGATCAGCACTAGGCATTTTGTTAATTAAAGGAAGGTGCAGGGTATTAACAACTCAGATATTTTACCCGATATTCAGAATTTTCTTCCACAATTAAGTCATGTAGCCTCGTGGTATACAGCTGTAGATTAGAAGGCAGTACCACGTAGTCTTGTGTTTACAGCAGTAGGCTAAAGGGCAGCACCACGATTCTCCGCTGATCCAGGCATTGAGCAATACAGACATACGTAGGTATTTACCCGACCCAGTTGGCCAAAATCCTCCACAAAGACTCTATAAGATTGGTTAAACATGACCTACCAGACACAAAACCATGTTGACCATCCCTAACCATTCCCTGTCAGTTCAAGTACTTATATATTTGGTCCCTTAGAATAACTTCCAGTTAATTTCCCACTATTGATGTCAGGCTCACCGGCCTATAATTTCCTGGCTTATTCTCCGAGCTTTTCTTAAACAATGAAGCATTAACTAACCTCCAAATTCTCCAGCACCTCACTTGTGGCTAAAGATGATTTAAGTTGCCCCTGCAATTCCTGCACTAGACTCCCACAGGGTCTGAGGGAACACCTTGTCAGGCCTTGGGGATTTATCCACCCTAATTTGCCTCAAGACAACAAACACCTCCTCCTCCCCTGTAATCTGTACAGGGTCCATGATCTCACTGCTGTTTTGCCTCACTTCCGTAGACTCTGTGTCTGTCTCCAGAGTAAATACAGATGCAAAAAATCCATTTAAGGTCTCCCCCATCTCTTTCAGCTCCATACGTAGATTGCCACTCTGATCTTCCAGAGGGCCAATTTTGTCCCTTGTTATCCTTTTGCTCAAAGTCCTTTGAATTCTCCTTCACCTTGTCTGCTCAAGCAACCTCATATCTTCTATCAGCCCTCCTGATTTCCTTCTTAAGTGTTCTCTTGCATTTCTTGTACTCCTCAAGTACCTCATTTATTCCTGCCTGTCTAAATCTGCTATGCATCTTCTTTTCTTAGCCAGGGCCTTAACGTCTCTTGAAAACTAATGTTCCCTAAACTAACTGTTCTCTTGCCTTTTATTCTGACAGGAATGTACAAGCTCTGTGCTTGAAAATTTTCACTTTTGAAGGTCAAGTACAACTTTGCCAGAAAGCAATCTGTCCCAGTCCATACCTACCAGATCCTTTCTAATGCCATCAAAAATGGCATTTTTCCACTTTAGAATCTCGATCCGAGAACCAAACCTATCATTTTCAATAATTTTCTTAAAGCTAATGGCATTGTAGTCACTTGATGCAAAGTGTTCCGTTACACAAACTTCTGTCATCTGCCCTGTCTCATCCCTCATAGGAGATCTAGTATTGCATTTGACATGACACGTAATGAATAAATGAGTATCACCCTCTCTCTGGTTGGAACGTCCATGTACTGATTAAAGAAACTTTCCTGAACACATTTGACAAACTCTTTCCCCTCCAGACCTTGAAGAGTACATTGTTAATCATTACATTGTCAACCACATCCTTTGGCAGCTAGTTCCATATACTAACAACTCTCTAGGAGAAGAAGTTGCCCCTCACGTTCCTATTAAATCTTTCCTCTTTCACCTAAAATCTATGCTCTCAAGGGAAGTAGGCCGACTTTCTGAAAAGGAGAACAGGATAGAAGGTGTCACCATGGTAGCGAGTTGGTGATAGATGTCAGTGCAAAGTTTGCTTTCTGAGGTGGATGCAGAGAGATGAGGAAAGAGGAGAGAGATGGACCAGTGAACTTGAGGGCGGGGTGAAAGTCGGGCGGCAAAGTTGAGGAAATTGACAAGCTCAGCACAGGAAGCAGCACCAATGCAGTCATCAAATTACCAGTGAAAGATTTGGGGAGCATTACCAGTGTAGGTTTGGAATATAGACTGTTCCATATAGCCGATGAAAAGTGAATAGGAGTCTACTTCATCGAGCACCTTCATTCTGTCCACTGTTGCAGCCAGGGTGACCAGCCATTTCAGTTCCACTCCCGATTCCCACAGAGACATGGGGAGACAGCCTACCAGAGGAAAGTTGCAGAGACCAGGTCTCTGGCATTGAGTCTGGCTCCATAGCTCAGGCAAGAAGTGGGGAGAAGAGGAGTGCAGTAGTGACAGGGGATTCTATAGTTAGAGAAGAGACAAGAGATTCTGTGGTCGTGAAGGAGACACGTGGATGGCATATTTGCCTCCCAGGTGCCTGTGTTATTATGTGTGTACATTACCAACTCCCAGTGGGCAATGCAGGCAGTTCACCCCGGGGACCAGAAATGACTATGATGCCATTCTGTAAATAAATCGTTCTAGCATTAAACCCACACTAAGTCTGTTTTCATTAAAAACAGACATAACGTGGTGTCAGAGGTCGGTGTGAAGTCTAAACACGGAGAATAAATGTGCGCTTCTTAGAAAAAGGAGGTTCTGATGGAGAGAACTGCCAAAGTTCACCAAATTCACCAAGAAATTCAGGCGAGAGGCTGAAAATTCCCGTCATGGGTAGTACTTCCGCACCTGAAATGCTTCAAACAGCAATTCAATATATACTTATCAGCTAGTGGAGCGGGAGGGGTTGATGAAAAATTGAAAACGTCTGTTTTTCTACAATTGGCAATGATGCTTTGGATATCTAGAACTGCTTTCAAATTGTTGATGCAGCCTTTACATTGGACGCTAATGACAACATTTCAGGTGTATTTTGTCCCAAGTAAAAACATCATGTTTGAGAGAGAGATTTTCCCCCCTGTGACCAGAAGAAGAGCTTACAAAAGGTTCAAAAATCTAGATCTAGAATGATTATAAGGCTAGCAGAGAGGAGCTTAGGAAAGAAATTAGGAGAGCCAGAAGGGGTTCATGAGAAGGCCTTGGCAGACAGGACTAAGGAAAACCCCAAGGCATTCTATAGGTATGTGAAGAGCAAGAGGATAAGACGTGAGAGAATAGGACCAATCAGGTGTGACAGTGGTAAAATGTGTATGGAACTGGAGGAGATAGCAGAGGTACTTAATGAGTACTTTGCTTCAGTATTCACTACGGAAAAGAATCTTGAAGATTGTAGGGATGACTTACAGTGGACTGAAAAGCTTGTGCATGTAGATATTAAGAAAGAGGATGTGCTGGATCTTTTGGAAAGCATCAAGTTGGATAAGTCACCGGGACCGGACGAGATGTACCCCAGGCTACTGTGGGAGGCAAGGGAGGAGATTGCTCAGCCTCTGGCGATGATCTTTGCATCATCAATGGGGATGGGAAAGGTTCCGGAGGATTGGAGGGTTGCAGATGTTGTTCTCTTATTCAAGAAAGGGAGTAGAGACAGCCCAAGAAATTATAGACCAGTGAGTCTTACTTCAGTGTTTGGTAAGTTGTTGGAGAAGATCCTGAGAGGCAGGATTGAAGAACATTTGGAGAGGCATAATATGATTAGGAATAGTCAGCATGGCTTTGTCAAAAGCATGTTGTTCCTTACAAGCCTGACTGAATTTTTTGAGGATGTGACTAAACACATCGATGAAGGTAGAGCAGTAGATGTAGTGTATATGGATTTCAGCAAGGCATTTGATAAGGTACCTCATGCAAGGCTTATTGAGAAAGTAAGGAGGCATGGGATCCAAGGGGACATTGCTTTGTGGATCCAGAAATGGCTTGCCTACAGAAAGCAAAGGATGGTTGTAGACGGGTCATATTCTGCATGGAGGTCGGTGACCAGTGGTGTGCTTCAGGGATCTGTTCTGGGACCCCTACTCCTTGTGATTTTTATAAATGACCTGGACGAGGAATTGGAGGGACTGGTTAGTGAATTTGCTGATGACACAAAGGTTGGGGGAGTTATGGATAGTGTGGAGGGCTGTCAGAGGTTACAGCAGGACATTGATAGGATGCAAAACTGGGCTGAGAAGTGGCAGATGGAGTTCAACCCAGATACGTGTGAGGTGGTTCATTTTGGTAGGTCAAATATGAAGGCAGAATATAGTATTAATGATAAGACTATTGGCTGTGTGGAGGATCAGAGGGATCTTGAGTCCATAAGACACTCAAAGCTGCTGCACAGGTTGACTCTGTGGTTAAGAAGGCATATGGTGCATTGGCCTTCATCAATTGTGGTATTGAGTTTAGGAGCTGAAAGGTAATGTTGCAGCTCTATAAGACCCTGGTCAGACCCCACTTGGAGTACTGTGCTCCGTTCTGGTTGCCTCACCACAGGAAGGATGTGGAAACCATAGAAAGGGTGCAGAGGAGACTTACAAGGATGTTACCTGGATTGGGGAGCATGCCTTATGAGAATAGATTGAGTGAACTCGGCCTTTTTTCCTTGGAGCGATGGAGGATGAGAGGTGACCTGATAGAGGTGTATAAGCTGATAAGAGCCATTTGATAGTCTGGATAGTCAGAGGCTTTTTCCTTGGGCTGAAATGGCTAGCACGAGAGGGCACAGTTTTAAGGTGCTGGGGAGTAGGTACAGAGGAGGTTACAGAGGTAAGTTTTTTTACGCAGAGAGTGGTGAGTGCTTGCAATGGGCTGCTGGCGACGGTGGTGGAGGTGGAAACGATAGGACCTTTTAAGAGACTCCTGGACAGGTACATGGAGCTTAGAAAAATAGAGGGCTATGGGTAATTTCTCAGGTCAGGACATGTTTGGCACAGTTTTGTGGGCTGAAGGGCCTGTATTGTGCTGTAGATATTCTATGTTTCTAAACACCAGCTGTCTTCTTCATAGCCTGATCTGTCAATATTGTCATTTCTTTGATCACTACTTAGCTGAGCTTCACACTGAGTAAGTCCTGTGAGTTTGGAGATTTGAGAGACTCACTAGTTAGAAACAAAATAGTTTGTGGAATCCCCGATAACGGGCTCAGTGAAAGATTGCTCTGTGAAAATGATTTGATGCTGGAAAATGCTTTGAATATGTGTAGGGTAGCAGAGTCCACATGAACACAAGCTAAGGCAATACACTGTGAAAACAGAGGAGCAATGCACAAGACATTTCCCAAAGTAACAGTAAAGCCAAGAGGAAGGCTCAAACAGCAAATGTGGAGATAGTCTCATTCGAAAGACGTGTCCTGCTTATGGAAAGTCCTGCAATAATTAAGGGATGAACAATCATTTTGCAAAGTGCTGCAAAGCTGGGGACTCCCAAGAGAAAGGTTTGTAAAGAAATGGAGGAAGTCTTTGTGGATTCGCTGCAGACTGCAGGGGCTGGTAAAACAGAATGGATCACTCCAGTGACTGTGAATGAGACAGTTATTCCATTCAGGCTTGATACCGGAGCCCAGTTGAATCTTCAATCTATGGGTGATTACAAGACTCTCAAAGTAACGAGCAAGATTTACCCAGTGAAGTTAAAAATGACAGGCTGTACTGGTTGTGGTAACGCTCTGATTGTTCTGCTATAGTCCTCATTTGAAACCAAATCAGGCAGAATATTGAATCTTAAACCATTGTATAATTCAGAAGTTAATCTGAAAAGGGGATGTACTTGTATTTGATGCCACAAAAAGGAATACAGCAATTCTGTCAGCTCTCCCTCACCTAATTTCATCTTTTCATCATCCTCTCTCTATCTTGCTTTATCTATCGCCAACAGCCTCTATACTCCCTGTCTCCCTCATCCTGTCCCCATCTAGTTCCACCCATTACCTGCCTCTATCCACACCCCTACGTACTGATATAAGCTAGCAATGCTTCCCGTTTCCTCTCAGTCCTGATGCAGGGCTTCGACCTGACACATTTTGTCTCTTAAACGATATCTGTGCCAGGGACTGCTGATGTCAGCGAGGAGTAATGAAGCTGACCATGGCTTGTGTTCTGCCATTAGGAAATGATGGCTACAAATTCTGCACTCAACCTCACTGTATTCCCCAGGAGATGACAAAAGTGACAGATTGCTCAATCGGTCCAAAAATACATAATCAAAATAAAAATTACAGGGTGCAATCAATTGCAGTTTAAGAGAAGAAAGATATTTTTCAAAAGTAATTGTTTCACTCAGGTTCACTGATCGAGTAGAAAAGGCAATGATTCACAACAGTTTGATGCTTTGAGCAGCAGCCAATCAATGTTGACAAGAACAAATTAAAGTAAGTGGAGTGGCCATTGTTGGAGTGGTCAGAGTTAGAGTAGGTGTTTTGAGGCTTTAGCTCTTTGAGGCTTCAGCGAGGTGACGCTTGAGTGAGAGAAGGCAAAACAAAGCTGTATGTAGAGTTTTTTTTCTCACCCATAGTTTATAGATTTTCTTCTTTGTACTTGCTCAGATAGGAATGGTAGAGATGCTACTGGATAGTGAACAGGATTGTGAAATGCTCCTCTTGCAACTCTTGCAGGATGTGGGAAGGCCGGGAGCCCCCCAGTGTCCCTGATGACTACACCTGCAAGAAGTGCATCCAGCTGCAGTTTCTACCAATTCACGTTGAGGAGTTGGAGCTGGAACTGGATGAACTCAGGAGGCTGAGGGGGTGATAGATAGGACATATAGAGAGTTAGTTACACCCAAAGTGCAGGACACAGGAAACTGGGAAGCAGTCAGAAAGGGGAAAGGGGTTAAGGAGCCAGTGCAGAGTACCCCTGTGGCCATCCCCCTCCACACCAGGTATATCACTTCAGATACAGTCGGGGGTGGGGGGAAATGACCTAACACAGGAGGATCGCAGTGGTAAGGTGTCTGGCACTGAGTCTGCCTCTGTGACTCAGAAGGGAAAGTGGGGGCGAAGAGGCACGTGGTGGTGATAAGTGATCCATTTGTTCAGGGAACAAAGGAAGTTCTGTGGGCAAGAATGAGATTCTCAGATAGTATGTTGCCTCCTGGGTCTGGGACACTTTGGGTTGAGCCCTCAGCATTCTTAAGTGGGAGGATGAACAGCCAGAGGTCGTGGTGAACAATGACATGGTAGGTATCAATGACATGGGTAGGACGAGTGACGAGGTTCTGCAAAGTGAGTTCAGGGAATTAGGTATTGAGTTAAAGGGCAGAACCTCCAGGGTTGTGATCTCAGGATTGGTACCCATGCCATGTGCTAGTGAGGCCAGAAATAGGAAGATTATACAGTTTTAACACATGGCTAATGAGTTGGTGCGGGAGGGAGGATAGACGATTTTTGGATCATTGGGCTCTCTTCTGGAGAAGGTGTGACCTGTACAGAAGAGACAATTTGCACCTGAACTGGAGGGGGAACAAAGATCCTTGCAAGAAGGTTTGCTAGTGCTGCATGGGAGTGGGGGTGGGGGTGGATGAGTGGTTTAAACTAGAATTGAAGGGGGATAGGAACCAGAGTACCAGAACAGTTAGAGGAGAGGTTGTGGAGACAAATGTTGATAAGACCTGAGACAAAGTCAGGAATCGAAAGGTTGAGCATGGTGTGACTAGTGACCTGAGCTGTGTACATTTCAAAGCAAGAAGTAGGAAAGGCAGATGCGCTCAGGGCATGGATCAACACCTGGAATTATGATATTGTAGCCATTAGTAAGGCTTGGATGCAGGAAGGGGCAGGACTGGTAGCTCAATATTTCAGTGTTCCATTGTTCCAGATGTGACAGAGCAGGAGGGATTAAAGGAAGAGGGGTGGCGTTACTAGTCAGGGAAAATGTCACAGCAGTGCTCCGTCAGGATAGACTGGAGAACTTGTCTAGTGAGGTGTTAAGGGTGGAACTGAGTAAGAAAGGTATGACCATGTTAATGGGGCTATATTACAGACCACTCAACAGTCCGAGGGATTTAGAGGAACTCATTCATAAAGAGATCGCAGACTGTGACAAGAAACATAATGTTGTTAAAGTAGGTGATTTTAACTTTCCACATATTGACTGAGAATCACATACTGTAAAAGGACAAGATGGGATAGCGCCAAATGTGTTCAAGAAATTTCCTTAATCAGTACATAGAAGTCTCAATGAGAGAGTGTGTGATACTGGATCTGCTATTAGGGAATGAGACGGGCAGGCGACAGAAGTTTGTATAGGGGAACACTTTGCATACAGTGATCACAATGCCATTAGTTTCAAAGTAAATATACAAAAAGATAGGTACTGTGCTTATAAAAAATATTCACCCCCCCCATAGTCTTTTTCTATTGATCTCTGTCAAAAAATCCAAATTAAATCCATTGTGATTCAATGTGGTAAAACAATAAAACATGAAAGCTCCCAATGGGGGGCGGGGGCAATACTTTTTATAGGCACCATATGGTCTGTGGGTTGAGATTCTAAATTAGAGAAAGGCAATTTTGATGGTATCAGGAAGGATATGGCAAGTGAATTGGGACACTTTTTTCTGGCACAAGTGTACTTGGTAAGCGGAAGGCCTTCAAAAGTGAAATTTTGAGAGTACAAAGCTTGCATTCTGTGCCTATCAGAATAAAAGGTAAAGATAACAGGTTCAGGAAACCTTGGTGTTCAAGAGATAATGACGCCCCGGTTCAGGAAAAAAAGGGATGTATTGGAGGTATAGGCAGGTAGGAACAAATGAAGTGCTTATAGAGTATAAAAAATGCAAGAGAACCCTTAAGAAAGAAATCAGAAAGAAAGAAGCCATGAGGTTGCCTTAGCAGACAAAAGCA
The DNA here is from genome assembly GCF_963921235.1 of Mobula hypostoma. Classification (NCBI taxonomy): domain Eukaryota; kingdom Metazoa; phylum Chordata; class Chondrichthyes; order Myliobatiformes; family Myliobatidae; genus Mobula; species Mobula hypostoma. Next base: position 15,120,933 of record NC_086129.1, on the reverse strand, counting down.
GTGATAGTTGATGTCTGCAATGGGAATGTGAAAATCAATTTGTCCAACTATACCGTTTAATTTCTATAAAACACAAACCATCGTGCATCAGACTTGATGACTTTGTAGATTCCATGACATCATAAGTAAACTGGGATGACCAACTCAAAAGTGCTGTCAGCAGAACCAGAATCAGAATCAGGTTTATCATCACCGGCATGTGACGTGAAATTTGTTAACTTAGCAGCAGCAGTTCAATGCAATACATAATATAGAAGAAAAATAAATACAATAAAAATAATAAACAATCAATTACAGTATATGTATATTGAATAGATTAAAAATCGTGCAAAAATCAGAAATACTGTATATTAAAAAAGTGAGGTAGTGTCCAAGGGTTCAATGTCTATTTAGGAATCGGATGGCAGAGGGGAAGAAGCTGTTCCTGAATCGCTGAGTGTGTGTCTTCAGGCATCTGTACCTCCTACCTGATGGTAACAGTGAGAAAAGGGCATGTCCTGGGTGCTGGAGGTCCTTAATAATGGATGCTGCCTTTCTGAGACACCACTCCCTGAAGATGTACTGGGTACTTTGTAGGCTAGAACCCAAAATGGAGTCGACTAAATTTACAAGCCTCTGCAGCTTCTTTCGATCCTGTGCAGTAGACCCCACCTCGCATACCAGACAGTGATGCAGTCTGTCAGAATGCTGTCCACGGTACATCTACAGAAGTTTTTGAGTGTATTTGTTGACATGCTAAATCTCTTCAAACTCCTAATGAAGTATAGTCGTTGTCTTGCCTTCTTTATAACTGCATTGATGTGTTGGGACCAGGTTAGATCCTCAGAGAACTTGACACTGAGGAATCTGTCGAGTTTGATGCCACAGGTGACTGTGGAGGCCAGATCACTGGATGCATTTGAAGCAGAGGTTGATAGGATCTTGATTAGTCAATGTGTAAAAGGTTATGGGGAGAAGGGGGAGGTGAGAGGGAAATGTATCAGCCATGATGAAACAGAGCAGCCTCAATGGGCTGAATGGTCTGCTGCTCCTCTGTCTTATGGTTTTGTGTTCTAACATCTCCTCCACGGTCTCCATCAGTGCAGGTGCACCACAAGGCTGTGTGCTTGGTCCCCTGCTCTACTCACTTTACACTTATGACTGTGAGGCTGAGCACAGCTCCAATGCCATATTCAAGTTTGCTGACATCACCACTATCACTGACCGAATCAAAGGTGGTGACAAATCAGCATATAGGAGAAAGTTTGAAAATCTGGCTCAATAGTGCCATTGAACTATTGACCTCTGCAGGAGGAAACCAGACGTCCATGAGCCGGGAGGATCAGAGGTGGAGGGGATCAGCAACTTTAACTTCCACTGTGTTATCATTTCAGAAAGCCTGTCCAGGATCTAGCAGGTAAATGCAATTACGAAGAGAGCACGGCAGCACCTCTACTTCCTTAGAAGTTTGCAAAGATTCGGCATGCCATCGAACACTTTAACAAACTTCTATAGATATGTGGTGGAGAGTATATTCACTGGCTACATCACAGCCTGGTATGGAAACACCAGTGCCCTTGAATGGAAAATCCTACAAAAAGTATTGGAAGTAGCCCAGTCCATCGTAGGTAAAGCCCTTCTCACCATTGAGTACATTTACACGGATTGTTGTTACAGGAAAGCAGCATTCATCGTCAGGGACCCCCACCACCCAGGACATGCTCTCTTATCGCTGCTGCCATTGGGAAGGAGGTACAGGAGCCTCAGGACTCCCAGGTTCAAGTAGAGTTATTCCCCCACATCCATCAGGTTCTTGAACCTAAAAGGATAATTTCACTCAGCTTCACTTCATCATTGAAATGTTCCCATAACTTTTGACTCACTTTCAAGGATTCTTCATCTCATATTCTCAATATTTATCACTTAGTTATTTGTTTCTATTCTTTCTATCTTGTATTACAGCTTGTGCCTTTTGCACATTGGTTGAATGCCGAAGCTGGTGTGGTCCGTCATTCATTCTATTATTGTAATATGGAGTTATTGTGTATGCCTGCAAGAAAATGAATATGATGATGTATATGTACTTTGATAATAAGTTTACTTTCAACTTTGTAGTTCATGTTCGGGTTCATCGTCAACCATACACATGTATACAGCTAACTAGAACATTTCTCTGGGACCATGGTGCACACACTCTACATATAGTTACAGTCCAGCACATACAGTCACAAAGTATTCCCATTTGTTATTTTTCCCACACTCTCATCAGTTACCTCCAGATTTTACCACTCGCCTACACATCAGGAGCACCTTACTGAAGTAACTTAACCTACCAACCAGCACGTCTTTGGGATGTGGGTGGAAACTAGAGCACCTGGAGGAAAGCCACGTGGTCACAGAGAAAGCGTGCAAACCCCATGCAGACAGCACCCAAGCTCAGAATTGAACCTGGGTCTCGGGCACTCTTGAAGCAGTGGGCCTTCTGGCTGTGGCAATATTCCCTTCTTTTACCAAAAGTCACAGAATAAGTAGAAGGTGGTACTGCAGGGATTGTACTTTATCTAGGCTTTCAAAGCGTCTTTGATAACATGTTCAGTAATAAACGAATATACTGTATGTTAAAGGATGGGAAGTTAGCCAAACAAAATGAAAATTCTGAAAAAAACTCAGCTGGTCAGGCAACAACTGTGGAAAGAAAAACAATTAAAGATTCAGAGGGAGGATTCTTGTCAGTAGGCAAATGGGCTGAGGATTAGAGTGCAGGGTTGATCTTTGCAATAGTAGAAGAGTCCGTGCTGGCAACATTGCTGTTCACAACTTATACTGGTGGTTCTGACTGCAGTCAAAAGCACAATTTCTAAATTTCCTGGTGATACGAATGTTGGAAGATGGTCAATATTGAGAAGGAATTCAGCATGTTAAGGAGCTATTAAAGATCTTTCGGAATAGACAAAGGAAGTTCAATACTCCCATTCACCTTGTATTTTCCACTTGGCTTCCAGAGAAGAAAGATGTGTTTATGTGTTTTAACCTGTCCAAAAAGATGGCAATGCATTGCCCCATGGTCAATCACGGAGAAATGTACTTATGTGTTATCTTTTGATGAATGTGAGATAATGCAAGAGGTAAGGTGAAAGTCCAGGTAGGCGAGAGCAACAAAAGGATCTTGGAGTACAAGTATACCAACCACTAAAATTGTTACTTAATAAGCAGAGCCATAAAAGTGCAAGAGTTTATTTTTAGAGGGATGTATCTGAAATTTAGGCAGGTTTTACTCAACCGGAATCAGATGTTGCTTGGACCACACTTAGAATTGTATTCATTTTGATCATAATATAAAAAATAATATAATAAACAATAATAATAACAACAAGAGAAGAGGCTGTACTGGATGTGGTGTTGGGTAATGAGATTGACCAGGTGACGGACCTTCTAATGAGTGAGCAGTTGGGGAACAGTGACCATAATTTATTAACTTTCAGCACACCTATAGATAAAGATAGGTATGGTGCCTGCAGGAGAGTTTTAAAGCTCAATATTCAAAATTCAAAGTAAATTTTATTATTAGAGTACATATAGGTCACCACATAAAACCCTGAGATTCACTTTCCTGCGGGCATACTCAGCAAATCTATAGAATAGTAACTACAACAGGATCAATGAAAGATCAAGTAGAGTGTAGAAGGCAGCAAGCTGTGCAAATGCAAGCATAGAAACATAGAAAACCTACAGCACAATACAGGCCCTTCGGCCCACAAAGCTGTGCCAAACCTAACCTCTCCTGACCTTAGAACTACCTAGGCTTACCCATAAGCCTACTGACTCTCACAGCTATCTGGACTATTCCTCTTCTCACTCTGTCTCTTGCAAAAACGCCATCCCCTTCTCGCAATTCCTCCGTCTCCGCCGCATCTGCTCTCAGGATGAGGCTTTTCATTCTAGGACGAGGGAGATGTCCTCCTTTTTTAAAGAAAGGGGCTTCCTTTCCTCCACTATCAACTCTGCTCTTAAACGCATCTCCCCCATTTCACGTACATCTGCTCTCGCTCCATCCTCCCGCCACCCCACTAGGAATAGGGTTCCCCTGGTCCTCACCTACCATCCCACCAGCCTCCGGGTCCAACATATTATTCTCCGTAACTTCCGCCACCTCCAACGGGATCCCACCACGAAGCACATCTTTCCCTTGCCCCCCTCTCTGCTTTCCGCAGGGATTGCTCCCTACGCGACTCCCTTGTCCATTCGTCCCCCCCATCCCTCCCCACTGATCTCCCTCCTGTCACTTAGCTGTGTAAGCGGAACAAGTGCTACACATGCCCTTACACTTCCTCCCTTACCACCATTCAGGGCTCCAGACAGTCCTTCCAGGTGAGGCGACACTTCATCTGTGAGTTGGCTGGGGTGATATACTGCGTCCGGTGCTCCCAATGTGGCCTTTTATATATTGGCGAGACCCGACGCAGACTGGGAGATCATTTCACTGAACACTTACGCTCTGTCCGCCAGAGAAAGCAGGATCTCCCAGTGGCCACACATTTTAATTCCACATCCCATTCCCATTCTGACATGTCTATCCACGGCCTCCTCTACTGTAAAGATGAAGCCACACTCAGGTTGGAGGAACAACACCTTATATTCCATCTGGGTAGCCTCCAACCTGATGGCATGAACATCGACTTCTCTAACTGCCGCTAATGCCCCACCTCCCCCTCGTACCCCATCTGTTACTTATTTGTATACACACATTCTTTCTCTCACTCTCCTTTTTCTCCCTCTGTCCCTCTGAACATACCCCTTGCCCATCCTCTCGATTCCCTCCCCCTTGTCTTTCTTCCCGGACCTCCTGTCCCATGATCCTCTCATATCCCTTTTGCCTATCACCTGTCCAGCTCTTGGCTCCATCCCTCCCCCTCCTGTCTTCTCCTATCATTTTGGATCTCCCCCTCCCCCTCCAACTTTCAAATCCCTTACTAGCTCTTCTTTCATTTAGTCCTGACGAAGGGTCTCGGCCTGAAACATCGACTGCACCTCTTCCTAGAGATGCTGCCTGGCCTGCTGTGTTCACCAGCAACTTTGATGTGTGTTGCTTGAATTTCCAGCATCTGCAGAATTCCTGTTGTTTACCCATAGCCCTCTATTTTTCTAAGCTACATGTACCTGTCTAGGAGTCTCTTAAAAGACCCTATCGTTTCCACCTCCACCGCCGGCAGCCCATTCCATGCACTCACCACTCTCTGTGTAAAAATGTAATGACACCATTCAGCCAAACTTTCAAACTCGCTCCTAAATTGGAGTAGGGCAGATTACAACGACATTAGGCAGGAAACCAGAAGAATTAATTGGGAACACCTTTTCTCTGGCAAGTGCACATCAGACATGTGGAGGGTGTTTAAATATCAATTGCACAGAGTGCAGGAAAGGTATGTTCCTGTTAGAAGGAGGGACAGGGATGGAAAGATAGAAAACCTTGGATGGTATGTGTCTGTTCTGTAATTGGCGTGTCTTTGCATCTTGCTTTCAACAATTGCTTATTTGTCATTTTCCAGAGTCCTGGCCCCTACCCACGAAAAGCTGGAAGATCACAGAAAGCTCTTGGCTGGAGAAGTGAGTGCACTGGCATTCAAGAAGATCATTAAAAAGTTGGTATTAAGTCTCTGTGGGTTGACTGCTGTGTAAATTCCTACGGCCTGAAGTGAAGAATCCCAGGCAGTTTGTGAAGAGATTGCCGAGGCTCTGGCAGAGATTTTAAATCTTCACTAACTGCTGGTGAGGTGCTAGATGGGTGGAAATGTTAAATCAGGTCAGTAAACCTAAGTAGAGAATTTAAGTGGGGGGGAAGTGGGTGGTGATGATTAATCAACATCGACAAAGGCAGAGTGTAATAATTTTAAAGAAGCATGGCTTTATTAAAGGAGATACCAACTGACCAGTTTGATTGAATTTTTGAAGAGGTGCCCACACAAGAGCAGCGTAGTTGATGTAGTCTCCGTGGATCTTAGAAAGGGACACTGAACAGAAATATCATAGACCATGGTTTTCAAGGAACTGGCAGACTGGATCCACAGCTGAGTTAGGACCAGTGGGTAGGAGAGGATGATGGACAGTGATTTTTGTGGTTGGAAACTGTGCTGGTACTGTCCACCACACATCGATGCTGTTCATTATTAGCGATATGGAGGTGTGGGATGGAGTGCCTCGGTAATGAGGGGGGACTGGACAGGCTGGTGTGTTCTGTGGAGGAGGAGGAGTAGGACCTGATGGAGGTGTATAATTCTGTGAGGAGCAGAGACAGTGGAAACTTTGTCCTCAGAGTGGAGGGACAGGTATCTCATAACTCCAAAGAAGTTTCCATATGAGCGCTTGAATGACTAACGAAAAGAAGGCTACAAACAAATATCTGTAAAATGGGATGGGAATTGGTGGTTGCTTGATGATCAGCATTGACACGGTGAGCCAGAGAGGCCGTTTCTGTGTGGAATGATTCTATATCCCTGCTACAGACTCCTCCAGGCTCTCCCTCACAACCTGGGATGCAACCTATCCGGATCATGGGACTTACTTTAACCTATCCAGCCTTCCTTGTATATCCCCCTCAACAATAGTCATCCATCCACTATTCCTGCCACCATCCTTCTGCAGAGCCCCAGTGAAGTTCTCTTTACACTCTCCTGCCATTCCCACCTCTCTACAGTCTACAATCCACAACCTTTCCATTGCCAGGAATTTATTCCTCTTATTTCCACTTACCCTTTTGCAGGTTTTCATTGGAGACTTCACCTAATCTGTCTTCTATTCTCATGGTTTCATTGCTTTTGTCACTCTTTATTCCCCTAGGCCTGTCTGACTGTACTGTTCGTGGTGTTCACAGAGTCATACAGACGGGAAACAGGCACCCTTGAACAAACTGGTCCATGTTGACCAAGACGCCCCATCCAAGCTAGCTCCATTCACTAACATTTGGCCCATAGCCGTCAGAACCTTTTCAGTCCATTGTACCTGTTAAACTGCTTTTTAAAAGTTGTTATTGTACCTGCCTCGAGCCACTTCCTCTGGCAGCTCACTCCAAATACCTACCACACTTTTGGGTTTTATATTTTTTTTTCAAGTATATTTTTCAAATTGCCTCTCGGGCTCCTATTAAATCCACCCCCCCCCCACTGTAAAACTATGTCCTCTACTTCTTGGTTTCCCAACCCTAGAGAAAGTACTGAGTGCATTCACCCTAAACTCTGCCCCTCATTATTTTATAATTTCCCTGTAAGTCCTAGCTTGTCCAACTTCTCCCTATAACTCAGAACCTCAAGTCCTGGCAGCATCCCAGTAAACCTTTTCTGCACTCTTTCCAGTTTGATAAAAGTCCTTCCTATAGCAGGGTGACCAAATACTCTAAGTACGGCCTCGCCAACTGCACTATGACCTCTCAACCTCGCTACTTGGTGTCCTAACTAATGAAAGTCAATGTACCAATCAAGCCTTCTTCAACACTCATTCCACCTGAGAGGCCACTTGCAAGGAATCGTGCACTTGTACGTCTAGATCTTTCTATTTGACAAAATTCCAGGGCTTTACTGTTTATTGTGAAGGTCCTACCCTCATTTATCTTCACAAAATGCAATACTTCACACAATCGAAATTAAGCTCCATTTGCCATTTACTCGCTCTTACTCAGCTGACCAACTTTGATAACCTTTTGATAAAAGTATACCCTATATCATGGTGTCATCTACAAACCTACTAACCATGTCTTATACATTCTTATTCAAATCATCGATATAGATGACAGACAACAAAGGTCGCAGCACTGGTACCTGGGGAACAGCTGCAGTCATGGGCCTCCAGTATGTAAGACAAATTTCACATCACGCTCTGCTTCCTACCATCAAGTTATTTGTGTATCCAGTAGCCAGCTCTCTGTAGATTCCACGTGATCTAACCTTGTAGAGCAGCCTACAATGTGGAACCTTTTCAGAAGCCTACTGAAATCTATGTAAACAATGTCCACAACCCTGCCCTCCATGATTCTCAGTCACATCATCAAAAAGACAATCAAGACAAGATCTCCCACAAACAAAACCATGCTGACCATGAATCAATCCCTGTCTTTCTAGATGTACATATAACTTAGCTATCACAGATGATAGACTTCCTGGTCTGTAATCCCCAAATTTCTCTTCATTGCCCTTCTTAAATAAGTGCAGAACATTCATTACCCTCCAGTCTCCTAGCCCCTCACCCTAGCTAATGACCATACAGACACCTCAGGCTAGGACCCCCACGATTTTTTTCTGTAGCCTCCCACTATGTTCTTGGACACACCCGGTCAGGCCCCTGAGATTTTTCTACCTTGAAACCTTCTACAACATCCAGCTCCACCTCCTGTTTTCTGAGAAAGCACCAAGACTGTATCTGAAACATTTATAAAGGAAGAGGCATCCATGCTCTGAATTCCACCCTCATTCACTGCCAGTCTCACCCAGTACCAACTTCCCACCCCAAATCCACAAACCTGTTTCTCTCTGTCTCCTTTCTCCTTGAAAGACCTATTTTGTCTCAGTATCCCCTTATGTTCGGTGTGAATGCCTCCAGTTTCATCTCAGGAGTTTTGATTAGACCAAATCAATTGTTGCAGTGAACTTTGTGACTGACAAGAGTAATAAACCAGATCCCAAGTGTGCCTTGGAGGCAGAAGTGCATCGAGGTTGTTCTTGGGAAATGGCAGGGTAAGTATTGAGCCCAGAACAAGGTAAACCATGACTGTTGAGAAAAGAGATGAGGGTGAGGGTGAGAATGAATGATGTGCACTGGCAAACCATCCATGTTTCTTCCTGGGGCCCCGCTTCCTGTGTTCTCTTCAAACTCACCAATTCACTGGAAAATGTATTTTTCCACTGTGTAACACCTTAAAATAAAGTGAATGAAGAATGTGTTGAAATATTAATGGATAAAGTCCAAGAGTCCAGAAAATCTGCAAATCCAGTGCCACCTGGTCCACTGCATGCTAGATTAGTTGGTTTTTACTGCAAAGCAAATATCAATAATTTCTGACTAATTTCTTACTCCTCAAGCTGATCTTGGCTGATCTCAACTGGTTTAGTTTTAAAATCACAAGACTGTCGATAATTGAGCAGTCGCGGTGCTCCCTTAGGAGGGATGGAGCACTTAACAGCAAGAGATTTTGCAGAAGTTGGAAATCCAGAAAAATGCTGCGGGAACTCAGCAGGTCAGACAGCATCTATGGAAATGAATAAACAGTCAGCACTTTGCAGTCCCAGTAATATTTCTGCTTCTGTTGATAGGGAGTACCACAGCTTCTCTCAGCAGTGAAGGGACAGTGGTGGACTTTCAAATGAGCTGATCATGTGTGTTGGGTGACTGGTGTATATCTGGATGGCTGCTGAGCTTCTAGGTTTGGGAAGTGATGGTGAAGAACACTTGACCACAAAAAGTTTTTAAGGTTGTTCATTGACGACAGCAATCAAATGGTTTGGATGGTGTCAAATTTCTTGAATGTTGTTAGAGTTGCACCTCTCTAGACATTTGGCGAATATTCTGTCAATGACCACCTGACACAAGTCTCTGACTTGCTGGGTCAGACAGTGTGTGTAGCTAATAGAATTGGGTTTCTGATCAGTGGTGAGCACCCACCCTCGTCTCATCCAGGATGGACTGGGAATCCCATTTCAGATTTTCTGAGGGAGCTTGAGTTACCAACAATTGACAAGTCATTAGGACAGAGCTCCAAATACAGCCAGCTAAGAGCTAGAGGAAATTTGCATGTCTTTGATACATGGAATAGTCGCTGTGGTGGAACTGCTGCAAGGGCCAGACCTTGTGCCCCATGTTCAGAGAAATGTCCCGCCGTGGTGGAAAAGAGTACCATCAGAATCCTGACTAATACGTCTGCAGAAAAGAGAGTGTTTCCATTTGGTTTGGAGTCCATCATTGAAGGCTCAATATTCCACACTGCCAGCTTGATCTGCACTCCCAGTATAATCCCAGGAACTGGATATACTGGATCAGAATTAATATTTCCCACTGCTGGCAAACAGCCAATCTGTGTTGCTGGATTAATATGGAGTGAAGAATATGGTTCCACGATCTATCCGCGTTGGTCCCAGTGGAAGTTGATGTAACCAGTGAATCACTGGTGGGACCTGATAACTGGAGGGGTCTGCAGCAGGTGTCAGAGGTGGCAAAGAGGAAACAAACTGTATGGTCCCTGCTGTGGGATTGTGCAGGTATCTGGTCTCCACCAGGAACTCATTCTGCATTGGCAGCAACGTCTGGTGAAATAAAAACATTCCTTGTTAATATTAAACAGTACACACTATTACACACTTGTAGACCCTGTCAGACACAAGTTCAGTCCCACTGGGCCACACATTTTTGAAAAAGCATTCAGTCCTTGAAGGAAATGCAAACGAAACATTTACTGGAGTGACACTTGGGCAAAGCTGCTTTGTTTTAAGTTCCCCTCAAAGTAGTCTTAGAGTCAGAGAGAAGTACAGCACAGAAACAGGCCCTTTGGTCCTTCTAATCCTTGCCAAAACCATTTAAGTTGCCTACTCCCAATGACCTGCACCGGAACCATCGCCCTCCATACCCCTACTATCCCTGTACCTATCCAAACTTCTCTTGAACATTGAAATCAAGCTCACACACACCACTTGTGCTGGCAGCTCGTTCCACAGTCTCACAACCCTCTGGGTGAAGAAGGTTCCCCTCATGTTCCCCTTAAACTTCTTACCCATCACCTTTAACCTATGACCTCTGGTTGTAGTCCCACCAACCTCAGTGAAAACAGTCTTCCTAAAACGCACAAAATGCTGCAGGAACTCAGTAGGCCAGGCAGCATCTATGGAAATGAATACACAGTCGCTGTTTCAGGCCGAGACCCTTCATCATAATCCGACAATCTCTCAACATGTGAATGTGAGTAGGTGCATCAACAATGTCCCTGATAATCTCGGCAGCTCAGGATAGCCTTACATTTTCTGTCAGGTAAAACATCCCAGGTTTAACTGAATTGTGGGAAAAACAGGCCAGGAGGGACTTTGTTCAGGAACACATCCTACACACCATGTGAATCAGCACAGGAAGGTTTAAGCTTGATAACCCCATGTTAAATGGAAACCAGGTTTGACATTTCAATAATGCCATCCACATGCTGCACATGTTCCTGTCTACATCAATGGCGCTGAGGTTGAGAAGGTGAAGAGATTCGAGCTGTAGAAATGAACATCGCCAATCACCTGTGCTGGTCTAACCATGTTAATACCAAGAAAACTCATCAACACCTCTACTTCCTCAGGAGGATAAAGAAATTTAGCAACTTTTCATCAACCCTTATTATTGCATTTTGTGTGTGCTGTTCACGTTTCTTCAACCTTTGCTTGTAGTACGTACCCTCTAATTCAGGCAACACTGCATGCTCTCCAAAGCCTCCACATCCTTCCTGCAATGAGGTGACTACAACTGAAGGTGATACTCCAGATGCAGCCAAACCGGCATTTATAAAGCTGCAACATAAATTCCCGAGTCTTGAACTCAATACCTCGGCTAACAAAGGCAAGCAGGGTACATGCTTTCTTTCCCACCCTATCTACCTGTGCAGCCACATTCAGGGAGCCAAAGACATGAATCCCTGATCCATCTGTATATCAACTGTGAAGGTCTTTTCACTGACAGTGTACTGCCCTTTTACAAAGATGGTGTGTTGCCTCCTGGGTGCTAGGGTCAAGGGTGTCTCAGAGTACCTGCAGAATGCTTTCAAGGGATTGAGTAAGGAGCCATAGATCATGCAGAACTACCTAACGACATAGGTAGAAAGGGGTAAGAAATCATGTGTCCTCTTGTCCTAGACTCTTCCACCATGGGAAACATCCTTTCCACATCTACTCTGTCTTGGCCTTTCAATATTCAAAAGGTTTCAATGAGATCCCCCCTCATCCTTTTGAATTCCAGCGAGTACAGACCCAGAGCCATCAAACATTCCTCATATGATAACCCTTTCATTCCTGTAATTCATCCTTGTGAACCTCCTCTGGACCCCCTCCAATGCCAGCACATTTTTCTAAGATGAGGGGCCCAAAACTGTTCACAATACTCAAGGTGAGGCCTTGCCAGTGCCTTATAAAGCCTCAGCATCACATCCCTACTCTTGTATTCTAGACCTCTTGAAATGAGTGCTAACATGGCATTTGCCTTCCTCACCACCAACTCAACCTGCAAGTTAACCTTTAGAGTGTTCTGCACAAGGACTCCCAAGTCCCTCTGCATCTCAGATTCTTGGATTTTCTCCCCGTTTAGAAAATAGTCTACACATTTATTTCTACTACCAAAGTGCATGACTATGCATTTTCCAACATTGTATTTCATTTGCCACTTTCTTGCCCATTCTCCTAATCTGTCTAAGTCCTTCTGCATCCTACCTGTTTCCTCAACGCTATCTGCCCCTCCACCAATCTTTGTATTATCTGCAAACTTGGCAACAAAGCTATCTATTCCATAGGTGGCTTTATTCCATAGAGGAGGTGATAGAAAGGAGTTATAGGCAGGTGGTCACACCGGGGTCACAGGAGACAGACAAGTGGCTAACAGTCAGGAGGGGGAAGGGGAAGAATCAGGTACTGGAGAGTACCCCTGTGGCTGTACCCCTTGACAATAAGTACTCCTGTTTGAGTACTGTTGGCGGGGACAGCCTACCTGGGGGAAGCAACAGTGGCCAAGCCTCTGGCACAGAGTCCGGCCCCGTGGCTCAGAAAGACAGGGAAAGGAAGAAGAAGGCAGTAGTGTAGGGGACTCTATAGTTAGGGGGTCAGACAGGTGATTTTGTGGATGCAGGAAAGAAACTCGGATGGTAGTTTGCCTCCCAGGTGCCAGGGGCCGGGATGCTTCAGATCGCGTCCAAGATACCCTGCAGTGGGAGGGAGAACAGCCAGAGGTCGTGGTACATATTGGTACCAATGACATAGGTAGGAAAAGGGAAGAGGTTCTGAAAACAGACTACAGGGAGTTAGGAAGGAAGTTGAGAAGCAGGACCACAAAGGTAGTAATCTCGGGATTACTGCCTGTCCCACACGACAGTGAAGATAGAAATAGAATGAGGTGGAGGATAAATATGTGGCTGAGGGATTGGAGCAGGGGGCAGGGATTCAGATTTCTGGATCATTGGGACCTCTTTTGGGGCAGGTGTGACCTCTACAAAAAGGACAGGTTGCACTTGAATCCCAGGGGGACCAATATCCTGGCGGGGAGGTTTGCTAAGGCTATTGGGGAGAATTTCAACTAGAATTGTTGGGGGGTGGGAACCAAACTGAAGAGACTGGGAAAGAGGTGGTTGGCTCACAGATAGAGAAAGCTTGGAGACAGTGTGTGAGGGAGGATAGGCAGGTGATAGAGAAGAGACGCGCTCAGACCAACGGTTTGAGATGTGTCTATTTTAACGCAAGGAGTATTGTGAACAAAGCGGATGAGCTTAGAGCGTGGATCAGTACTTGGAACTATGATGTGGTGGCCATTACAGAGACTTGAATGGCTCAGGGACAGGAATGGTTACTTCAAGTGCCGGGTTTTAGATGTTTCAGAAAGGACAAGGAGGGAGGCATAAGAGGTGGGGGCATGGCACTGTTGATCAGAGATAGTGTCATGGCTGCAGAAAAGGTGGATGTCTATGGAGTCTCTATGGGTGGAGGTTAGGAACAGGAAGGGGTCAATAACTTTACTGGGTGTTTTTTATAGGCCGCCCAATAGTAACAAAGATATCAAGGAGCAATTAGGGAAACAGATCCTGGAAAGGTGTAATCATAACAGAGTTGTCGTGATGGGAGATTTTAATTTCCAAAATATCGATTGGCATGTCCCTGGATCAAGGGGTTTAGATGGGGTAGAGTTTGTTAGGTGTATTCAGGAAGGTTTTTTGACACAATACGTAGATAAGCCTACAAGAGGAGAGACTACTTGATTTGGTATTGGGAAATTAACCTCAGATCTCTCCGTGGGAGAACATTTTGGAGAAAGTGATCATAATTCTATCTCCTTTACAATAGCATTGGAGAGAGATAGGAACAGACAAGTTAGAAAAGCATTTAATTGGAGTAAGGGGAATTATGAGGCTATCAGGCAGGAAATTAGAAGCTTAAATTGGGAACAGATGTCCTCAGGGAAAAGTGCGGTAGAAATGTGGCAAATGTTCAGGGGATATTTGTGTGGAGTTCTGCATAGATACGTTCCAATAAGACAGGGAATTTATGGTAGGATACAGGAACCGTGGTGTACAAAGGCTGTAATAAATCTAGTTAAGAAGAAAAGAAAAGCTTACAAAATGTTCAGAGAGCTAGGTAATGTTAGAGATCTAGAAGATTATAAGGCTAACAAGAAGGAGCTTAAGAAGGAAATTAGGAGAGCCAGAAGGGGCCATGAGAAGGCCCTGGCGGGCAGGATTAAGGAAAACCCCAAGGCATTCTACAAGTATGTGAAGAGCAAGAGGATAAGACCTGAAAGAATAGGACCAATCAAGTATGACAGTGGGAAAGTGTGTATGGAACCAGAGGAAATAACAGAGGTACTTAATCAATACTTCAGTATTCACTACAGAAGAGGATCTTGGTGATTGTAGTGATGACTTGCAGCGGACTGAAAAGCTTGAGCATGTAGATATTAAGAAAGAGGATGTGCTGGATCTTTTGGAAAGCATCAAGTTGGATAAGTCGCTGGGACCGGATGAGATGTACCCCAGGCTACTGTGGGAGGCAAGGAAAGAGATTGCTGAGCCTCTGGCAATGATCTTTGCATCATCAATGGGGACGGGAGAGGTTCTGGAGGATTGGAGGGTTGCGAATGTTGTTCCCTTATTCAAGAAAGGGAGTAGAGGTAGCCCAGGAAATTATAGACCAATGAGTCTTACTTCAGTGGTTGGTAAGTTGATGGAGAAGATCCTGAGAGGCAGGATTTATGAACATTTGGAGAGGTATTATATGATTAGGAATGGTCAGCATGGCTTTGTCAAGGGCAGGTTGTGCCTTATGAGCCTGATTGAATTTTTTGAGGATGTGAGTAAACGCATTGATGAAGGTAGAGCAGTAGATGTAGTGGAAATGGATTTTAGCAAAGCATTTGATAAGGTACACCATGCAAGGCCTATTGAGAAAGTGAGGAGGCATGGGATCCAAGGGGACATTGCTTTGTGGATCCAGAACTGCCTTGCCCACAGAAGGCAAAGAGTGGTTGTAGATAGGTCATATTTTGCATGGAGGTTGGTGACCAGTGGTGTGCCTCAGGGATCTGTTCTGGGACCCTTACTCTTCGTGATTTTTATAAATGACCTGGCTGAGGAAGTGAAGGGATGGATTAGTAAGTTTGCTGATGACACGAAGGTTTGGGGGTGTTGTGGATAGTGTGGAGGGCTATGGGTAAGCCTAGTAATTTCTAAGGTAGCAACATGTTCAGCATGACTTTGTGGGCCGAAGGGCCTGTATTGTGCTGTAGGTTTTCTATGTTTCTATCATCTGAATAATTGATATACAACGTAAAAAGCCATCCCAATACTGACCCCTGCTGAACACCACTAGTCACATGCAGCCAACCAGAAAAGCATCCTTTTATTCCCACTCGTTGCTTCCTACCAGTCAGCCAATGCTCTAACCATGTCAGTAACTTTCCTGTAATACCATGGGCTCTTAACTTGGTAAGCAGCCTCATGTGTGGCACCTTGAAAAAGGCCATCTGAAAGTCCAAATATACAACTTCCACTACATCTCCTTTATCTATCATACTTGTAATCTCCTCAAAGAATTCCAACAGGTTCGTCAGGCAGGATTTTCCCTGAAGGAAACCATGCCCGTTGCATTCACCAGCATTGTTTATGTGTCATGCTGACTTTGTACTATCTTGTTCTGTGTCACCAAGTACTCCATCACCTCATCCTTAACAATTGACCCCAACATCTTCCCAGGCACTGAGGTCAGGCTAACTGGTCTGCAATTTCCTTTCTGCTGCCTTCCTCCTTTCACCATGTCAGAGTCCAATGATTTTTGAAAGATCATTTCTAATGCCACCACAATCTCTAACACTATCCCTTTCAGAACCCTAGGGTGCAGTTCCTCTGGTCAGAGTGACTTATGTACCTTTGGGTCTTTAGGTATAGGGGTGACCTGTACGAGAACACTTCAACAGCAGGGGATTTAAAACCTTAGCCAGAAGGTTTGTGGGTGTTACTCAGGAGAGTCTAAAGTAGTTTGTAGTGGGAACCAGTGCGCAAGTCAGAAAGTGGAGCGATTGAGAGGAACATAGATGTCACGGCCAGTAAGTCTGAAAGGAAGGACAGGCAGGAGTAACGTCACAGGAAAGGTGGACTTAAGTGTCTATTTTAATGCCAGGAGTATTAAGTATAAGGGTGATTAATTCAGAACATGGATCAGTACACGGAACTATGATTTTGTGGCCATTATAGAGACTTGGTGGAGAGAGGTCTCTATCAAGATCACAGCTTTAACTTAGTTGTTTCTTAAGCTCACAGGGATGGTTCTGGGTTCAGGAGTGAAGTTAGGGGTCACGTTAGGGTTTAAGGACAGGGGTGTTGGGGAGTTAGAGGTGAGATTAGGGTTTAGAGATAGGGATGTGAAAGAGTTAGAAATCAGGCTGGAGTCTCAGCTTTCACTGGAAAGCTGACAGCGTGGGTGTGTGACAAAGGACATCCATTGATGTTGGGCTGGCAAACGCTGTGGATGAGGACCAGCAAGAATGAGGACTGGTAGCCCTCCCAGATCAGCGGGACCATCTAAGTCAGCAAGTCCCAGGACTGGATGTCTGTGTGAGCAGGTGGCACGAGGGCAGTTGACCCCTCGGTACGTGAGTCAGCGAGTCCAGAGTTTGCGGCCTGGAGTCGAGGATCCTGTCACCAGCTAGACCTGGGGTTAACACCAAAGATCAAAGCCCGGAGATTAGTCAGAAGTCCAGAAGCCCTGGGACTACGACTCTCAGACGACTGGGGAAGTTGGAGGGTTGTTGTCTGCAAGGATGCAAGTGCTACACCTGCCCCTACATCCCTTCCCTCACTACCGTTCAGGGCCCTAAACAGTTCTTCCAGGTGATGCAACACTTCACCTGTGAGTCTGTTGGGGTCTTATACTATGTCCAGTGCTTCCAGTATGGCCTCCTATATATCGGTGAGACCCAACATAGATTGGGAGACAGCTTCGCCAAGCACCTACGTTCCATCTGCCAGAAAAAGCGGGATGTCCCAGTGCCACCCACTTTAATTCCACTTCCCATTCCCATTCTGATATGTCCATTCATGACTTCCTCTACTGCCGCAATGAGGCCTCACTCAGGTTGGAGGGGCAACACCTTATATTCCAGCTGAGTAGCCTCCAACCTGATGGCGTGACCATCAATTTCTCAAACTTCTGATAATTGTCACCATTCCCCATTCCTATTTCCCTCTCTCATCTTATCTCCTTATCTGCCTATCACCTCCCTCTGGTGCTCCTCCCACTTCCTTTTCTTCCATGGTCTTCCATCCTCTCCTATTAGATTCTCCCTTCTCCAGCCCTGTGTCTCTTTCACCAGTCAACTTCCCAGCTCTTTACTTCACTTCACCCCCTCTCCTGGTTTCACCTATTACCTATCACCTACCACCTTGTACTTCTTCCTCCCCTCCTCCCGCCTTCTTACTCTGACCTCTCATCTTTTTTTCTCCAGTTCTGATGAAGGGTCTCGGCCCAAAACATCAACTGTTTACGCTTTTCCATAGAAGTTGGCTGGCCTGCTGAGTTCCTTCAGCATTGTGTGTATTACTTTGATTTCCAGTATCTGCAGATTTTCTCTTGTTTGAGATACTAAGGAATGTTGGGATTTGTATGAAATGACAATATTGGTAGATCAGGCTATGAAGAAAACAGCTGGTGTTTAGAAACATAGAAAACCTGCAGCACAATACAGGCCCTTCAGACCACCAAGCTGTGCCAAACATGTCCTGACCTGAGAAATTACCTCGGGTTAACCATAGCCCTCTATTTTTCTAAGCTCCATGTACCTATCCGGAAGTCTCTTAAAAGATCCTATCGTTTCCGCCTCCACCACCGTCGCCAGCAGCCCATTCCATGCACTCACCACTCTCTGCTTTAAAAACTTACCCCTGACCTCTCCTCTGTACCTACTCCCCAACACCTTAAAACTGTGCCTTCTCGTGCCAGACATTTCAGCCCAAGGAAAAAGCCTCTAACTATCCACATTATCAAATGGCTCTCATCAGCTTATACACCTCTATCAGGTCACCTCTCACCCTCTGTCGCTCCAAGGAGAAAAGGTCAACCTTTTCTCACAAGGCATGCTCCCCAATCCAGGTAACATCCTTGTAAATCTCCTCTGCACCCTTTTTATGGTTTCCACATCCTTCCTGTAGTGAGGCAACCAGAACTGAGCACAGTACTCCAAGTGGGGTCTGACCAGGGTCCTATATAGCTGCAACATTATCTCCCTGCTCCTAAATAGAATCCCACGATTGATGAAGGCCAATGCACCTTATGCCTTCTTAACCACAGAGTCAAACTGCGTAGCAGCTTTGAGTATCCTATGGACTCTCATCCCAAGATCCCTCTGATCCTCCTCACTGCCAAGAGTCTTACCACCAATACTATATTCTGCCATCATATTTGACCTACCAAAATGAACCACTTCACACTTATCTGGGTTGAACTCCATTTGCCACTTCTCAGCCCAGTTTTGCATCCTAACAATATCCCGTTGTAACTTCTGACAGCCCTCCACACTACCCACAACACACCCAACTTTTGTGTCATCAGCAAATTTATTAACCCATCCCTTCACTTCCTCATCCAGGTCATTTATAAAAATCACAAGGTTGCCAGGTCTGGAGGACCTGAGTTATAAGGAAAGTTTGAATAGCTTCGGACTTAATTCCATCGAACATAGAAGATTGAGGGGAGATTTGTTAGAGGTATGCAAAATTGTGAGAGTAAGTGCAAACAGGCTTCTTCCACTGAGGTTGGTTGGGACTCAACCAGAGGTCATGAGCTAAGAGTGAAAGGTGAAAAGATTAGGGGAACATGGGGGGAAGCTTTTTCACTAAGAGGGTCATGAGAGCGTGGAATGAGCTGCCAGCACAAGTGGTGCACGCAAGCTCGATTTCAATCTTTAAGGCAAGTTTGGACAGATATATGGATGGTAGGTGTATGAAGGGCTATGGTTCAGATGCAGGTTGATGGGAGTAAGCAGCTGAAATGGTTTTGGCATGGGTAGATGGAATGAAGGACCTGTTTCTGTGCTGTACTTTTTTTAATGACTCTATAACTCTATAAGGTTATAAAGAGAGTTATTGACACATCGGCCTTCATAGATCAAAGTATTGAGTACAGGATTTGGGATGTTAAGCTGAAATGTACAAAATGTTAATGAGACTTAATTTGGACAATTGTGTGTAGTTCTGGTCACCTAGCTACAAGAAAGATGCAATTAAGGTTGAACAAGTACAGAGAAAATTTACAAGGATGTTGCTAGGACTTAGTTATTATCGGGAAAGTTTGAATGGTCTATGACTTTATTTCCTGGAATGTAGAAGATTTAGGAGAGATTTGATAGAGGTATACAAAATTATTTGGGTATAGAGAGGGTAAATGCTAACAGGCTTTTCCCACCTGAGGTTGCGTAAGACTAGAAGTAGGGGTCTTGGGTTTAGGGTCAAAGGTGAAATATTTAAAGGGATCATGAGGGGGAAATTGTCCACTCAGAGGATGGTGAGGGCATAGAATGAGCTGCCAGCAGAAGCGGTGGATACTAGTTTGGTTGCAATATTTTAGAAAATTTTGGATATATACATGGATGGAAGGGGTATGAAAAGCTATGGTTTGGATGCAGATGAATGGGATGAGGCAGAATAATAGCTTGGCACGTATTAGATGGGCTGTAGGGCCTGATTCTGTGCTGGACTTTGCTCCTGCCTGTCCTACCATACAGACTTGCTGGTCATGACACCTACCTTCCTCTGAATCCTTCCACTTTTTGACCTGGTGCTCAGGCTCCCGTCTCCCTGCCAAACTAGCATAAATCCTCCCAAGTTGTCCCAGAGGCTAGTTTATTTATTTATTTATTGAGATACAGCGCGGAGTAGGCCCTCCTGGCCCTTCAAGCCACACCAGCCAGCAATCCGATAATTTAACTCTGTAGCCTAATCACAGGACAATTCACAATTACAAATACCAACCAGTACGTCTATGGACAGTGGCAGGAAACCCGAACACCCAGGGGAAACCCACATGGTCAAGGGGAGAACGTACAAACCCCTTACAGACAGCAGTGGCGGGAATAGAAAGGTACAGTATAGCGTTGTGCTACCATGTCACCCCACTTGCTGAGTTAGTCTCTAGGACAACTGCCCTAGTTTAGGTGCAGCCCCAGATAGTTGAAGCATTAAATGGACTGGGGGGGACTTCCTCTTGATTGAAATTTCATGTTTGTCTTTTCCACCTTTTCAAAGAACAAGCAATTCTACAAAACCGCTTCTCCTTCTCCATTGTGAGAAAATATATACTGTGTAACTCATAATATTAAGAATACAAGAAAACATCCTGCTCCACAATTCCATGTGATCTCTGCTGGTCTCAACTACGCAATTGACCTGTCTACTAACTCTGTGAGCCACCCACAAACTTGCTTGAACAAAATAAGTTCCATAATTTTAATTGAATTTAAACTCCATAGCTGTCACGATGGACTTGGCTCCTGACTATGGCTGTTTAGTCAGACATCTACACCTACTTAACCACTACAACACAGCCATTTGAGTCGGGACAAGCAGAGGACATGGTACAGGGGGGCTGAGGGGCTGGTGGTCAGGGACGGTGTTGGATGTAGGGTACGGAAGCAGTTGAAGATGGACAAAGAAGGGAAGTGGCTATTGCTTGACAATGGATGTCATGTTGAAATGGTCACCTTGGAATGCGGAAAGGGGCAGAAAAGATGAGCCACTCCGTAACTGTCTGATTTTTATTGGAGTGCTACATTAAATGACAACTGGAAGGATAGAAGATCTGGAACTACAGAACTGTGGTGGGGAGAGCGGGGAGAAGAGCAGAGGTGCAGTAAGTGAAACAAAAACCTGATAAGGGAAAATGGGTGGGGAAGGTGACAGAACCAGGAGACTGGAATGGAGACCTTACAGGAAACCTGACATCAATGAAGCAGCGAGAGTCTGTGGGCTTGTGGTGATACTAATTGTGAACCTATACCTACGGGTAGTTGCGTAAAGGAAGAAACTACTGAAGGCAAAGCAGGATGGGATCATTACTACTTCCTGCTCAAAGATTTTGATTTTCTCACCACCTTACCCTGAATAAACTACGAATTGAATCCTGGTCCCTTGTCCTGTGTTTGTACCGTGTCAATACAGGCACACCTTGATGTGCGATTGCCCACTGCTCTACTCTCTCTACATTCATGACTGGAAGGGAAAAAGGAAATTGCCTTTCAAACTCACAAGACAGCATAGGCCATCAACTTTTTGCTGTTGATGTTTCTGTAGCAGGCAATTTTTTTTTTTACAAGGTCGAGTTGCTAGCTCAACGCTCAACCCAGCACGGATGGAAAGCGTGCTAGGGGAGCCAGCTGGCTTCAAACTCGGGAGCCTTCACTCCGAAGTCCGGCGCTGATGCCACTACACCACCAGCCGGCCACTCGTGACTGCGTGACTGGGTAAATTACTATTATGGGAACTGTACTTCCCTCAATCGCAGGACTCTGCAGAGAGTGGTGCGGACAGCCCAGCGCATCTGTAGATGTGAACTTCCCACTATTCAGGACATTTACAAAGACAGATGTGTAAAAAGGGCCCAAAGGATCATTGGAGACCTGAGTCACCCCAACCACAAACTGTTCCAGCTGCTACCATCCGGGAAATGGTACCACAGTATAAAAGGCAGGACCAACAGGCTCCAGGACAGCTTAATCCACCTGGCCATCAGACTGATGAATTCATGCTGATACAATTGTATTTTATGTTATATTGACTGTCTTGTTGTACATACTATTCATTATGAATGACTATAAATTGCACATTGCACATTTAGGTGGAGACGTAATGTAAAGATTTTTACTCCTCATGTACATGAAGGATGTAAGCAATAAAGTCAATTCAATTCAATCCAGTCAAGGGATCAGCAGTGGAGAGGGTGGTAGTTTCAAGTTCCTAGGTGTCAACATCTCTGAAGTTCTATCTTGGGCTGAAAATACTGATGCAATCATGACAAAGGTATACTTCATTAGGAGACTGAAGTGATTTGGTATGTCACCAAAAACTAGCAAATTTCTACAGGTGTACCATGGAGAACTTTCTGAGCGGTGAAATCAGCACCTTGTATGGATGTTTCACTGCACAGGATTGAAAAACTCTGCAGAGGCTTGTAGACTCAGTCAGCTCCATCGTGGGCACTAGCCTCCCCACCATCCAGGACATCTTCAAAAGGCAATGCCTGAAAAAGTTGGTATCCATCATTGGGGACTCTCGCCATGTCCTCTTTTCATTGCTACCACCAGGGAGGAGGTAGAGGAGCCTGAAAATGCACACTTGGTGTTTTAAAAATAGCACCTTTTCCTCTGCCATCAGATTTCTGAATGGTCTATGAACCCATGAACACGACCTCACTATTTTACTTTCGTTTTGCACTATTTATGAATTTTGTATATTCTTATTGTAATTTATAATAGGTTTTTATGTATTGCACTGTACTGTTGCTGCATAACAACAAATTTCGTGATAATAAACCTGATTCAGGTGCTGATTTGATTTATGAGATCATGGTTAAGGTGGAAACATCAGCTGCCATTACAACTGAATTTACATCTCTGAATCAGGAGCTTCTGATCTGAGCCACTCAGCTGTGGAGGAACACTTTAATACCATACCTGTTTAAGCTTCACTTCAGAATTAACTGAAACATCACACAGATGACAATGGAATATCTTTTCTTGTAATCCAGAATCTGTCTTCTTTTGTGTGTGGCAATTAGATGGTTGTCTTGGGTAAGCCTTTATTGGGCCCAGCCCACTCTGAGCATCCACCATTGCCTGGTGTTTGGTGCCTGGGTTGGAAACAGATAGACAAACATTACCTCTTCATCCCTTCAAATCCTGCACTGAATATTTTCACATTTGGCCTATCACAGAGGGGTGCTCTTGCAGTTAGTCCAGTTAGTCTTTTACAAGTGTGGTCAATAGATGTCAATTATTAACACAAGAAGGTCTGCAGATGCTGGAACTCACACAAAATGCTGGAGGAACTCTGCAGGTTAGGCAGCACCTATGGAAATGAATAAACAGTTGAGGTTTTGGGCTGAGATCCTTCATCAGGACCAATGTGAATTATTGCCTTGGTGGTTTTCCAGCTGACCATCAATACTTATATTCACCTAAGGCCCTCAAATTGGATCGTCGTATTGTAAATGCACTAAAGTTGAGATCACCTACACTGTCACATCCACATTGTAACACAATAATCATAATAATTACCTGCATTCCCATGAGCCTCAATGTACATAATCCATTTCTGAAATCACCACACTATCCCTTCAAATATATTTCATCCCTCTAGACATGTCTCAACATTCCATACTCAATATCAAATTCAACGATCTAAAGTAAACGCTTTGTTCTTGTATCAGAATTGGCCCATACTGCTGTAAATTTTTCCAGCCCTAACATTAACTCTCTTAAAGGAATAAGGTTTATGAGCATTTGGAAAACCATGGCCTAATTACGGAGAGCCAGCATGAGTTTTTCAAGGAGGTGAGAAAGGTGATTGAAGGTAGAGCTGTGAATGTTGTCAACATGAATTTTAATCAGGCATTTGACAAGATCCCTCATGGAAGGCTGATCCAGAAAATCAAGATGCATGGGATCCAAAGTTAATTAGCTTTTTGTACACGATTAGCTTGCCCGTAGATGACAGAGAGTACTGTTTGATGGGGCTTATTCTGGCTGGAAGTCTGTGCAGGGATTCATTCTGGGACATCAGCTGTCTCTGACATATATACGGATGAAAATGTGTCAGGGCTGGATAGTAATTATGCCAATTACATAAATATTGGTGGTGTCGTGGATTGTGTAGGAGATTACCAGAGGATTTAATGGGATACAAATCACTTACAGATATGAACAGAAAATGGGAGAATGTGAGATGTTGCACTTTGGGAAATCAAATGTTTTCACAGTTAATGGCAAGACCCTAAACAACACTGACGTACTGTGGGATTTTGGGGCCCAAATCCTTAACTCCCTAAAAATGGACGCACAGGTTGATAAGGTGGTTTATTAGTCAAGGCAATTAATTGAAAGGCAGCAGATTGTCTCAGCATTTTAAAACTCTGGTTAGGCCGCATCTGAAGTACTGCATTCAGTTTCAGTTGCTTCATTAAAGAAAGGATGTGGAGACGTTAAGGAGGTGCAGAAGAGGTTATCTGGATGCTGCCGGGATTAGAGGGTATGTGCTATAACGAGAGTTTGGACAAACTCGGCTTTTGCTTTCGCTGAAGCACCAGAGGCTAAGGAAAGAACTGATCAAAGATGATAAAATGTTGAAAGACATAGAGAGAGTAGGCAATCATACTAACTTTTTCCCAGGGTAGAAATGTCTAATACTAAATGACATGTATTTAAGGTGGGGAGGGGGGGGCAAGTTTGAAGGCAATGAATGGGACAGATTTTTAACACAGAGTGGTGGGTACCTAGAATATGCTGTCGGGGGGTGGTGATTTTGGAGGGATATATGATGGAGGAGTTTTAAAGAGTATTAGATCAGCAGATGAATGTGCAGAGAATGGAGGGAGATGGACATTGTATAGGCAGAAAGCATTAGGTGCCACTAGCTTAATTAGTTTTTTACAACATTTATGTTCTGTGTTTTTTTGTTGTGTTCATTGTTCTGTGTTCTTCGATCTATATTCTGTGCTCTGATTCTTTATTCTATGTTCTGTGTTCCACAGGCATCGCTGGACCTGCTGGGCATTTCGAATATCCTCATATTGGTTTGAGGTTCCAGTAACAGGTATTTCTTGCAGTTCATATCTGTTGTCCTTCCTGGTATTTCCAGAATATTCTGTCAGGTCAGTCTCACTTACTGAGACAGAACCTACTCACTCTCAATAATAACTAATCGTCACGCCTGTGAAGCTCGACATACAGTAAAGGAATTGTTAATTCCTCTGTAATCGGTGAGATTGTTGCTTCACACAGACTCAGTCCCACCTCACTGTCTGGGAATGATTATCCCTGGCTCACTCACCAACTGCCGGCCAGCAGACTTCTCTCAGCTCCATCCACATTGCGCTGCCAAAGGATTCACTGCTCTGTCCAGTCACAGCATCAGTCCGCTGGGCACACGCTCAGAGCGGCTTCACCTCGCCCTATTGAGCCTGAGTGTCCTGGTGTACAGACTGAGACTGCACTACCCGCTCTGTCACAGGGACAGTGATTAGTCAAACCACCCCATCACCAAGTGAAAAGTTCACTTGTATTTACAGTATCTGAGATCAGCCTCATTCTCCATTCACACAAGTGACAGTGGCCTTAGTTCCGATTATACTGCCTGACATTAACTTCATTCCCCCGAGCGTCAGTGTCCCAGTGACTGAGATAAGTTACACTGCCCCGTCACGCTGTGTGAAATCAACTACATGAGGCTGCACACATACTTCTGTCATAATCAGCTTCGATGTCCCATCACACGAACTGGAATAGACTCACAGTCATGTTCCCTTTGTTGCCTCCATCCACACTGGTCATCTCCCTGACCTTTCCATTATGCTCGTAGATTTGCCCCCACTGTCCCCCTGAAATGGCTAAAAACACCTTCACTGTCCCATCACTTCAGATTAGTAACCAGGCACACTGAGGTCATTCCCACCACCCACCCCCCGTCACCCAGAGAGAGATCTCCCTCACCAAACCACCACACGGAAACAGATACACCACACAGACATGCACCCTCACATGGACAGGAACCCACCCGACAGTCTGGGATCCACCACCCAGATTCACCCACCCACACCCTTACACACCACATGGAGAGGCACCTATAGTACCTCACGAGCACAGACGTACCATACAGACACTCAGACCCACCACATAAACTCATGGACCCACAACACAAACATGCCCACCTACCACATGGACACAGGACACACCACACAGACTCATCCATCTATTAGGTGGACACAGGCCCACCACACGGTCTCCCCAACCCATGACATTATCACATGGACTCACCGACCCACCACATGGACACAGGCTGAATACAGAAACTCACAGGCCCATTACTGCTCCAGCTGAGCCTGTGTGAACCCTCTTGCCTCTCCTCCTGATCTGAGCACCAGGGACACAGATTGTTTAAATGAAGAGTTGATTACAGGGCCATCAGAGACACGTGAGTTCCCTGCAGAGAGAGCTCAACTATTATCCTGGACAATTAGGGGCTCAGAGACCACCCCTGCCTCTCTTCAATTACCAGAAATGGTGTCTCATATTAGAAAATCTAGAATTGGTTTCTAAGGACTGGAGAAACCAGTTTTTAATAAACTGAGAAACAACACCAGTCTATAAATGGGCTTACCACTGTTGTGTGCTTCCAGTTGAGAAACTGAATTGACATCCACCTTGCACACTTGGCAGGAGAGCCTTTTCGTAGCCTCCACATCAGGCTGACTGTAGGCCATCTCTGCATCCGTGGATGTGGCTCCAGGAGGTCCTGCAGCCGTGGTTTCCCTGACCACTGTACTGTCAGCTGTTGAAAGGAGATTGGAGAGGAGTTGAAATGGGGGGGGGAGGGGGAGCAGATCAAGGCTATTTTCAAATAAATATAAGTTGTTGTTGGCTCCACACAGACTGTTATTTCAAAAGCAAGATGTTAGGCTGTTGAAGTACAAAGGGAAGACATCCCACCCCTCCTTGATTCATAGAAGGATAGAATCGTGAACTTCTGCCGGACTTCTGATCAAAGACCTGATACTGTTTATGCTCTTGGAGAAGTGGCATAAAAAGGGCATTTTCCACAGTTCCCCCAAATTCTCTGTGAAACATAGAAAATAGGTGCAGGAGTAGGCCATTCGGCCCTTCGAGCCAGCAACGCCATTCAGTATGATCATGGCTGATCATCCAACTCAGAACCCTGTACCAGCCTTCCCTCCGTACCCCCGATCCCTTTAGCCTCAAGGGCCATATCTAACTCCCTCTTAAATATAGCCAATGAACTGGCCTCAACTGTTTCCTGTGGCAGAGAATTCCACAGATTCACCACTCTCTGTGTGAAGAAGTTTTTCCTAATCTCAGTCCTAAAAGGCTTCCCCTTTATCCTCAAACTGTGACCCCTCGTTCTGGACTTCCCCAACATCGGGAACAATCTTCCTGCATCTAGCCTGTCCAATCCCTTTAGGATTTTATACGTTTCAGTAAGATCCCCCCTCAATCTTCTAAATTCCAACGAGTATAAGCCTAGTCAATCCAGTCTTTCATCATATGAAAGTCCTGCCATCCCAGGAATCAATCTGGTGAACCTTCTTTGTACTCCCTCTATGGCAAGAATGTCTTTCCTCAGATTAGGGGACCAAAACTGCACACAATACTCCAGGTGTGGTCTCATCAAGGCCTTGTACAACTGCAGTAGTACCTCCCTGCTCCTGTACTCGAATCCTCTCGCTATAAATGCCAGCATACCATTCGCCTTTTTCACCGCCTGCTGTACCTGCATGCCCACTTTCAATGACTGGTGTACAATGACACCCAGGTCTCGTTGCACCTCCCCTTTTCCTAATCGGCCACCATTCAAATAATAATCTGTTTTCCTGTTTTGCCACCAAAGTGGATAACCTCACATTTATCCACATTAAATTGCATCTGCCATGAATTTGCCCACTCACCTAACCTATCCAAGTCACCCTGCATCCTCTTCGCATCCTCCTCACAGCTAACACTGCCGCCCAGCTTCATGTCATCCGCAAACTTGGAGATGCTGCATTTAATTCCCTCGTCTAAGTCATTAATATATATTGTAAACAACTGGGGTCCCAGCACTGAGCCTTGCGGTACCCCACTGCCATTCTGAAAAGGTCCCGTTTATTCCCACTCTTTGCTTCCTGTCTGCCAACCAATCAATACCATACCCCCAATACCGTGTGCTTTAAGTTTGCACACTAATCTCCTGTGTGGGACCTTGTCAAAAGCCTTTTGAAAATCCAAATATACCACATCCACTGGTTCTCCCCCATCCACTCTACTAGTTACATCCTCAAAAAATTCTATCAGATTCGTCAGACATGATTTTCCTTTCACAAATCCATGCTGACTTTGTCCGATGATTTCACTGCTTTCCAAATGTGCTGTTATCACATCTTTGATAACTGACTCTAGCATTTTCCCACTACTGATGTTAGGCTAACCGGTCTATAATTCCCCGGTTTCTCTCTCCTTCCTTTTTTAAAAAGCGGGGTTACATTAGCCACCCTCCAATCCTCAGAACTAGTCCAGAATCTACAGGATGATGCTACAGGAAATTAGACAACCAACTGTTTATTTTTTAAATAACAGATTGATCTGGAAATTGTCAGGAAGAGAATCAGTACTTTATGTTTGCAGGTAACTTTCCCCTCAGCCTACACCACTCCAGAGAAAAAAACATCAGAGGTTTGTCCAGCCTCGGTTCCAGGAGCAGATATCTGGTCAAGATGGTGCCAGCCAACAATGATTCCTCGGGCAACATCTTCCAGATAGCCGATATCTTCATTTATTTCACTTTCTCTACATCTCCTGCTTGTTCTTTTTATCTTGATTGTGTTTCGGAAACTGTTGGAGCCTGTGACGTGCAGTTTGGAATTCAATCAATTGATCTAGCGCTCTGCTGTCACCAGAGAGGACCAAAAGCATGAACATGAGCTGCTTCGTGCAGAAGTCAAAGATAGGGTCCCAGAGAGGACCAAGAGCACAAGCTGCCTCATGCAGAAGACCAGAGGCTGGCGAAGGTCATTTCGAAGTATAGAGGAAGATTGAGGCATTGAGGCAGATGCGGAGGAGGTCGGCAGTCGTTCTCCATGGAGGCCATGATGTCGATGGCAGTTGGTATCTAGGTCAGCAGTGTTCGGACCCGACGTAGCAATCGGTCTTCATGGAAGGACTGAGTACGTGCAGTCGCACTTCTCGATGCTGACGGGAAGATATTTTCCAAATTCTGAGACTTATGTGTTTATTAGACTGTAGTTTATATTCGTCTCCTTCAGTTTTTTTGTGTTTTCTTTCTTGTTACCAAGTGGCAGATGGGCGATAATGTTGCTTTTTATGTGAGGGAGAGGCTGGGGATTTGGGGTCTGATGTTCCTGTTGGTGTTTTTTTGCGGGGGATCAGTTAGATTTGTGTGTGTGAGAGGTTGGGGGTGTGATGCTATTGTCGCTGTTCTTTTTTGTGAGGGAGGTGATGCGTTAGTTATTTGTGCAAGGGAGGGGTGGGGATTTGGGGTTTATAAGTTTTGTTTCTTTTTCTTTTTTGTATGGGGGAGACAGGGGTTGTTATCTTCCTTCAACAACTCCCATGGTTTCCTTGTATTTCATGGCTATCTGGAGAAGATAACTATCAGAGTTGTATTGTACATGCATACTTTGACAATAAAATGAACCCTTTGAACCTTTGAACCAGTGTATAGGACAGCTACTCTGGCAGATTACAGTGAGGCAAAGTCATTTGATTGTCTAATTTGTAAAGAGGA
Source organism: Mobula hypostoma (assembly GCF_963921235.1). Classification (NCBI taxonomy): domain Eukaryota; kingdom Metazoa; phylum Chordata; class Chondrichthyes; order Myliobatiformes; family Myliobatidae; genus Mobula; species Mobula hypostoma. The sequence goes on along the minus strand of NC_086129.1, from coordinate 15,091,199 downwards.
CAGCCAACAAACAAAAGGCAAGGTAAAACAGAATGGCCATAGTCAGGAGTTGCAGTGTTTGAGTTCTTAAGAGCAGTGCTTGAGGAATGGGTGCTGAGGCTTTGGCTCATGCGGTTTCAGCAAAAGGAAGAGGAGCGGAGGAAGGAAACAGATTAGATCTGTTCATTCTCCTCCATAAATGCTACTTGACCTGCTGAGTTCCTCCACCATTTTGTGTGCATTGCTCAAGATCTCCAGCATCTGCAGAATCTCTCATGTTTAACCATTTAGTCTTATTTAGAATGAGTGTATTTGGGATGCAGTTAGGGCTATGTTAAAGTACAGATGGCAGAGCTTAGGAGGGTTAATGGTGCCTAATGGCGACTCCTTTGCTCGCATCTTTGGAAACAGTTCTTTTTCTATCTTTAATATCTCTTTTTTTGCCTTTTCAGGGTTCCTTTGAAGATCCTGACCTGGAGTTACACGCTGACTTCAGTTCTTTGCAGGACTCTCAGGGCCTCACGACCAGCTGTTTTTCGATACGCCAAGAACACGGCCTAGAA